>NW_017728964.1:12288238-12315556 GCF_001723915.1 Gavialis gangeticus
TTCGCCCTCCTAAAATCTAGGGCCACCACCTGACTGCTTTTCACAGACCTGCATTTGCTTATTGGCTTAAGCTTCTATTTGATCCTAGAAAAAACACCAGCAGACTCGCCTTATCCCTGAAGAAGGGTGCCTGTGCCCAAAAGCTTGCAAAGAACAATTTTTCCAACTATTCAATTAGTCTAATAAAAGATACCACATCTATCCAAATAACCTTGTATGCCACAATATTTTTCAACAGGTTGCCCTGGGCTGGGGGCCATGGAAGCCTTTTAAGAGTGCCATGTAATATTTGCACTATAAGGTATGCAAACACCTGGGCTAAGTACACAGATTCAGGAGGTTAAATCAGGTTCAAAATGGTCACCCAATTTAACCTTAGCTTGTCCCAGTGCTGACCTTATACTTACAGACCTGTTCTCTGTGAACAGCAATCAGTCTAAACCTGTAACTGTACAGAAGTTCCATGCACACTGTAACAGGGTAGGGTACCTAGGTGTGGCCGTGTTACCCCCCAGCTCCTTAATCGTGCCAGTCCTTCACCCTACAAGCACCCTCATTCTCGCCCGCCATGTCTGTTGGTATAATAAATATAGGGAGGCTGCCCTTGAGCTTCAGTTTTGGACACATTCAGGCTAGATCCTAGTAACCCTGTTGTGTTTACCCCCCTTTGACGTCCCGCTTCACTGTGGATGGTTTCTGAGTCTCTCAGCCTTATGGGCCATGTGCATGGCTCCAACCACCCCTTTACCACGCCCCAAGCCTTGCAGATGATACACACACACAAACCAGTCTAAAAACTGCAGAACCTGATTTAAGATAAACCTAGATCTATGTAGTATCAGATTCATTCAGTTTAGGTCAAACCGATGCATGGAACCTCAGTCCACTTCCCCTGTGCAGCCCCAGGGCTGGGAAAACCCAGCCACTGGCACCAGCCCTGGGGCTGCTCTCTTCACTATTTTTTGCACCTCCCTGCCCCTTGCTGCCACCGCAGTCAGTGCTTTAATCTCCATCCTACAAGCTGCTTAGGGTGCGGTTGTTTTTATCAGCATTCACTGCTGCTGAAGCAGAGCAAGTATGTCCCAGTGGGGTGGAGGGACAGAGAGGGATGGGGGTGTAGGCTTGCTGGGGGGGGGACCAGACCCTGCCCCCCCCATGGATCGTGCCTCCCCTCCCACCCTGCACAGGTCATGCCTGTCTCCCCAATCCTACCTGTGGGTCAGTCCTGCTCCCCCCCTACTTCACCCGTGGGTCATGCCTGTCCCCTCACCCCATCCCTGTGATCACACCTGCTCTCCCTATCCCCCATGGGTCGCACCTGCTCCTCCCACTCCACCTATGGGTTGCGCCTGCCCCTCCTGCGACACCTGTGAGTCATACCTGCCCCCTCCACCAAACCCATGGGTCACGCCTCCTCCCCCATCCACTGGTGGACCCCCAATCCTCTCCAGTCTGCTGGACCCCCAACCCCTGGCTAGCCCCCTTCCCAGTCTGGCTTACCTGATATCAAGCATCCATTTTTAATCAATTTAACATGCCCCCGAATGTCTGTACTTAAATTTTACAGTTTAAATAGGGAGGGACATGTTTTCCAGTTCAACTTTGCCTCATTTTTTATTCATATCCATGATTTTTTGGAGGGCAAACAATTGTGAGTGGAATTGGGTATTGTAGTTGTTTGCCATGTAGGTGCCAAAGGCAGCCCTTTGATCCCAAGGGCCTGCCCTTTGTGTACATTTAAAGCTCTCTTTACATGGTGCCTCTTTGCTTTGGTGCCTGACGTGTCAGGGACTTGAACCCCAACTTCCCAGGTTCGTTGTCTGACCGCAAGAGATAGGCAACACCAGCAAGGTTTTATTTTAAAGCTCTTTATTGAAGCATGCGTACAACAACAGAGTAGCCTGTCTCCTTCAAGAACCAGCCCCCCTTGATAACAAGTAAGCAAGTTTATATAGACAGTTTTGCGTTACAGATTCTACACTTAATTAACTTAACCTTTATGGTTAGTTAAAAACTTCTAGTGTGCATAACAAGATACGCGCGCAGGTGGGAATTTTCCACTGTGAAAGAAAACAAGATATTAGGTCAGTGTAAGAAAACTCCTAATTAGTTTAAACTGGTTTTTTTGCTACATGCTTGTTTTGAAATGCTAACTAATAGGGAGGAGGTTACATTTGTGTTTTTGAAGTGTTAAGTTTGCTTTGTAGATAACTTTTACACTATTATTTATGGTCTTGTTAGTTAATTTCTACAGCTACACAATAATAGGCTTTGAGCAGTTTTTACACATAAGCATTTTTCTTATCATCACACATGCAACTTTCTTTTCAGCACTGTTACTTCTGCTAGTGGGTTCAAGGTAGGTTCAGTTTGTACCATCCCTGTTTATCAGCTTACATTTCAAATGTCATACTGCATAGAGAGAGCTCATGATTATCCTGTTTGTGGCCTTTTAGCAGTATTTTTTTTTTGTGGGCTTTTGGGCCTGCTCTCAAACATCATATATATCACATGGTTGCCTCACTGCCCCCCCCCCCGCTACAACACTGATATGTTGGCATGTGTCTGTATGCTCTGTTTATTAACAAACATTATCAGCATTCACATTTTAAATTGCAAATTTCAGATCTGATCAACCATGATGCACTCCTTTACCCTCTTCCTGTGCTGCCTTTCGAATTTGCCTAGGTGCTAAAAGTTGTACCCAAAAATGGGCCTATAGCAGCTCAAGTACAGATAGGAAATATTGTGTTAGGAAGGAAGATGTGGGTCTTAGTATGGTACTTTATATCTACTATCACATTAATTAACTTCCCTATCCCTTGATTATAGATATCTAAATATTAATTCAAAACATATTACTGGTATATATGCCAAAAATATGCAGATATCTTTCCTACAGCTGATGTTTATGCACTGAATATTTTTTTAATTTTCCAAAAATGTTTAATATTTGCCCTCAAGTTCAGGGCTCATACAACCATAGGAAAATCATGCTGATTCACTAGTACAAAGCAAGGATTCACTGCAGTTGTACCAATGTAACTTTTCCTAATATGGGTTCAACTACTCAACTACTGCATTTCAGGGCATGAAAACAGGCTCCATCCCCAAGACAGCTCTGCCCCCTACCTCCAAAGTTAATTCTTTTATGGACCCAGGGAAAGAAATGCCTCTCAATTAAATATTGATTTGATTTATGTCACCTTCCCCAGCAAAGGCTCAGGGAATCTTACTGTAGGAAAACAGAATCACTTTTAAAACAGAAGAATGAATAACAGAACAAAACAACTTAAAGAGCAACTGGAGTACTACCATAAAACAGAGTCACACCCAACACTGTCCTAGCCAACCTTTCTTTGCTAAATGCCTATCCATATAGGAAGGTCTTATAAATACTTCCAGAAGATGTCTGGCCTTGGGCTGTGGCAGGTCTCAAAAAGGAGGGCATTTCAGAGCTGAGGAGCCACTTTTGAGAGTGATCTCCCATGTGTTTTGGCTACATGGATATGGCATAGATGCATATATCTGCTAGCTCTGCAAACATCTGATTTGGAGCTTTGTCCAAGATAAGATGTGCAGGATGGAAAAGAAAAAGGGTGACATATGGCTGGGGAGATTTGGTGATATGAATATGCAGATATGACAATAACACAAATCTTTACAGCAGCAGTGCTCAATCTTCTGGCTGCAGATGAGTTGGATCAGGCCCTGTGCTGCCTCCATCTATCCCCACACACCTGGATTGGGCCCCAGGGCCCTGCACCGCCTTCACATACTGGGATTGGGCCGTGTGTGCCAGGATCGGGTCCTGGGGTCCCACACTGTGCCACCCTGGTGTACCACTGCCCCATATGCCTGATCCAGCATGCAGGGCCATGCTATCCAACCCATGGGGCTCCCCATAAGTCCAGAAATTTGGCAGCAGGGGAGAAGTGTCACTGCTCCCCCACTACCAGATTTTCAGACCTGTGGGAATCTCTGCTGGCCAGACGACCCTGTACCAGGGGCTGGACCTGGCCCATGGGCTGGGGCTTGAGAACTCCTATTCCACAATCATGAGGCTTTCCCGTAGGTAGTGCTTCAATAACCCCACTGATACAATGCCCATCCAGGTCAATGTAAAACTTCCTATGACATAACATGGCAGCTGGACCTGACTGTGCAACTGTGCCCTTGTCTACACAGGAAGGTTTTTTACATATAGCCCAGGGAAGCATTTCTCGAACTAGTATAAACGTATCCCTGAAAGTGCCTGTCAAACTTCCGGCGTACAGTAGAGGATGGAATAGGGAAGCAGGAGGAAAAGAAAAATAATAACAAATAAATAAATAATACAATAATAATAAAATAAATAATAATAAATAAATGAATAAAAAATGAAGACCAGAGTTTCTCTTGGTTGCAGTGTAGAATCACAGGGGTACATAGTAGAAGAGCAACTTTAAAAAAGGATACGTGACACCAAAATATTTAAGAGCTATAAAGCCAGGTTGTAGATTTAAAGCATGATAATGTCCTTTAGTAGAGACTTTCTTTAGTTTAGCATAAACTGTTTATTCTTAAGTAACACAAACCAAAGCAAAAAAGGGCTTTTTGTTTATATTATAGGCTTTTTATTTAATATAATATTTAAAATATTTTAGTAATTTATTTATTAGATACAGGGTGATTTTAAATGCCCATCTGAGACTCTGTGTGCCCTAATACATTAATTAGATAAAACAATGTAATCTCAGTAGCATTAAAAGAGGAATTCAGCCAGCTGCCTGCACAAACTTTCTGCTCTTTCAGTCACTGTAGGAAGCAAACGCTCAGCAAACCCCCTGTCAAACAGATGTCTCATACCAGAATAAGAGTGCACATGGGTGATTAGGCTGTTATACTGGTTTCAGTTCAGACCTTAGGGTATCCTGAAAAACTTTCCTAAGTTGCAGAAATCTGTGTCAGAAGCTTTTCTGACTATCAGTCCCACAGAGAGCAGAGAACCGTGATTTTTTGGGAAAAAAATAAATAACAATTTTGGCCTGAATTTTAGCTGGGCATTATCTTAGCCTTCTATATTGCAGGTGGATATAATGGCTGCTACAGCTGCATCCATTTATGGGCCTAATTATCTGGTTATGCCTGTAAATCAGGCAGCAGGGCTTCTAAATGGGTGTAATTGTGCTCTTAGGCTATTTGTGAAAATGTGGGTATTTAACACATTTTATTGTAATGTTTAAAAATGTAACAGCTTGAAATGTCCTTTTTGTCTGTTTATTGTCGCATGAATAGTGCATGAAGCCATTAATTTGACAGTTCAAGAGAAGCAGAAGCCCACTCTACTGGCTTGTGATATAACATTGTACTTTCCTTATCTGCACCCTGTAAACCCTAGCAATGTTTCCTTAAAACTACATCTGGGGTCAATAATTTGGTTTGTAAATCCCATGGCCACACTTACATCTCCTGTTTGCACCATTGCAGAAATTTCTTAGTACTCTGTACAGATATTATGGACTACCCTCCATGGCCTGCTTTTGATGCACAGCTGTGGCATACTGTGGCATCTTGGTGTTCTGAGCCTTGCATTCACATATTTGTATTGGGGGCTGGACCCAAAGATCTGTAAGGTCCCTTCCAGCCCCTAACTATGAAACTATGAAACCAATTTCCTCAGTAACTGAGTGTCCATTATGACAATGAATCCTTGGGGAATGTGATAGCTACTGCAGTTGGGCTATAAAGCACACAGAGGTATATGTACATAGCCATTAAGTGTTTAAATGGGAATGGGGCATATTTAATGCTCGGCTGAATATCTGTTTGATGTCTCTGCTTTTCTTTTGCTTGAATACAGGGCTTTCAGTCATTTTCAAAATGCCAGAGAAGTGGCACAGAGGAACCGCCAAAAGGTTAGACCAGCAGAGGTGAGCCCACAAGAGGTGATTCTGAGGACAAATAGCACTATTCTGAAACAAGATGTAGTCAAGAGGATAGCAGAAGATGAAGTAAACATCAAGGAGAAGCAAAAAGAGGGCAAGAATACAAGACCAACATCCAATGAGAAACCAGCCAAGGAGAATGGTGTAGCAGGAGCTCCCAATGATAAGCCTATCAAGGATAATGGTGTACCAGCAGCATCCAGTGACGAGCCAGCCAAGGATAATGGTGTACCAGCAACACCCAATGACAAACTAGCCAAGGATAATGGTGTACCAGCAGCACCCAATGACAAGCCAGCCAAGGGTAATGGTGTACCAGCAGCACCCAATGACAAGCCAGCCAAGGATAATGGTGTACCAGCAGCGCCCAATAACGAGCCAGCCAAGGATAATGGTGTACCAGCAGTGCCCAATGACAAGCCAGCCAAAGATAATGGTGTACCAGCAGTGCCCAATGACAAGCCATTCAAGGAAAATGGTGTACCAGCAGTGCCCAATGACAAGCCAGCCAAGGATAATGGTGTACCAGCAGCACCCAATGACAAGCCAGCCAATGAAAAGAGCATAGCCCAAAACCAGGCAAAAATGGAAGTGGCCCCCATGTCAGCTAAGCCTGGTGCTGTGAGACCTGTGACACATGGCCAGGGTCACCCCAACTCTGCAGCGCAGAAGCCAGCTGTTCCCACAGGCCCGCGGGTCAAGAGTCAGGTTCCTGCAGCGACAGAAAAGAAAAGGCTGAAGGCTGCTGATTTCAAGTCTGAGCCCCAGTGGGATTTTGAGGACCAGTATGTCCTGGACAGTTCATCTCCACCATTGGTAAGCTCTGTCTTGTAATTACACCTCATGGTTGGCCTTCACATTTTGGTCTCATAAGTCACATAGCTAATTAGCCTCTCCCCTGAAAGGCAGCCAGTACAGCAACTTGGAGGGTTCAAAATGGTGGAGGAACTGGGGTTTGTGGAGAAAATATCGTTTCTTGGAGCCAAAATTTGCTTTCACTTTGCCCGCCTGCATACCTACAGACACGGAGGCCTCTACAACAAGCCTTTGTTTAAAATCAGTGTAATGGTATATATAGCCAATGATGAAGACGGGCAAGAGTAGATTTTCACAAATCTTTGCCAGCACAACCTTGGGAAAAGGCTTTGACATAGAAGCAAATTGTGTCCATTTAGGAGGAACAAAAGTTCAGTGAAAAGTTTATTCTTCCTCCCTCTTCTATCCCCACCTCCAATGTTTTGCAGATGGATTACTGCTTTCTCCTCCCATTTGTCCCAGTTAAATAGCTTAAAGCTATTGGCAGCTCTACTTTAAGTTCAGAGCTGAATTCACAAGGGAATGGTGAGTTAGATCTCTTTGCCTGGTCTGAATCTGGATTTGAAAGGGAGCATTTGCATTCTTAGAAGAAATAAGTGACTGAGTTAGCTCCAGGGCTGATTGCATTTGCAATTAGGCTTTTCCCAGAGAGCCATTATCAAGGCTAGATGAAGCACACTTGGTCTTGTCCCTGCCTTGCAGTTGCTGGAAATACCATGGGGAGGTTTCTCCTGAGGCAGTACATAAAACCCATGAGCCAACATACCAAACTACTGAGGAATTGGCAAAATATAAAGGTTTCCTGGAGCTCTCTCTGTGTCTGGTCTGCCACCATTAGGACTTTTAAATAACTTCTGCTTTTCCATCTATTCTTTACTCACATCTATATAGGAAGCAAATTCTTCGCAAACCCCGTCGAACAGATGTTATATACCAGAATAAGAGTGCACGTGGGGGGTTAGATTTATACTGGTTTCAGTTCAGACCTTAGGGTATCTTGAAAAACTTTCCTAAGTAGGGGAAGTCTGTGTCAAAAGCCTTCCTGACTACTTCTTAACAGCTCTTCTAGCTTCCCACTTCCTGCCAACTCACAAAGTCATTTATTCCCAGCTGGTGAAATATGAGGGGGTTCCCTTCACACCTCTTCCTCTGTCAATTCTGGAATGGACCTTGGGCAATCATCTAGTTCAGTGATTCTCAGCCAGGGTGCCACGGTATCCTGGGGTGCCTTGAGATCCTTTCAGATGTACCATGGGGTGTCACACAGTGTTAGCACTGTGGGGTTTACAAACAGGATTCACAAGATAAACCCAGAGATTTCAAATAGAAATCCAGAGTTATGGACTTTCTGAGTTCTCTGCAACAGAAAAACTGCTCTATTATTTTTCTGTAGTCAAAAGAAGAGTCAAAACTAAGAGCAGACATTTTTGACGCGTGCCTCAAATCTATCTAGGGTGCCTTGAATTTATCCAGGGGCACCTTGGATTTAAAAAGCTTGAGAACTACCGATCTAGTCCAACCCTGTGCTTTGTGGTAGTCAGTGATACTTAGACTATCCCCAACAGATGCTTGTCCATCCTATTTTTAACAATCTCCAATGAACGCGATTCCACAACGTGCCTCTGTAGCATGTCCCAGTGTTTCAATGCTCATACGGTTAAAGAGTGTTTATATCCAATCTCCATCTTCTCTGTGGCAAATTAAGCAGAATCTTCTTGTTCTTCTCCCAGCACTGCTGGAGAACAGTTGGTTCCTGCAGTGTTGGCCTTTCATATATCTCAGTTCTCTGATTTCTAGACTAAAGAAACCCAATTCCTTCAGCCTTTGCTCATGAATCATGGCCAAGTTCAGTGCACTGCCAGTGAGAATATTCAAAGGAGGCCAGTGACTGGCTATCATGGACTTGCCTATATTGCAATGGTGGTGGGTCCTGATGGGGACAAGCCCAAGAATGCGCCGTTTCACCATGCTGGCTGACACTCCCCAAACTGGGAAGTTCACCCATGAGGCTCACCTCAGCTCATCTCCAGTGGCTACTCACAGGCATGCTGGAGACCGATGTCTTGAGAGCAGACCAGAAGAACAAGCCTGGACTAACCTCACTGGTATACTTGAAGGCTTGGAGTGTGCCTGTGGGCATAAGTTGGATGGGGCATGCTCAGGACCATCCTTGCAGAGATCTGTGACCACTGTGGTGTGGACAAGTCCTCTTGGGTGTGTGCTGATTATTACTTACATTATAGACACAGGAAAATGACAGGAAAGGAGATAGATTTTGGATAATAATCTATTATGTGTCTGTGTGCTCTGCAGATCCTCTTTTAGCAACACGCTTTGTAGTTCCACAGGGTGTGGGTGTGTCCAATAGAAAAATGCTGGATAAAAGCAAGGCTTTTGATTGCTGTGATTGTGACTTATAAACGGGCTGGGTCAATAAAATTTCCTAGTATAATTAAACCATCATTTTCAGCCTAGCTAAATAAAATGCTTTGGCGCTGTTGAGCAATTGAGAGAGGCATAGCTATTTGCAAGCAGGAGGTCAAAACTTCTTCTCGCATATAACAAGTTGTTATTAAACAGATCTGTAAAAGTATCTTTTGAACCACAATTAGAAATAAGCAAATGATCATAGCACATATTTTATTACAAAGATATGCTTTGTTTTCTATTTGTTGGGCTATCAGGTTAGGCCTTGTCTGTGTGGAAGTGTTACATTAGTGACATTAGTGTTACATTAGTGAAAGCTCAGTGTCACGGCGCGGGGTCCTAGGGGTGGCCGTGATCTCCCCTAGTGCCCCCTACCATGCCAAGTTCATGTTAAAACACCCTCGTTCTCGCCCGCCATGTCTTTGATGTTATGTATTTATAAGGAAGGCTGCCTTTTGTCCCCTTGGACACGGTGCTTTGATGTTTCCTGGCCCCTGTTCTGTTGTGTGACTCTGTGCACCCCGGCCTTGTGGGCTATGCGTGGCTCCAACCTCCCCTTTACCACGCCCCAAGCCTTGCTGATGTACCGGACGCTGTTTGGTCTGTTTCTCTCTCTGCAGCCCACAGGCGCTCTGGCTTGTCTCGTGACCTTGCGCCCTAACAGGCACTCGGGAATCGATGCCCCCTTTGCTTCGGGGTCCCTGTCGCCCCCTTTGCTCTGGGGCACTTATCGTGTTGCGCCCTCTCTGTTGCCAGGGTCTGTGCACCCCGAGTGCTGCGCCCTCTCTGACGCCAGGGTCCCCACGCTACCGTGGAGCCCTTATGAGGCCTTCTCCAACCCCTAATAGCCTCACCCGGTCCTCCAGTCTAAACAGTAAACAGAAACTCAAGCCTCTTGGCTACAACATAAATTCAAACCATCTGGCTATAACCATATTCAAGTCCGTGACAGGGTTTCTCCCTCTCTCACCCATCCCAAGTGCCCGAGTATCGTGGCCTCTTCCTTCTCGTTACTCTGGCAAAGTTCCCACCCCTATGGCTGCTGGTAGGGAACTGACTCCCTGGCCTCCGCCTAGGTTTATATATATATCAGGCCCTGCCCCCTTCCGGTCAGCTGACCAACAGCGGTTGCTCCAGCAATCAGCACCCGTGCCTCTTTATAGGAGCTCTTTATAGGTGCTCTGTGACACTCAGGTGTGAATTAAGTTGATATCACTTATACCTGCACACCCATAAAACTTGCCCAAGTAAACAAGATAGTAACATTTTCTGAGGGGTGGAAGTTTTGGGAAATTTCTTCCAGTGCTATTTTTATTTTGGCACCTTGAGTGGATAGTTCTAATGGGAGATTTGGGTCCTGAGATCAATAGTATACAGCCTAACCTTTCAAAAAATCGTAAGGAAGGCTGATTATAGGCATGAAAAATAACACAAAAACAGTGCTTTACCAGAAGAGGAAGCGCATTAGTCCAACCCAGCTCCCTAGCATCTGTATAGATTAGTGTACTTCAGCAGGGCTTTTTGGCACTTTTATCTAAAATTCATTGAATCAGCTATTAGATAAAAGCACCAAAAAACGCCACTGAAATGCCCAATCTATACTGATGTTGGGCAAGCTGTGTCAAACTAATGCAATGCCTCTTCTGGGATGAGTGGTACTTGGCACAAGGGTGCACCAAGATTAAAGTAAAGCACTAGGTTGGTTTTTTTTCACGTCTGTAAGCAGCCATGGTCTTGAAATGAGGAGACTTTTAAAGATCATATGATTTTTAAAGAGCATTTTGTCTTATTCTTCATTTGTTTTCTAGCTTTTTTTTGAGCCTCGGTTCTTATTTTCAAAGCCATGAGGACTAGAAACTTATTGAAAATGAAAGCAGAGTTGCACATGACTCCAGGAGCAGGAGCTTTAAGAAAAGCAGCACATCTATCTAGCAAGATTCTCCAAAAGGTTGTCTGAGTTGACGACACTCCATAGTGTAGTTTGTACCATGCCGCTGATTAGAATCGTGTTTCTACTGTCAGCGTGAGTTCAGAATTTGTTTTTGCCTGCTCTTCTCTAAAACTGGCAGTTTCTGTGAATGTTTCTGCTGGAAATCTCTTTGTTAGAATTCATGTAGAAAGCAAACACAAAAGGGCAGCAAATCCTGCTGAAACCTGTTTGGTGTTTGATTCTAGCAAACATTTAACAAGGCTTTTGATGCTATCCTCCTTAGCTTCTCATTAGCAAATTAGAGAAATGTGATCTAGATAAAGTCACCATGACAGGGTGCAGAACCAGTTGGAAAACCTCAGTCTGACAATAGATGGCAGCGGCTTACTGGCATGGTGAGAGGTCATTTCAAGTGGGGTCTGACAGTTCAGTCTTGAGCCCAGTTGTATTCAGTATGTTTAGTAATGATTGGGAGAATACGCTTAGAAAACTTGTGACTGACCCACTCTTTCATTCTTGATAAATACGGTCAGAAATCTCCATGATCCAGTACCAAAAAACCAAAACCAAATGCAAAGTATTTAGGAAGGAGAAATGAAAAACACAGAAGATTGGGGTAGGGTGGGGAGAGGTAAGTCCTTGAATGGGTGAGGTGAAGAGGTTGTAGAAGGCTGGGCAGAGGAAGTTCATAAGGACAGGTCAGATAGACGATAGACAGCTCGAAGGTTTGGTTAAGGAGGTGTTGCCTAGAGGACTGGACTGGGACCCAGCTAACCTGTTCCTATTCCTGACTCTGCCTCTGATCTGTGTGACCCTGAGTGAGTTACTTCCCTTTTGTTTCTCTTCCCAACCCTTTGCTGTTTAGTCTGCCAAGCTCTTGGGCACAGTGGCTTTCAGGTTTCTAGGCACTACTCTAATAGTAACAGTGGTCCAGGCATATGACCAAGAGCCAGCAACTCCTGAATTCTGGTGCTGTGGCCTTAGGCAAGTTATTTGGCCTTTTGCTGTACTGAGATATTTGTACTTCCCCATCCTTTCTACTATGGTTTTGGTGGCAGTGGTGTCCATTGTTCATGTGGATGGACTTCAAGCATTTACCAGCATTGCAAGCCCCGTGTTGTTTAAGCCTGCTTGGAGTCCTCAGAGTCCTGGCCTGCTTTTATACGTGTTGGCTGGTGTGACTTGCCCTCTGCACTTCGGAGGAGCAAGGCTAATAAAGTGGACTGATAAAGGATCTTGGACTAGGTTTTATCACATCAATATTTGCCTTTTGGTTTTAAGGTAAATAATGGCTTGTCATCACTCTTGCCTGTATAGCAGACATGGTTCTTCGGGTCAGTCTGATATCTTTTATTAGACCAACTTAAATTGTTGGGGAAAAAAATTTTAAGCAACAATTTTTTCCAACAATTTAAGTTGGTCTAATAAAAGATATCAGATTCACCCAAAGAACCTTGTCTGTCTATGTCCTTAGCCCAACATGGCTACAACCTACACCCCTCTTGCCTCTATAGCAGGGGTGGGCAATTATTTCGGGCAGAGGGCCGCTTACTGAGTTTTGGCAAGTCAATGAGGGCTGCGTGACAGGCAGCCAAGGGCAGATAAATATTAATTTTCAAAAATTTTGAGGGGGGGAGCTGCAGGCCAGATAGAATGGCTTCGTGGGCCGCATTTTGCCCACTCCTGCTCTATAGCATTCCACCAGGATGTGAAGTGATGATAACTGCTCAGTGTGACTAAGTCACTTAGCAAATACTTTACTGAGTCACAAAGAGAAACATTGCTCCAAAAGCTATGCAAACTGCTTTCTAATCCTTTTGCTGGGCGAGTAAATTGCTCTTATGAGACAGTTAAGTTTGCAAGTCAGCATGAACTGAGTTACTGTAGGAGGATCTGCCAAATGCACTTGGCCTTTGGGAAAAGATATGCACCCGGATTTCCATGCTCCGGCATGGAGAGAGATAGCAAAGTGTGCTTAGGGAGAGAACCACAGCTGGGGAATACAGGGGACTCCTAGATGAAATATATAAGCCCTGCAATTTTGGATGATCAGCGTCACCAATTTGGTACCTTCCTATAGACACAGTAAGGAGTACAGGCTGTCTGTTAGGTCATTGTAACTTAAGGACAGGATACTACTGTTCAGTTTGAACATGGCTCCAGGGGGCTTTGCTTTTCTCAAGCTACAAACATCTGGATGCAAACATTTTTCTGGAGATGGTGATGATAGTGTAGTGACCTTCATCAAGACAAATACATTAACTGTGCCCCCATTGCAGTCATTTTGCCCTCTGAACCAATACATCCACCTTTAGCAAGGGAGAGCAGAGGCTTGCAGAACAGCCCAAAACAAATGTCCCTGAAGAGCATTTTGCAGAGTTGAGTTAAGGAAACCAATATACAGCAGTTTAGAACAGGAAGTGAGCATCATTTTACTCAGCTACAATTACACAGGGAATTTCAGTCTACAAAAGATAATTCCTTAAGTTGGATTTTGGCCAGGACCCTGGGGAGAAACACCTCTAGAGTCTTACAAAAAGCGGGACAGGATTAATAATGAACATATATCTGGACACCACATTTCAATCTCATCCCAAATTTGCTCTTTGATCCCACAATTCTGCATGGGTTCAAAGAGTGACTCAAAGAGAAACTGCTGCCTTCTAACTCACCATCTACTCCACATCTCATATTGTTGGTCTTTCCCCTGGAAACATCCCACGTGTATATTAGCTCACTATGGCCCTGGATTCATTTATGAGATACAACGAGTTCAGGGCTTAGGAAGAGGAAATTACTCTGTTACTCAAGAAACACAAGCTATGTTCCAAGTTAAATGTTACACACTGCGGTATACAGGCATCCCACATTGTTTTCTTTTTACTGCCTGGAGTAAAAAGCAAATAAAGTGAAGTGTGCCCTTGTCCAGGTTGTGTCTGTAAACACCAGGTTCCTCTAGTGGGGGGGATAATGACAAGTCTGCCAATCTAAGGCAGTGGTTCTCAGCCACATTAGATTCAAGCCCTCCCTTGAAAAACGCTAGCTCTTAGATTTCACACATTTTTTGATTACAGAAAAATAATAGAGTAATTCTTCTGTTACACAGAACTCAGAAAGACCACAGCAGGTCAGAATGCTTTTGACACTCTGGATTCCTATTTGAAATTTCTGGGTTTATCTTGTGAATCGTGTTAGTGTTTGCACACCTAACTGTGCTACTATTGCGCAGCACCCCGTGGCTCCCCAAGGTGCTGCAGCACTCTGGTTGAGAATCATTGATCTAAGCACTGGAATGTAGGAAATTTAGGCTTTGTCAATGCATCATCATGTTTAGAGGCTGAATCTTGGGATTGGGAGCATGAACCCTGACAGCATAGGCTAGACCAGCTCTCCTAGGGAGAACCTGCATCAGATTTAGCCACTGTGGCTAAGTACAGGAATTCAAAAAGCCCAAGCCTGAATTGATTCAATCTTTGCAGGTTAGTCTAACCTGCATAGATCGAACCAACAAGCAAGTGAATAGACATTCACTTTTGATTCCGGAAATGCAGGCACATGCCTGCAAGTGGACAGAGCCAGAAGCTGGGGGGCACTAGAGTGAACCCTCCCTTCCCTTCTGCAGTGGCTGGGCTGGAGGGAAGCTGAGCTTGCGGGGCGGGCAGGCCTCAGCAGGCCTAAGTATGATTCGGGAGAGATTTAAGCTCCCACCCTGGCTGGAGGGACCCCAGCCAGGGTATACCTAGAGGTGGGGAGGAGGGGAAGCAGCCCTTGACAGGCTTTTGTGGGGGGAAGGAGTGTGGCCAGCCACCAGCCCCCAGGTCAGACTCTGGCCTGGCATGGCCCCCTGAGGTGAAGGGGGCAGGGCAGGGGTGACGTGTAGGGGGTGCATGCAGGTGCACGTTCATCCATAGAGTATGGCTGTGCACCCCCTGCAAAAAGGTGCCACTGACACTGTCAGCGGTGCCTGCAGGAGGTTGCTGCTGACCACCCCACCACTGCCACTGCTGGCGGTGTCTGCGGGTGGTCCACGATTGCCGCTGGCCACTGCCACTGCTGCTGGCGGCGCTTGTGGGTGGTCGCTGACCTCTGGTTGGTGCTTGCCAACCCCCTGCTGCCAACAGTGCTGGCGGCATCTGTGGGAGCTCCCAGTGTACCGCTGCCGCGTTCCAACCACCGCTACACTCCCACCACCACCAGCGAAGCCGTGCCCCCCCCAGCCACTGAGGGCATGTGCTGTTCATGGGGCAGGGAGGTGATTTATTCCTCCCTCCCTCCCCTCTCCCTCCAAGGGACCCCAGCTGGGGTCTGTCTGGCCAGGGGTGAATGGCAGAGGTGGTGGCAGGGGTGGGGGGTGGCCAC
This sequence comes from Gavialis gangeticus, assembly GCF_001723915.1. NCBI lineage: Eukaryota > Metazoa > Chordata > Crocodylia > Gavialidae > Gavialis > Gavialis gangeticus. Next base: position 12,303,698 of record NW_017728964.1, read on the forward strand.
CAGAGAGCAGCCCTGCTCTCTGGAGCAGACAGCCCAGCCCAGGGCAGCAGAGCATGCTGGGATGCTGGGGGACTATGATTTAACTTGAACCAGAAAGGGGTCTGAGACAGAAGTTCTATAAACCGGTTTGACTTCAGTCAGTTAAGTCTGATACTACATTCAACCAGGTTTATCTTAAACTAGTTTTGGCCATTTTGAAACTGGTTTATGTGCACTGAACTTTTGTGCGCTGTGATGATGGACTCATAAGAGAGGTGACTGTAGCAGTGCTTTGCCTTTCATCTGCCCTGTGTCTCTGTTGCTTTGATATAGTGCCTTAAAAAGAAATATCTGGGGCTACCAGATCATTCACCTTTGTCTACAGCTTTCAGAACTCTTCAGGAAACTTGCTTATGAGCAGAGCATGTGAAACTTGTTCCTGGAGTCTGTGAGAGAGGAGCTGCCCCAATGCCTGCCATACACAGTGGGCCACATTCTGACCTCAGTGGAAGAGTTTCTCAGTATTTTACTGATGCAGCTGAAATAAGTGAGTTCTCGCCACCCCTTGAAGTCAGGCTTCAGCGCTCCAGTTTAACGTGGTTTAATATTTGCCTTGCTCAGGGAGGCTGATCTTGTTGCAGTTGAAGGAAGAGGCAGGGCTGAACTTCAGGAAATTTAGATTCTACTTCTAACTCTCTTTGTGAGCTTGGGCAGGTCACTTGGCTTCTCAGATCTTTAAAATGAGGCTACTGCCCCTTCCTTTCTCCCACTCCTTTGTCCGGCTCCTCTGATTAGAGTGTAAGCTCTTTGGGGCTGTCAGTGTGTGCATGCCTATTATCCTCAGGATGAAAAATTCAAGACACACAGAACTGTCTGGGCAGCCTCCCAGTCCAGTTTCTGTTTGGTGAATGGGGCACATGGAGAGATGTATAATAAACATGAACTAGTGGATTATACACACGCACACTGTGGTTTATTGATCCACCTCAGGGTAGCTCTGAAGCCTGCCTGGTATGTCTGTGCTTCCTCAAGAGCTTTTTAAAGCCTGGCCATATGTTTGTACCATTCACAGTCAAGAATGCGTTATAATGATTTGACTGGTTATTTGTAAGGTGCCTTTGAGTACAATTCCAAGAGGGGCTTCGACAGCTATCCTGCAAGACATTAAGGCTCCATTTTCCAGGCACTCTTGGAAAGCATTTTGCACAGTTGAATTAATCCTTTCAATCAATGCCACAGTGTCAGAAATGCATACTCTTTTGTGCTGCAATGAGCTTTGACTAAGCTTTCAAGCTTTAGCGATTTGGAGCTGCATGCAGTCTTTGGTGGTTAAAGCTGATTCCATGCAGCGATGTCTTTTGGTAGTTTCCTACCACCAGTCATTGTTGGCTCCACTGAACTGACCACAGTGCAGCCTCACAGGCAGTTGGGCCTGACTGGGTCTGCTAAAGTGCAGGTGCATGAAAGCCAAATAAAAGCAAGGACTCAATTTACTGCAAAAGGGGAATCAAAGTGGAAATTGCCTGTCTCCAGGTGGAGGTGAGTCCCAGTGTTGGAGATAGGATGTCACGTCTTCCCTTTCTAATACCACATTTAGAGAGAGAGACTGTAAAATCTTTAGGATGGAGGAATCATTTTTTGGTTCTGTGTATGTACAGCACTTAGCACAATGGTGTCCTGGCTCATAAGTGCAGCTCTGAGGGTGGCTATACACGTGCTCTAGGGTGGGAGGGGGAGGGCATTTTAATTAGAGCAGCTCTTGGGAGCCACTCTAATTAAAGCACCTCAGTGTCTTGCATATTCAGCATTCCACATTTCAAAATGGGAGCAGGGGTGCTTTAACTAAAGTTCATTCAATGAGCTTTAGTTAAAGTGCCCTGCCACCATTTTGAAACGTGGGACACTGAATACACAAGACGCTGCAGCACACTGGAGCATAGGTGCCAACTCCATTGGTGCTCCGGGGCTCAAGCACCCACCAAAAAAATATTGCATGTCCTCAGCACCCATGGAACCACTTGTGCAGATGTTAAAAAAACAAAAAAAAAGTGCTTTATCACAAGAAGTGGTGCATTACTTCAACCTGGCTCTGCAGTGTCTGTAGAGATTGGGTGCTTCAGTGGCGCTTTTTGGTGCTTTTAGCTAAAGCTGATTCAATCAGCTATTAGATAAAAATGCCAAAACCCTCCCACTAAGGCACCTGATCTTTACAGATGCTGCAGAGCTGGATAGAAGTAATGCCCTGCCTCTTCTGGGCATGCGTGGGGGCTCGGCATAGGAATGCACCATTAAAAGTAAAGTGCCATTTCTTTTGGGGTTTGTCTTTTTTTTAATGTCTGCAAGCACCCACTAGCAAAAAACCAAGACAGCACCTATGTGCTGGAGCGTTCTAATCAGAACACTCCAGCAGACTCAATTAATTGAGTCTGTTCTAATATGTTCTAATTAGAGTGTGTTGGAGCACATGTATAGGTGCCCTGAGATGCTTGAATACAAAGCCTCGTCATAGAAGGAGAGAAGGCCTCTGAGGCTGGAAACTGGTGTCTATGGAGTGTGGTCACCTGTGCCGAGATATGTTACAGCCCGGCTGATTGTGCTCCAGGGACATCTATAGACATGCCCTGACTTGTGGTGCATCTGCAAGCAGGGGAAAACTCTGGTCCTCACCTCCACATTTGCAGGCACATGGGAGAAAATCCCTTTGCAAGTGCAGAGGGGGGGACTTGCACAGGGGTCCCTCCTCCACTTTCCCTCCTGTGCAGGAACCCCAACTTGCAGACACACATCCTAAAGCCCTGAAGTCCCTGGAGGGCTGCGTCTGGGTCAGTGGGAGAGTGAGGCAGGTGCTCCCAAGGCTTGAGGGGGCCAATCCCAACCCTCAAGCCCATGGAGGCCCTGCCCCGAGGAAGGCTGGAGACCTGGTGCTTCACACTGCCTGAGCTCTTCTACAGTAAACGAAGAGACAGGAGCTGAAACAAAGCAGCCCAATTTAATACTACCTTCTGCAGCGGTCACAAATTTGAGCACTTGTGGTGTGACGGAAGACGTAGCATCTGTTTGCCTTCACTTTGTGCCAAGATAAACATTTCTATGGTAGCACAAAGATGATGCGTGTTTCCACCCTGAGTTCCTTCATAAGCCCGGGGCACAAGCGGTCACATGCTTAGTTTGCTTTCCAGGCCAGTCCAGCCGCAGGATGACACCAAAGCTACAGGTTTGCACGGCCATTGATGAACTCAGTTCCTGCTCATTGTCCACCCAGACAGGTGTGGGTGCAGATTGGAGGTGCACTTTTCCCTGTGATGTTTAATCTGGGCTAAATTCAGAACTGCCAGGATGCAGCAAGGTAGTGCCTGGGGCTGTTGGGGTTCGGTGGGGGGTAGAAAATTCAGGGAGAACAGCGAGAAAGTGTCACATCTGTACAAATCTTTAGAGTATTGCACTGAGTGGTGGGTGGCACATTCTCTGCATACACATGCTCCCAGGCTGTGAATTCGGTAAGTCTGATCAGCTGCTACATCACGGACTATGATGCCCTTTCCTAATGGCAAGAGCAAATGCCACTGGCTTGGCCGTGTACGGTGTTAGTCTCACACCTGCCACTAATTGCAGCTGCCAATCCAGTTTGATATAGTTACTAAATTAATATTTGGTGTGCAAATATTGATCTTCTTTGAGTTATCTTCTGTGAGTCTTGCAATCCTGACTGATTTTATAGCAAATAATTCTATCTACTAGATATGGTTTTCCATAGTTTTCCTCAGGAATGGTCAGATGTGAGTCACAAAAGACAGGTAGAGAACCTTACCCTAATAACATCAGTTAGACTGATATGGCTTAATCAGGTTTGATTAGAATAACAATCAATGGCCATTTAGCTTCCTTGTTAGTTATTTAAATATTTACAGGGTGGGTATTATTCAAGTAGATTCAATATTTTTATGAGCATTCACTGAAAATGTGAACCATTCCTTTGCAGCCTATGCCCTATGGGCTATCATCAGCTCATCCGCTGGTTATTCTTTATTAACGTTGTATGTGAACTCATCTGAGTTGCATAGTATAGTTTCTTCTCTCTGTCTGAATTATCTTACACATTAAAATAACAAGTAGCAAATAATGAATAATACGTTCACTAAAATGCATTTAATTCCTGTGGGTCACAAGCATTTTCATAGGTACAGGCTGTTTATCTGAATATTTAGGAATGACTAATACCATGCTCCAGATCTCCATTTATATGCTAAAATATTTACAAATCAGGATGTAATTTTTACATATTCCCCCATTTCTACTGAATGAATGAGAAGCTGTTTTTAAATGTTTAGTCAAACAGTGTCTTGCCATAGTTTGCCTCATGCCCTCGCATTCAGTAACCAACAGTGGCAAACATGTTTTAGGCTAGATATCAGGAAAAACTTTACGGTAAGGGTGGTTAAAATTTGGAATGGGCTTCCAAGGGAGGCGGTGCTCTCCCCTACCTTGGGGGTCTTTAAGAGAAGGCTGAATAGGCATCTGGCTGGGGTCATCTGACCCCAACGCTCTTTCCTGCCCAGGACAGGGGGTCGGACTTGATGATCTGTTGAGGTCCCTTCCAACCCTAGCATCTATGAAATCTGTGAAGAAACCATGCATGCGTACATGCAGGAGGGAAGGAGCCAAGCTCCAGTAAAGTCTGGGCCAAGGTTAAACCGGGGTATAACTGGCATCAAGAGGCATCTGGATTTATTTCAGGGAGGGATCCTGAGGAAACATAGTCAGGAAGGGTTATGGTGAAACAAGAAGGTGCTGGGTATGTGCAATGGTGCCTGCCTTGTCCAACACTTCATGTCAATACAACCCTCTTTTTCTTCTACCAGAGCTGCCCCACTTCAGTGAAGGTCCAAGCTGCCAAGTCTGACTGGCTGAAGAACATTTTCCTGCCCAACATCACACTCTTCATTGACAGGGTACACTTCAGTGACAGCGAGTGGGAGCGCCTGGAGCATTTTGCACCTCCGTTTGGTTTTATGGAGCTGAATTACTCATGTGAGTCCTTTTGGGGGTTGTTGGAGGGAGCTGGGAATGACAGATGTGTCCCCTAGAGCTCACTGCTCACCCTTCTCCCCCTAGAGCTGGAGGGATTGGGCTCTCAAGCAAGGACACATCTGTAATAGGCTACAATGGTTTCTCCAGGGTTGGGGCATCTTCCACCTCTGTCAGTGCCTTGAGCACTACATCAGTTTCCAATTTTGTGTTGTTCCTGAGTCATGGGACCTGATTCAATCTTTGTTGCTCTGTTACCACACCAGTGAAGTCAAGGGAACTTCAAAGAAGGAGCAACTCAATGGTGATTCGGGGAACATGGTGTTCTCTTTCTATTGCAAAGCCCTTTTGGTGCTTATATTAGCTGAGAGACTTTGGAGGCAAATAGCTCTAGAAGTTTGCAAAAATGCAGGGTTACTTATACCAGGAGTCAAATGGGGAATAGCTAGCAGAGAGATTTTATCCAGTCCATGAAGGTGGGACAGTGGCAGCAAGGGGGATTGGTGATAATGGGAATCAGCAGTGGGAGGAAAACAGTAGAGGTAGTGGCTGGGCTGGGACCAAGCTGCGTTAATTTGGCCCTCTATTGCTAAAAGTTTGCTGACCCCTGACTCATACCAAAGAGAAAATCAGCTATAGGCATGCTAACTCAAATAACCATAGCATGGGCTGTCATAAGCCGAGCACAGAGAAGGGCAATTAGACATTTCCCTTCATGATATGTAGGAATAGAGGACTGGAAGGGGCCTCTTAGGCCACAGAGTCCAGTTCCCTTAATTCATGGGCAACCATACACTCCCAAATTCCTAACAGTCATCCACTCCAGTCCCTCCCACAGTACAACCATGAAGCACATTACAAAACCAATACTCTCCTACAATGTGAAGGGGACGCAAGGGTGACAGTGTATTTCAAGGTGGTAAGAGGGTTTCTTCTGAGAGATCCAAAATTCGAAGTGTATTCCAAGGTAGGAGAAGGGTTTCTTCTAACTCATCAGGTATGTCCACTCTTAGAGGTGGAATAACAGACTAGATGGACCACAAGTTAGCTTTCATATAACAATTACCCTGCACTCTATTCCCAGCCCAAAAGCACTCAGCAAATGCACTAATCCTCTGTTGACTCTGTGTTTGTGTTGCAGTGGTGAAGGAGGTCTTAACACTCCTGCCGCCCAACCCTTCCCAGCAGATCCTCCTAGCCAACAATAGCAGCCAGATACCAAGGTGCATCAGCTGTGCTGTGGTGGGGAACGGGGGAATATTAAACAATTCTGGAATGGGCAAGGAGATTGACTCCCACGATTATGTGTTCCGGTAAGAGCAGCCGCTTATTTTCTTTTCTCCATCTTGTATTTTCTTCTAGAGATCTCGGTTGATCTGACATATTTGTTTCTCAGTCCTTGCTACCAACATTTGAGTAGTACCTCCACTGAGAGCATCCCCACGAACACCCCTGAACCATCTTTAAATACGTTTTCTGATCATTGCTAATGCCCTGCAAAGCCCAAAGCTAAATAATATATCAGTCAGTTTAAACAAATCTTTGTCATTGAGGATCCAGGGTGGAAATTTCACAAGGACAGGCTTTCTTGTGCTCTCCCTAGAACTTAATTCTAGCTAGAGCAAACAACTGCAGCTGTGCTACTTTGCCACTTATAATACCACACTGGGACCCAGAAGTGAAGACATGATTAGTGAAAACGGGAGGGAAAACAAGCCAAACTCAAAGAGCAGGAAATGGTTCTGAGCCTCAAGGCCTAGTCTGTCTGGGTTCATTCCCAGATCAAGCTAGAGATGAGTCCAGAGAGGGACTCATATTGTTCACATTCAACTGAAGCTTTGACTAAAGGTTTTGACTGGTTCTTTTTTTATCCTACCAGGCCTGATGTGAACTTGACCTCATGTGAGTGCCTGGGATTAAACCAGTTACCCTCTAACTTTGCATTTCTGTTTGCTTTCCGGAGCCAGGGTGAGTGGGGCGATGATCAAAGGCTATGAGAAAGACGTGGGAACAAAAACGTCTTTCTATGGATTCACATCCTACTCCTTGGTGGTCTCTCTCGTAACACTGGGGAGTATGGGCTTCAAGAAGATCCCAATGGGAAAAGTAAGTCAGGCACATGACTTCAGCACATACACCCAGGTGCTGCTTTGCCTGTGGTCTCGATTTCTGATCCTGACCCGTGTGGGTCAGCAATAGCATCAGAGGATAGGTCTTCACTGCAGAGTTTTCCCAGATCTGGGCACCTGGGTCTGGGTCTTAAGACCTGGGTTAGCCTCACTCATCAATAATCAGCGATCAAATCATACCCAGGTGGTTGCATCCATGCTGCTGCTGCACTAATTCAGGGGTGACACTAGGACTGACAGGGGCATGTCCCATGTTTCCTAGTGCTGCCCTAAGCTATGCCACTCTGTGAATTGTTTATAAGTGGATTATAGGAAGACTTGTCTGGCCTTTTCAGGACCCTATGATGAAGTAATGCATGCAGTCAAGTAATGCCCTTCACTTCGGAGGAGGCCATGAATCCAGTAAGAACTATGATTGGATCCAGCTGTTGGCATCAATGCAATTCACTTCTGTCCTATATCACTCCAACTTTGAGGCTGGCAGCAGTCTTGTGCTGTGATTTTGCCAGCTGTCCCTAGCTAAAGCTAAAATGGGTTGAGTTACCATTTAAGTAGAAATTCATCCTGGAGCACATACATCCTGTAGAGAAATGGTATTGGGAGACCCTCTTCCCTCTGGGTCAGCCCTGATCTTGCATGGTGCAGAAAGCAGTGTGATGTTGGATGCCTTTGGAAGGAGTCATCAGACTGATGCCCTGACTGATTTGCAGTCCTTAAACATTCAGTGGTACATTTTTTGGAAAGAACTAGGCTTTACAGCCAATGTCCTGACCAGATTACCTTCTGTATAGCAACTGTTCTGCCTGCAATTTCAATCAGCAATTATAGTTTTCATTTCCTATCCTAAAGTACTGTGGCTTGCGTGTTGTTACAGGCTGCTAAACAGCTGCTGTGAATCATCTCAGAGGTGCATGATTGTGCTCAGAGCGGCTTTTTGGGCTCTTGTGAAACAGAAGATGGTGTTCAGGTGTGAGATCACATAATTCTGGTGCTCTTCATTCTCTGCGGCATGGCTGGGTGCCTGGGGAAAATCCTGGGGAAGCTGTCAATGCTGGGTTTGGAAGCTGGCTGCGGATCTACCTGGCAGATCAATCTAATCTCATTATCTAACCTGTTCCAGGGGTTTTCAACCTGGGGGTCATGAAGGAAGTCTTAGGGTGTCATGACAAGCCTGCTCTACCCATGTGGCTAAATGGGAGGGGGAACTGGAGAGGTGTGAGGTGAGTTCTTGGAGGGAGGGGAGGTCCTGTGGTGAAAAAGGTTGAGAACCTCTGATCTAATCCTTTTGCATATGTATATCTTTTCCCTCCCTCACTTGCCTGTCTTTCCATGAATGTATCACTACTGAGGCCTTGGAGCTCAGGCTTGTGTCAGTCCCTCACACCCTGAGAAAAACAAACAGGATTGCAACCAGGAAGTACCTATTTGCAAGCTACTTAACTATTCTCCATTTGGACAGTGCCCTGCCCTGTGTCCATGGACTAACTAACAACAGTAAACTCTGGATCTCTGCCCAAGAAACCCAGTGAAGCAGGCAGAGCATCTTCTTTCTATTAATAATTAATGCCCATCTCCTTTAGACGCCAGCTACTAACACTTCCTTTATGGGTTTCCTAGGACATCAGATACATTCACTTCCTGGAGGGCGAGAGGGATTTTGAGTGGCTCAAGGCTCTCCTGTTGAACAGGGACGTCAGGAAGGGATTTCTGGACCAATATGGGTAACACAACCTGTTGCCACCTTTGTACAGTAAGATCTGACCTCCCTGCAGCTTCCCCTTTCCTTTGCATGAAGCTTCACCAAAGCCAAGCCCCCTGTGATCACTGCACTTCACATGCCATTTTTCACAAGGGGAGGAGATGCTACTATTTCAGCATCACGGCACTAGGAGGGGCTACCTTCTGCCCCTCCCTGTTCCTGGGAGAAGTCGCAGTTGTCAGCTCCTCTGGCACCCTTGCATGCTGCTGTGGTGACTGGCTGGTCCATGCCATCCTGGAAGTGGCTGCATTTCAGTGCTGGGTATGTGAACACTATTGCCTGTCAACAGTAACTTGCAAAATATTTTGTGACTGCTCTGGGCAAAAAGTGCAGAGACCACCTAGGTGTTACCACAGCACCATATAAAAAGAGAATAAGAATAATCTATTAAGTGGTTTTGATTTTGTTTTTATGTGGTGTTGTGGTAGCATCTAGGGTGTCTGCCTGGCATGACCTAGCTTCTGTACCACCCACAAGATAACTGTGTTAGGGTAACACTTCACCCAAGCTTATATCCTGCTTCTCTCCAGTATTAAGTAATCTGGGTGGAGGGGCATGCTAATGTGGCTCTGTGGGTTCCAGTACCTGAACAGGCTCGCTGTGCTGTGTGTATGTTAGGGCTGTGCGAAACAGCACTGTTCCATTTCACCTTGAGTTTCGATGGCTTGATGAAACAGTGTTCCGTTTCGAATTTCATTTAGATTCGAAGCAGCTGTTCTGTTCCATTCCTTCGAAACAGAAACACTTCCCCTTTCGCTGGGGACAAGGAGTCAGCCCAGCTGACTCCCCACCCCCAGTGTGATCTAGTGCAGGGAATGGGAAGTCAACCTAGCTGGGCTGACTCCCGCCCCCAGCACGATCTAGCACCTGGGGTGGGGAGTCAACCCAGCTGGGCTGAGGAGTCTCCTGCCAGATCTTGTGCCGGGAATGGGAAGTCAGCCCAGCTGGACCTGACTTCCCATCCCCAGTGCTATGGTCGAAATGTTTCGACTAGCCTTGTTTGTTTCGAGGCTATTTCGATCGCCTTTTGTTTTGCTTCAGTTTTGCTGTTTTGACCTCGAAATGAGTCAAAACAGTATTGAATGAAACGGACGGCCAAATTTTGCGCAGCCCTAGTGTGCATGCCCCTAGCAGCCCTGATGACTGATGGAAACTACATTATTCTAAGTCCTGTGCACACAGAATGAAAAGGCAATGCCTGCAGTCAGAAGATACACAAGCAGATGATGAAGGCTTCATGTTATTCTTGGATGTGCTCCAGAATAATTTAATATTTCTCTTGTTTCTTTTGACTCTGACCAACCAGCACGAAAGGGCTGACTATTTGTACAAAGTGATATGTGCACTGAGTGGTTTGAGTTCATGCAAAGCTGGAGTCTGTTTCCCTTTCCTTCTCTTCTGTAGGCGCAGGCCTCGGGACAAATTCAGTGATGATTTTAACCTGGGCCAGTATCTGGTGATCCATCCTGACTTCCTCAGATATGTGAAAAACAGGTCAGTAGTGTGGCTTCTGTGCTAACTAGTTATTTCCCATGCCGTTATTTCAGCCATTCCAGCGTGACTTGCCCACTTTTGTCCCTTGTACACTCACGATGGAGGGGTGGGGTGTGGGTGGGATTTTCCCTGTGCAGAAAATCCATGCAAGGCCTAGGGTAGGCAGTACTTCAGCAGGACTTTGGTGGGACATAGATCTAGTTTGCTGTCTCTCTGAACAAGGGCAGTTTTCATCCTCAGGAAGCTGAGGGATCAAAATGTGATAACTGCAAGCTGCTTTGTCTTGCTGAGAAGAGTATAGAAGTAACCAAAACCTCGCAGCCTGATCGGTGTGGATGGCCTCCTCCCACCCATACAGAACTCCACTGCGGCCACATTGCAGATTGGGGCTGACCTGTCTGTCCAGTCTGATATCCTGCCTGTTACAGTGGCCAATACAGATAACTTAGCGGAAGGTATTATAACCCCCTTTTGCCTGAATCACAAGACTAGATCATTATTTACTCCTACCTTTATTATTGCAGGAAAAGGGCCTTCACTGCCTTTTTCCCCATTTGAAATGTGTTGCCTTTCCATTGCACAGAGCCCAGTGCATTTCAGATTATCAGAAAGGATAATCCAGGCAGCATTGACATCTAGATGTTTGTAGCCCCCAGGGAGAGTTTGTGAAGAACAGAAATAGGCAGGCAGGCTGAACCATCCTAGGTGCAGAGAGTTCATCTTCTCCTTTTGTCTCTATGCAGGTTTTTAAGATCCGAAACTCTGAATATGCCCTACTGGCGAATCTACAGACCCACCACCGGGGCTTTCCTGTTGCTGACTGCCCTCCATCTCTGTGACCGGGTAAGGGCTCCACACTGACTTCCTTGCTGGCTGTGGGCAAGTCACTTAGGCTCTTGCTCTGAACCCATGCAGAAGGCACTCCCCTATTGACCCAGCAGTGAATGGCTACTTTGCTTTTAGGCTGGGGAATCAAATGTGCCTGAATAGGATGCGCAGCATATTATTCCCTTGTGTGCTGTCGGCACTGCTATGCTTTAACCATGTCAGCCCAACAAGCTGCTTGGAGTTGGGATGGACCTCAGCTTTCCTTCCGAGCACTATGAAAAATGAAGGATGCTTTTCTTTTTGCTCCAGTTTCCTTATTTGTAAAGTGGAGATAGGAAATCGTAGCTAGCTCTCAGAAGTGTGGTGAGGAGATGCACACAATGGAGGTTTTGACTCAGTGCAAACAGAGAAAGAATATCAGGATTTGGCCTGATAATAATAAGTGGCATAGATACTTGTTGTTCCTTCTCTTTGAGGAACACAGTCCTAGATTCAAGAGGAAGATTAAAGTTGGTGATCAAGTGAATGCTTCTGATCACATTGGCTCATGTGGGATTCCCTAGAAAAGGCTCTCTTAGACTACGTCTGCACCCTGTTCTCAGCATGTCACACCAAGCATGCTCTGAAGCCTACCCCACTCATTCA
>NW_017728964.1:12320556-12322537 GCF_001723915.1 Gavialis gangeticus
GCGTGGCTCCAATCACCCCTTTACCACACCCCAAGCCTTGCAGATGGTACTGACGTTGTCCGGTCTAGGCCTTGTTGTAATTTGACCCCGCTTGTCCTCCCTGGGCTCTCTGAACTTGCTGGCACCAGGGCCCTCCACAGCCCTGCCTCGCTCATTCATCCACATGATCCAACCCCCAAAAAGTGGCAGAGGAGCCCCTGTGGGAGTATCCTCCAGTGGTTGTTTGCAAACACACCGGGGCCAGAAATCTCCAGAGTAGCCATGAGGCGCTGTTTTACAGACACACTGGGTGTGTCTACATGAGATCCTAATGCACAGTGGTTACTGTGCATTTATTTAGTACTTGTATAAGCAAGTACTAAATAAATGTGCGGTAACAAAGTTACCACACAGTAGTGCCAGGAACTTCTTTTAATAATGGTGCACAGTAGTGTATTAGTGCTGTCCATGCTGTGACATGCTACTGCACAGTATTATTCAGCTACTGTGCAGTCAGCATCTCATGTAGACACACTCACCTGGGAACAGCTTTGCACTTGAGCTGTGGGGAGATGACCACAGTAGCCTGGTGAGCTGCAGGAGAGAGTGGGCTGAGAAAGAGGAGAACAGCAAAGCTGTGCCAACCAGTGGTCTCTTGCTGGTTGTGCAGCCTTGAAATGCCACCGACATTCAGGGAAGTGGGTCTGAGAAGAGCAGTGAAAAATTGACAGTGGATATTCTCAGTGCTGCACATAGAAATGTGGGAGGTGACTTGTCTTTTTTCCACCAGGCAGAACCCTGTGGGCTCCTTGCCTCCCTACACACAAGGTCCCCTTTGTTTTACCAGCTTTGTTTCTCCCACTCCTCAAGGGTCTGTCCCATTCCAGGTTCAAAAGTCTCTGTGACACTGCATCCTCCTGCCTTTTCCAGGTGAGTGCCTATGGCTACATTACAGAAGGCTACAACAAGTACTCGGATCACTATTATGACAAGGTGTGGAAACGCTTGATCTTCTACACCAACCATGACTTCAACCTGGAGAGAAGGGTATGGAAAAAACTCCATGATGAAAAGATCATGAAACTCTATCAGCGCTTCTGACCGGGGGCAGAACAGACCTTGCCTGGAGGCTTTACTTCTCCCTGATAAACATTCACATGGAAGAGAAACTTGAAGGAAAAGAATTCACATGGAAGAGAAACTGATGGAAGACATCAGTGTCTCTGGATTTGGAGTCATATTCTCATTTTTTTTTAAATGTTGTTGTCCTTTGGCACCAAAAATCTTATGTCTCCAGGTGTCTTTCCAGGAATATGCATCCAGTGCTCCTGTTAACCATCAGGAAACAGACACCATGCAAGCAGCAAAGACATTTCCCATTCTGAATGTAGGTACAGCAGGCACAGGGCTGATTTCTTCCCTCCAGGGCATGAGAGCCAAAGCAGGTTCTCATGACTAGGATTTCTTCAGAAGGTAGACTTAAGTCATGGGGGGCATGTCTATATGTGCATTTATGTGCCATAATTACTGCACATGAAGTTTAGTACCTGTAATAACAGCTACTAACCCAATGTGCAGCAACTGGCGCTACTGCGTAGTAGCAGCAGCACACGCCTTTTTAGTGATGCTAATGTGCATTAGACAAATTCTACTGTGCATTAGCACAATGGCATGACTTTTGACGTGACCCGCTAATGGTCAGTAGAATTAGTCAACTGTGCATTTAACACCTTATGTAAATGCTCCCTGGGAGAGAGGATTTCAAGATAGATGGCTTTGCAGGTCAAAGGTGGTTTTGGTCCCTGCATGTTTCCATTTAGGGGACCTTCTGGCAGCATGATGTGTTCAGGTAGTGGCTGAAATGGTGTTCAGTTGGGTTTCCTGGGAAAAGGAATCCTTCCTGAGTGTAGCAGTTATTGGAAAGGGAAAATTAGTTTTGGTAGATCCCTCATTGCCAACCTCCATTGAACTCCATGGCTCCATCTAGCACCACTATGATGTC
>NW_017728964.1:12327537-12331351 GCF_001723915.1 Gavialis gangeticus
CAGTTGGGTTTCCTGGGAAAAGGAATCCTTCCTGAGTGTAGCAGTTATTGGAAAGGGAAAATTAGTTTTGGTAGATCCCTCATTGCCAACCTCCATTGAACTCCATGGCTCCATCTAGCACCACTATGATGTCCCAGAGACTAAGCACCTGTCTGTTCTTCACCTTGTGGCTGCAGTTCCTATTTCTTATCAGACCCACACTCAGTTTATAGATGACAATTTCAGTGTGGTGGAGAAGGGAATGCATTTGTCTGAGGTCAGTTCAACCCAATTCCATGCAGGCATGGCCCCAGATCTGCTCTCCACATTTAGCTCTTTTTTGACCTCTCCAGTTAGGCTGCTCCCATCAGGATGAACTGACTTTATCTCAGGTGATTACAGACATTGCCTAGTGATTGCTGTTCAGGATCAGGAGTCAGGACTCCTGGGTTCTGTTTTTGATTCTGCTGCTGACTTGCTGTGTAGCCTCGAGTAAATCACATATCCTGCCTGTACAATGGCTATGCACCCTCTATTTCCACACAAGGAGCCTGTGAAGCTAAAATCACACTGTATAGTTCAGTGAGCGCTTCTGGTAGAAGGCCACTGTGGCCAAATCTACACACCCTCCCTCCCATCCCCAAGACCAAACAAGCCCCACACAGTTGTATCCATCAGGTGTGTGAGAGCGACTGGCAGGTAGCCAGAATAGACAGGTTCTATCTAAAAAGCTCTGAGCATCCCCAACTCTTCACTCTGCTCTTAGGCCCTCACAAGACAGAGCCCCTGAGCCTGGTCTTAGGCTGCCTCAAGCCATGTACTCTACCAGATTTGCTGTCTCTGTCTCCCCAGTCTCTGTGTGGGAATGACTGGGGCTTATTTTGACCCGGGACAGGGTGCAGGGAGTGAGGCTGTATAGACAAGCCCTGTGTTATTATGGTAATATATTCCTTTATCATGTCCACCATGGTGCTTAAGTAGCCAGTGGCCATTGCCCACCCCTCCATATGCTGTCTCTTGGCCCATCCAGCTTCCATGGCTCAGGGTTCACACTATTACCTGCCAGCTGACAAGAGGAATGGATACGCGTGTATGTGATTGTGCTCTCAGCTAAGACAGTGTCAAAATTATCCTTGAGCCCATATTGGGCCCCTTCAACACCTTATAGAAAACCCTTGGGGCCTCACAGGGTCAATCATTTCCCATAGCACAACACAGATGGTTCAGGACAGGCAGCTCCTCAGATGAACCCTTGGACCTCACATCACTGCTCATTGATGAGGAAGCAGAGTCCCATTTACAGATGGCAATGCTGCAGGCTGTTGACAGTCTTTGAATGGGGTTTTCAAACAAAGCAGGCATCCCTGCTTGGCCCTGCAGATTTTTGCTCCAGGAAAGGTTCTTGTGAACCAGATTCACAGCAGTTTAGGGCTGGAAGGGGCCTCGTGAGATCGTCGGGTCCAGCCCCCCTGCAAGAAGTTTAAAGGACAGAAACATTTCTGTAGCATGGCAACAAACTGTACAGACTGATGACCTGATCCATAACCCACTGGGGCAGATGGAGCCTTTCTATTGTCCTCACTGGGCTTTGCTGGGGCCTGAGTGTGAATTCACCTTGCAGGTGTCACCAGTGCAATCTCTGCCTGCAGGTGCCACAGCTTTCCTTTGCTGACCATTTCTGTTTGGCCCTGGGAACATCACTGAGGAAAACACCTGAGTTCTTCAGGGAGGAATTTCAGATCAGTATTGCAAATACAAATTTTATCCATCTAGCCAGTCAGGCCCAGCTGTTATTTGGTTTTATGCTTGCACTTTGTAATGGGTAAATGGCTTCTCAAGTGGCAGTTGGTAAACTTACCTGCTGCAGAGAAAAAAAAGAATTTGGGAACTGGCAGGAATGAAACATGCCTGGACATCCCATGGTCCAGCATCTGTGGTTTCATCTGCACAGCAGTGGTATTGTATCCTGGCAGGGATGCCCCTGGTGTGCTCTGCCAACCCCTCCCACTCACATGCATGAGCTGTGAATGCATCTCGGTCTCGAGCTGTCGTGGTGCAGATGTGTCCTCCATTACAGCTAGACCCCCTGCTAGATCAAGGGTGGCACATATATCATTTCAAACATAGGAGCTTCTGGGCTCTGTTGTGAGTGCTCCTCACAGCCATCAATGCATGTTCTAGCTGGGATAAGTTTAAGCTCTGGCTGGCACCTGCACAGCTTCCCCCTTAGTGGAGGAGGATCTATAACTACTCAAGTCAGTGGTGAGGCCCCCGTTGACTTTAGGGCGCTTAGACTCAGGATAACACTACGGCTGGGTCCCATCTGTCAGCTGCTCCTCTGCCTTCTGTCCCCTGCTTGGGAAAAGGAGAGACTTACTGGGTATCTGCACTGGCTTAACTCCGATCCCAGTTCCTGGGATAATTGTACGGATGCCAACCAGAGAGGTACCCACCCAGGCCTCACAATTGCACGTCTCTGCCTTATCTATCCACCAAGGAGCGGACACAAGTGCTGGAGCCAGATTATTCCCTACACAGTAAATAAGGGTTAACCAGTGCTGTGGGGAGCCTGGGTCCAGCCAGATGCCAGTGCCCCTCCCCTGTGCACTCACACAGGCTTTCACTGTAGGATCTTTTATTGCCTTCTGCAGCCCTTTCTCTCACAGGGCTTGTCTGGCTTTCCCAGCCCTGGCAGCCCCCCCGCTCTCCTGGGAAGGTTCCCGGGCCTTGAGTTCTCCGTGGGATAGCAAGAAATCACTGGTCCTTCCCCAGGAAATCTGGGCTGTGCCAAATTACTCCAGGTTGCTAGGTGACCATCTCCATGCTGATATTCTTCCCAGCTGAATAGGCCTTTTTTATCCCCCAGAAGTTGGATGAAGTTTCTCAGTTCCCATCCCCCTCCTCTTTATCCGCCCCTCTTTGTTCTCTCTGCTGGGAGATGGGATTAGTTGAGAGGGAAGGAGGCTCCACATCAACACTGAGGGGCAGAAAACCATTAGCAACAAGGCCAAGGCCAAATCAAAGGCAACAGGAATGGCCCCAATGGCTGGAGCGTGGGCTTCTCTCCAGCACAGAGGCTCTGTTCATGGGCTCAACTCCTTTAGTATTCAATAGGGAAAAAAGCTCCTGCCGCTCAAAAGGAGGAGGCCAAAGCATCATCACAACCCTTCCCCTTCCCCCACAAGGCTCATTCCTAGCTATCTTACTCATTCAGGAGTTAATATTGAGGGCTGCATGGGGCAGAGAGGAGAGGACAGGGTATTTAGTACTCACCAAAGTGAGACCAGCTTCCCCTGCTGTTCCAGCCTTGGGATCCTTGTGCACACCTGTCTCTTCCAACACACACTGACCTGGATCATCAAATGCCTCCTGCTGGGCAGTGGGGGAATCAGGGTCCTTGACCCACATGTGTAGTTTAACCAGTTTTGATATGCTGCAGCACAATGTTGCATTGTCTCACCTGTTTAGCAATGCAATGTCCTGTAACACAACACGGCATAGTCCACCACAGCCCAGTTTCAGAAAGGGGCTCTGGAGCTCCAGTGGGAAATGTCATCAGACCTGTCTGCGTTCCGGATTGCTGTGAGTACAGTAATACCTGGGGACACTAGGTGGCAGCAGCTTTTTAGACACTGAGATGATTTATCCTGGCATAGTGCAGAGGTGGTTAGCTGTGCAATATTGTACCATACTGTATGCCATGCCATATCATCTAGACCAGTGGTGTCAAACTCACTTGGTTCCTGGGCTGGATCTGAACTGCAGAACTCCTTGCAGGCTGGATCTGGACATGGCAGTGGCAGCAGAGAGGGTTAACACAGCTTTCCCCCCCCCT
>NW_017728964.1:12336351-12336926 GCF_001723915.1 Gavialis gangeticus
CATACTGTATGCCATGCCATATCATCTAGACCAGTGGTGTCAAACTCACTTGGTTCCTGGGCTGGATCTGAACTGCAGAACTCCTTGCAGGCTGGATCTGGACATGGCAGTGGCAGCAGAGAGGGTTAACACAGCTTTCCTCCCCCCTGCCACTGACACAGGGGACATTATCAACCTTGGATTTCACAGTGGGTCCTGCCTCCAAATTTCCAGCCCTTCTGCTAGCCCCAGGGGTGTCATACCACAGCGCCAGAGGCCAGATCCAGCCCACAGGCCACACATTTCATAGATTTCATAGATTTTTCATAGATTTCATAGACATCAGGGCTGGAAGGGACCTCGGAAGATCATCGAGTCCAGCCCCCCGCCCAAAGGGCAGGAAGTCAGCTGGGGTCATAGGATCCCAGCAAGATAAGTATCCAATTTACTCCTGAAGGTGTTCAATGTAGGTGCTTGAACCACCTCCGATGGCAGGCTGTTCCAGACCTTGGGGGCTCGGACAGTAAAGAAATTCTTCCTTATGTCCAGCCTGAAACCATTTTGCAGTAGTTTATAACTGTTCGACCTCATCATCC
>NW_017728964.1:12337382-12342983 GCF_001723915.1 Gavialis gangeticus
CTCCCGGGGGAGAAGGGCCTGGCAGTAGGAGTCGATCTCCCCCGGGAGCCGGACTGAGCAACAAAGGAGCACATGGCTTTATGCAAGGGTAGCACTTTTTAAAGAAAGTTTACTCTGATTGGTTCATATAGACTTTGACCAAACTTGTTGGCATGCTGGGCTGACAAGGCTACAACAGTATCCTGATCCCAACTTTGCTTCTATGAACGCATCCTGTCACTGGCAAGGTGCACTATACCTGTGTCATATAAGGAAGGCCTTCTGCTCACCCAACTATCTGCTTGCTGTCCTGCAACTTTATAATACCAAAGTGGTCAAATCACCCCACCTTGCCCTGAAAGCTGAGGTTTCTTGAAGCTGCCTCTGGGCTTTGGGTACCTCTTTCCCATTCAAGTGAATGGGAAGGAAATGTTGCCAAATATCAGCCTATGCACCTTCCCTGAAGAAGTAATTCAAACAACGCCCTCATCTCCACCCCGTGCCAAACTGCCCTTTTCCAAAGCAAAGCCTTCAGCCTTCACTGAAAAGGCACTTAATTACACCACACACAACACTGTGAGGAGTTGGGTAAGCAGCGATAAGCACATTTCTGAAGAAAACACCTGCTTTGGACTGACTTCAAGGTCATTGCTTACAGAGGAGGAGGAGGAGGAGGAGGAGGAGGACGGGATGGGAGGCAGGGGAGGTGGGCAGAACTGAGGTTCCCATGTCGCCCTGCCAAAATGTGGTCTGGTGGCCTGGCCTTGCTGCTTTGCAGGAGACTGGGCTGTGCATGGAAGAAGGAAGAAATGATGGGGGAGGAGGAGGCACAGTGGCACCTTGCACAGAGCCATACGTAGCCAAGAGATACCACCTTAGCCTGCAACCAGCCAGACAAGAGTGACTCCTGGAAATCCACAATAAAAGCTCCCATGTGGAGCAGACAGGAGCAAAATGCCCAGCAAGAAGCAGCTGGACCCAGGCTGTTTTCCAAAGGAAGGAAGGTTTCTGGGTAAGTCAAAGGCAGACAGTCTACTGTGACACCAGTTAGCCCAGCAGATGCTAACAGGGTAGGAGGCCATGCCAGGGCTGGTGTCTCCAGTGGGATGGGTGGGAGCCAAAGAGATGGGGAGGAAGACAGGCAAAAGGAATAAAAGGAAATCCCACATAGTAGGAACACCTGCCCTGCAGCTTGAGGAGCTCCTTCGAAGTCCCAGTGACATGGCTCACCATGGGACCAGGCACTGCAGCCCACCATGGGCTGGGGTACAGTGTCAGCCTTGCTTAGGTCTTTGAGGTAAAAGCCGCACATACCCTTTCTCCAGAAGGCTTTGACAGTGAGATATGATGGAGACCTGGCTTCTATACTTGGCTGCTAACCTGCTGCATGCTCTCAGGGAAGTTGATTCTCTTTTCTCCTCCCCCTGCCTGTCTTGTCTCTTTAGGCCATAAGCTCTTAAGGGAAGGGGATGGGTCTTGCTCTGTGTTTGCCCAGCTCCTAGCAGGACGGGGTCTTGATCTCAGGTGGGGCCTGTGGGAGCCACTGACTGACAAATAATAATGGTCTGTGCTCTTGCTATTCAAGGAGGATGATCTGGTACAGCGGGGATTAACTGGCCTCAACCACTGAAGTAGATAAGGCTGTAAACAAGACCAAGCCATGTTCTCACGTGGTGCCACCATCACAGTGTTTGCATAGCATACCCAGTGCACGTTAACAATCACATGAGCCCAAATTAACCCCACCCCAGGACTCTGCTCTAGTTCCTACACACATTGTAGTGGTGCTTCAGCTCCTTGCATTTCTCCTCTGGCAGATCTCAAAGCACTTTATGAGGAAAGGCAGCTAACGTCACTCCCTCTCCTCCTTCATGTTATATGTAGGGAAAGTG
This sequence comes from Gavialis gangeticus, assembly GCF_001723915.1. Lineage (NCBI taxonomy): Eukaryota > Metazoa > Chordata > Crocodylia > Gavialidae > Gavialis > Gavialis gangeticus. The sequence goes on from NW_017728964.1 coordinate 12,339,254, forward strand.
GAGCACAGGATGGTGATGTTACTCAGCTAAGTATATAAATGATACACCCAGAAATAAAACACAAGTTTTCAGGTGAACAGCAAGCTGTGATGCTGTCAGGTTGCCATACCATGTAGATGTCCACACCAGCACCCATCTAATATCAGGTACATTGTGCACAGATTATTCACTGGCTGATGGAAGCACATATACATCACTTCTTTACCAGCTATTTACCATCAAAGCCACTGGTCAGATGGGGTTAAATGGATTGTCAGATCTTTTATTCACTGAGCAAAGGGAAATGGCCCAGTCCACTATCCAGGCTGGCTATTCAAACAAGTCCTAATTGCAACTGTGCTGAGCCAATGCAGCATGAAGCAGGGCTGGAGTCCTTCATTTCTGTGGCTTGGCAGCAGAAGGATCCAGTTCACCCAGGAAAGCCATTGCAACTGGTCTGAGAAGGGGGCCCAGGGAGAGGAGAAGCCAGTGGAGTGCTTTGCGTTATAAAATGCCAGGTGACCATTTTACAGCCTTCTCTTTGAGGAGCCCATGCTGGTGATTGCTAGGTGGAAGGTGGACCGTGTCACTGCCTGCAAACAACCCCTCAAGGTCAGCCCAGTGCCAGCTTGTTACCTCTGGTGTGCTGGCTGGTCTGGATCCCACGTGGAGGCATTTGAACTGTACAAGGAACATGGATGCTTCACCTATGGTTTGGGATTCCAGTCTGAGACCAGGAGCCTAAATCTTAGATTTTGGGGCCAGAACAGCTGGCCCCTAGTCTGACTCCGTGCCTCAGTTCCCACCTGTCCAGTGAGGACAGCAGCACGCACCTACCGCGCAGGGGGTTGCGAGGTGGAAGTGATCGGAGAGTGTGGGGTACCCAGACCCCTTGGGAATGGGGAGGTATCTCGGTGCCTGCAGCAGCTATATGCTCTATGCCTGCAATATGCTTCCAGCTCCCTCCATGTCCTGGCGCAGAGATGCTCAGTGTGGAGTACAGCAAGCTTCCTCCTGGTCCCGCTGCACTTGAGAAGGAAGCCCAGTGCCGAGTTAGAGAGGCCATCATTTGGCTTCAGTAGCTGGGGTGAGTCAGCACTGAGATGGCGGGGAGCCTGGTGCTTCACGCTCAAACCCTGTAATTACTGCATGGCTGTCTCTCCCTCCATGCCAATATGCAGCTGCTGAGCTAACATGTGCACTGTCCTCCTCCCCACCCCCGAATATATAGAAGAGGGAAGTGTGTGCCCAGAAACTGCACCAGGTCTACGTCATGCCCCTGGATGAGGGTGGAGAGAGGCATTTGGGGCAGTGCAAAACAGGTGCACCTGGGAGGGCCCATAGCACCCTTGGTGTGGCCTTGGGCTCCAGCTTCTTGGATGGGACATATCTGCCACTGACTTTGGCTCCTGGGCTCTGCCTCTTCATGTGGCGATGGAGAAGGTTGTGTGGAATATACTCTCCAAACCCACCTGCCCTGGTCCTATGCTGTCAGAGAAAGGCTTCCATGAGGGTGGAGGAGTATCAAAGTGTGGCTTCTGCAGGCCTGGTGTTGGTTGGTCTTCTTCCGGTCCCCCTCTTGCGAGGGAAGGAAGTGTTTGGCTCACTGTGGGTCCGGACGTGCCTGTCTTTGGTGCTTCTGAGGCCAAAGGGCAAGGGGTGATTTGACCTAGGCAACTCCTCCACCGTAGGGAGGAAGGAGCAGTGCCATTGAGCACTCAGTGTCCTCCTTCGTGGGGTTGTGACTTGAGGCCTGAGTTGTGGGTCCTGGAGTGAACCCCTCTGCCTTTCTGTGGTTCAGGTTGGCCAAAGTGCTGTTCTTAACAGTTGCTAGATCCAAACCAGATGGGACAGTTTGGATGAGGAGGACTCAATCCAAGGCTCATCTATTACCACATATTTTCACCTGAGGGAGCTACCTTTGGGCTGCCCTTCTCAGACAAAGCCAGGAGATGCAGCAGCGAGATTGACAAGTCCCCCTCAGCATTTCACACTGGCATGAGCTGAGGGCAGAGGCTGTATCACACTTGACTTGTGTTCATCCCTGTCGTTTGATGAGATTATTAACCACGCATGTCCTGCCAGGACTTCTTAGGTCCTGGGCTTCCCTCTAAACCTGAATCTTTTCTCCAGCTGTGATGGGTAGTTGGCCCAGAGATCAGAAGAAAGAAGAAGTAACACCTGGGAACGTAGGGCAAGTAAGGACCTTTGAGCATAGCCTCCCGCTCTCAAAGATAACTATACTGTACAATCTTGAGATCCACTTACAATGTAGTGAGATGCATGTCAAGATACCTGGGCTCTTTTTCCCACTCTGCCATAAGTCCATGGCATGTCTTGTGTAAGCAAGTCTCCTTATCATCTTCAGGTCTGTTTCTCCATGTATAATATACTGTACATGATATATAATGCCTATACCTACCATGTAGGAGCAGGACGTCTCATTTATCTTGTTACAGTATTTTGAGATTTTCAGGTGAATGTGAGGAATGCAAAGTAGCATGTAGTTCTTTGTTCTGTGGACCTTGGATGGGAGATCCTGTGAGCCACCATCCCCCCTTGTCCTGAGCATCTAGGAATAATCAGATCCCACATACTTGTTCATACTCTTTGGTACTACCCTGGGGTCTTTTGGGGCAAATATGCTTCACACTCAAGTGGTCCTGAATCAAGACCATTGGGCCAGGTAACCAGAAGCCACCCCAGAGAGACAGGAATCCCACCCAGCTGCACAGTAAACATTTCCTCCCGTCCAAATACTAGGTGTCCTTGGAGCACATGAAAGTCCCCACCCACAATCCAAGTCAGAGTTGGGAACACTAACGACTGCCAGACCTGTGTGAGCTGCCTCCTCCTCGTTATTATTTTTTGTTGCAAAAGCACCTTCAAAGCCCAGTAGAAATTGCCTGGCACCCTGGCACCTGCTGCCCCCCCTCCACTGTCCACGATTCAGGCTGGTCATGCGTATGCTGCTCCTTCACATGAAGACATGGCCTTTTTCTGGTGGGTGAGCTGGCAAGAGATTGTTAGGTTCATTCTCTCACAGCTATGCTCACTGTGTTTGCTACCAACGGGCCTGGCATCAGCCTCCTGAGACATCTGCTATTGAATCTGCCGATGTACTGCAGCCTTGCCTCCATAAGCATCATATGGGCTGTGTTCCCCTGTGAGGCTGACAGAACGTAAGTGCTGCAGGTCCAGACTTTGATCACAAGGGAGATTTCTTTAGGCTGGACTTTCTGCAGTTGACTGAATGCACCTCTGCTCTCTGCTGAAGAAACCATGGGATTTAAACGCACTAGATGATCTTCTGGGATTCACTTCATCCAGCAAGAGACTGCATCATAACACAGCTCATGAAGCTTTCTATCAGTAATTTGCTTCTGACAGCAATGCAAAGCAAAATGTTCTTGTTCTCTCTCTTGCAATGTTGAGACTTTGGCTTTGTTTCCAAGATATGATTACTTGAATGAAAAGTGATGAATAAATAAAATATATGCAGTTTTTTTCATCTTGATTTCTTCTTCTTTTCAACCTTACCTGGTAACTTCAGTAATTAAAAGCTTCCACACTGTTTTAACTCCTGGATAAACAGTACATAATTTTTAGGCCAACTCGCCAAACTGTATGCTTTTCTAAAAGAAGTGAGTTGCTACACACACACACACACACACACACACACGTTTCCCTTGATTTATGCGGGATCTTTATATGTGAATTCACTCTTATGCAATGAGCATATTTAGACCCA
>NW_017728964.1:12343724-12348523 GCF_001723915.1 Gavialis gangeticus
ATAAAATAGCATGGAAATATGAATGCAGGGATGGAACAGACTTCAGGAAGCCGTCTAGTCCTCTCTCCTCTGAGGCAGCACAAGTATACATAGTACGCTTATACCAACCCTGACAGATGTTAATGTTATCTATTTGTAATAACTTCTAATGAAAGACGTTCCATAACCTCTCTGTTCCATTGCTTCCCTATGCCGCTTCTTACATATGTCTTAATAAAGCAATCACAGTTAATTGGCATAGTCTATAGAACCAAGAATTATTAACAAACAGACAAAATTGCCATATTGAGAATATAAGCTGAACTGATAGGTCTCAGATAATGAATCTCCTGTTTGTAGACAGGGTTTTCAAAACCAAGGTGAGTTATAGGTTGGGTTTTTTTGGGGAAAAAATAATTGTCTTCAATATTAACTTAACCAAAACTTATAGTCCTTGATGTTATGATCCCCTTTCTTTCCCCCTCTTATGAAGCCTGGGAAGCTGAAGAGACAGAGTTCAGAGGACTAGGTGAACTTAACCCTTAATTAGAAAACATAATTATAGATTTAAGTAGCCTAATCTTTAGACTACAGAGTACAGTAAGTGAAGTAAGCTATTTTACCACCCACTTGGAAGCCTGACGAAGGTACCAGTCAGTCATCCACAGATCCTTTAGTCTGCTTGTTTCAATTCCTGCTGCAAATATTCTCAATTTCCCTTTTTAATCTCTTTTTTCACAATTTTTCAGAGATTTAGTTAGCTGTGTTGGTCTGACATCCAGTAGAAGGCAGGGTAGATTTACACCTTATAGACTAACCAAAGAGAGAGAGAGAGAGAGAGAGAGAGAGTGTGTGTGTGTCTACAGATAGGTAGATGGATCAATTGACTGATTTATCTATTGATCCTGTAAGGTGCAAATCTATCCTGCCTCACACATTACCAACAGCTATACATGACATACATTTGTCCCACCATTTTCTGTTAACACAGACATACGATTATTTCAACAGGATTCTAGCTGACTATGCATAGGTAAAATATCAGCTACCGCAACTGTTACTTTTAACTATTATTAGTGTTTCCAAAATGCAATCATCAGCGCTTGGCCTAACTTGAGACTGGTGGCCTTGATTAACAATGTCTTTTTTCATTCTGAAGTTGCAGAAAGTTTTGCTTTCACAGGAGCTTTTATCAGATGGAGCCTGAAAGGGGAGATTCCAGCTCCTGACACAGATTGTGAGGACTCCCCATGAGACATTGCACAATCTGCTTTTTTTCTCAGACATTCAGTGAAAGCAGGACTCCCTGCCTCTTGTTTCATCTCATCAGGCCCAAGCCCCTGCTGGGAAGGATCTATAAAATGATACTCTCCAGTGAGAGACCAAGAACAGTTATGGGGTTTTCCAAAGACAGCCAGGTATCACTAAATCTCTAAAACACTAAAACAGAGATTTTGTAGTTACTACAGAGAATTTTGTCAGTTTGTGTGAACATTTGTGTACAAGTATAATAAATACAATTATATTTTTAAGACTACAAGCGCATTTTCAAATGTCTACGTAGATCAGTGATTTTCAGCCAGAATGCTGCTGCACCCCAGGAAGTTGCAAGATCTTTTTTAGGGTGTTGTGGGTTGCCATGCAATAGTAGCACTTAGGCCTGTGCGAAGTGGCTAGTATTCGCTTCGGATTTGGATTTGGCTGATTTGGGGGACAGTGATTCAATTTGGTGATTCGAATCACTGTCCCGATTTGATTCGGCCGAATCTGATTCAGAGATTCAGCTACTGCCCGCCCCAGCTTCTGGCCTTGGGGGAAAAAGCCCCGGCTCAGCAAGTGAGTCCCAGGGCTTTTCTTGTTTTTTTTTTCCTTAAAGGGCTGGAGCTGGCCCAGATGGGGCACCCGTGGGGGGGCTGGGGGAGCAGGAGGGGTTGGGGGGCTTGTGCAGCACCCCCCAGGCAGTGTGGGGCAGTGGGGGGCAGCAGGGATGGCCCCCCCGCTCGGCAGCACATGGTGAGCACCGGGGCTCTTTTTTAAAGCACGGAGCTGAGGCGGGGGGTGGGGGAAGGTGCTGGCAGGGGTCTCCCCATGGTCCCCTCCCCCAGCCCCACCTCACCCGCCCCTAGTACTTACCAGCTCAGAGTTGGCTGCAGCTCCCTGCAGATTCAGCAAGCTTTGAATCGATTCGGACCTTTTAATTGGTCCCCTGCTTCGATTTGGATTCAGAGATTTGGCTGCTGAATTGGGCCGAATCTCCTCTGAATCGAATCACCGTCTGAAGCTTTGCACAGCCCTAGTAGCACTGTTAGGTGTGCAAAGACCTACGCATGAGTCAGAAGATAACCCTGAGATTTCAAATAGGAATCCAGAGTGCCAAAAACATCCTGACCTGGTGTGATCTTTGAGCTCTTTGTAAGAGAAAAATTGCTCTATTATTTTTCTAGTAAAAAAAATGAATGGAAGTGAAGAGCTAGCATTTTCAAAGGATGCCTTGGGTCTGATGAAGGATGCCTTAAAACCAAGAAGGTTGAGAACCACTGCTCTAGATGCTGACATACCATAGTAAAGATAGAGCTTAAATCTGCCTCTTTGCCACTGATTCTCCATAAACTGTGGACACAATTCTTCCTCTGACACCTGCTTTATGCAGGTCTAGCTGTAATATTTTGTGACCGTTGTGTATCCCTCTGTCTTGGCTACTGTTATACACTGGAGTTGAGGGGATTAATTTCCACCAAGGGCTAGAGAAGAGTGAGAAAGGAAAGTGCTGGGCCTCACATGAAACAGCCCATTGATAATTTGATGGGGCTATGCACTTGAGGAAGGAACAACTCAGCAAAATCAGTGGAAATTTTGCCAGCTGGACATTGACTTTTAATACCTGGGACCCAAGTGGGAGGGAGAAAGAGACTGGATATTCAGAGACTAGGTTTTTAAGCACTGTGCAGCCATAACAGGAAGACAAGCAGATACAGTGAAGGACCAAGAGGCAACAGAGATGCCAGAGGAACCAAGCTGATTAGACCCATTACTCTTGCTGAAATGGACTCCGAGGTAGATGCATGGTGGCGATTCTTACTTCAGAGCTTTCCCTGCTGGATTCCAGTCTACCAGTAAATGCTGGCTTGTTTAGAAAGCTTGCCAGCCTCTGGTTGCATTCATTTCAAGGAGTAAAGTCTCCATCAGGCACTGAGCTAGTTTGGGCTTGATGCTGGGGTTGTAGAGACAAATGGGGTGCTGTAACCCAGTGGTCCCATCTTGGAACTGAAGGACCTGTGGGGTTTATCCTTAAGGAGTATTTAGAGAAATGGCATGAAAATGGGGATTCTGAGCATGCCCTGGCCAATCCACGATAGTAACTCCACGGCTTCGGTAGTGCTGCTCCTGATTTCTGCATGCATAACTGGAAGAAGGTCAGGACCCTATTCCTATCTAGAAAATATATAATTTACAACATCAAGCCTTAGATTACTCCATAGAATTTACCTCAATTTTCAGACCTGTGCATTCTGCCTTCAGTTTATTGCTGCTTTTTTGTCACTGCAAATGAACTCTCACTTACAAGTATAATAAATAGCATCAGCAAAATCAAGCTCTACATGCGTTTTCTGCATGTTGCATCAGATGCTGAGATACCATTCTAAAGACAGCACTTAAATCTGTCTCTCTGTCATCAACCCAGCTTGTATGCAAATGCCGAGATAATTTCTCAGCTAGGAAAGTCTCATACAGTACCTGGCCCCCTTTTCTAAAGCTTTACAACTCACTCAACCCAAGGTTTTCCACAAATGCATTAGCCGTTTGTAGTGTTGGGGTAGTCACAATGGTCAGGGAATTGTGAGAGGCAAGGATATTTGTGGGTGATACCTTTTATTGGACCCGCTGCATTGTTTGGATTGTCTTAGTCAAGTTTTGAATGCAAGGCATGCTTCTGCTTAGTCTTTTATGACAGTCTACAAAGTTATCTCATCACAGCTCTCTCAGTCAACAAAGCAGCATTCCACCTCTGACTGCAACTTCAGCATCCTGATGCAGCTACGGTTTCACCAAGTGAACCAAGAGGATGAATATTCATGCAAGTGTAATTGTATTACTGCATGTCAACGAGGGTTTGCATAATGGAGGTGTGTGTGTGTGTGTGTGTGTGTGTGTGTGTGTGTAGCAACATGTTGACTGCAGGGTCAATGTGGTTGCATGTTTTGTGGACGGTACAGCTTTTACTATACATTTGTAATGTTTGTAAGGCATCCGCTTCTATGCTGTAGCTATATATGAATTGGTATCACCGTCTACTGGAAAATCTTGGAGAATGAAATAGTGTAATTATTATTTTTTTAAAGTTGCTGTTTTTTTAAAGAAGCTTTTTTGATATTTTCCCATTGATTATCATTCCGTTTGTTTGTTTTTTAAATAAGATATTTCCAAACATGGACTGTTATCATTAGAGGACTGTTATCATTAAGACAATTAATTCCACCATGTGACTAAGCTGGCCATAGGCCTGGAAAATGTTTCAAGGGGGCCAAAATATTTTCAAATATTTCTTATTCTGAAAATAGTCAAGAATAAGTGACAGTTGAAGCCATTTGATTGGACAGAAGTTATGATTTAAACCTTGTGATATGATTTTGGAAAAAAAAAAAATTTCCCAGAAAGTTTGAAAAATGAAAACTATCCTAATATTTTCCCTGAATTTAGTTTTCATTTTGCAGCCAGCTCTAATCATCAGAGATGGTGAGAAAGTGTGTGCGTAGGGGGATGCTCAAAAATCTGTGTGGTTGTGTAGGTGTGTGCGCAAGTGTGAGAAAGAGTGCATCTGT
>NW_017728964.1:12353523-12355059 GCF_001723915.1 Gavialis gangeticus
CCAGCTCTAATCATCAGAGATGGTGAGAAAGTGTGTGCGTAGGGGGATGCTCAAAAATCTGTGTGGTTGTGTAGGTGTGTGCGCAAGTGTGAGAGAGAGTGCATCTGTGAGCATCCACCACGGTAACTGTTCATACACGCATGGATATGGAAGTGGCTTGTGTGAACTTGTATGCATTTGTGTGTCTCATTAGAAAGATGAACGAGTATGATTTAGCGTGTACTTGGAGCGCACATGTCTGAACAAGACTGATGGTGTGTTTTGGAGCGAGTCCTCATGGGTGTTTGAGAGTGCTTCTAGTTTTATGTAAGAATAGAGCTAAACAGTAAAGATTTTAGTTATTTACAGGGAAAGGTGTGTGAGAGACAAAAATCAAAGTGACTATCAGAGTGTGTGCGAAGAAGGATGACTGTGTCATTGGGTGCATTTATATAAGGATGTAAGAGCATAATTGAATTTTAATTTGGTGGCTGAATAATTTTAAAAAACCCACAAAAGTGTTTCAGGTTAGCTTAATCTAAAATGATTTTTGTTTTTATTTTCCTTGGTGAAAAACAACAAAACCCTTAAAATTTCAGTTATTTTTTGGTGGAAGGGAGGGTGACTTTTTTTTTTAAATCAAATCAAATTAAGTATTGTCTTTAACCACTGTTTTGACATTAAGAGTCAAAACAGCTCCTTTTCAAATAGCCAAATGGAATATTTTGGGGTTATTTTTCAATGTATCTATCTGTGTTTGTTTCCCCCCCAGCTCAGATCCACAAATAGTTTGGGTTAAACTGCACCTGCCTTTTAAGTGAATAAACTCTCCAGCCTTCTTTATGAGTCAGTGGGTAAAAGCTCATGAGGTTATTGGCTAGTGTATCTCTCCAGAGGCATCTGGTTTTGCAGTGGTGGTGATGCCAGGAGCGGCAGTGCCTGTGTGGGGTCTTTTCGTTTTAAACGTTGTGGGGGCATCGTTGTACGTAGAACAGCGACTCTCAGCCAAGGTCCCACAGGACCCGGTGGTGCCTTGAGATCCTTTCAAGGGGATCCTTTCTATGTCAGCACTGCTAGCTTTGCAAGCACGATTCCCAAAGTAAACCCCAAAGATTTCAAACAGGAACCTTTTGGGGTGGTCATTCTCAGTTCTTGGCAACAGGAAAGGACTGTCCTCTGTTACTTTCCTGGGGGCAAAAAAAAGTGGAAACCAAGAGCTGGCATTTTCTGATGGGTACCTTGAGTCTTTACAGGGGTGCCGGAGTCTATGCTGGGGTGGCTCAAGTTTTTCCAGGGGTGCCGGGGTCTACCCAGAAGTGCCTCAAGTCTTTCCAGGGCTGTCTCAAGTCTTTCCAGGGGTGCCTGGCATCTACCCAGGGGTGCCTCAAGTCTTCCCAGGGTGCTCTGAGTCTTTCCAGGGGTGCCTGGAGTCTATGCTAGGGTGGCTCAAGTCTTTCCAAGGTGCCTGGCCTCTCCCCAGGGGTTAGACTGAGCCGGGGGGCCGCGCCGGGCCGGAGCGGGGGCCTGGATGCGACCCCGGCGGGAGCCCCGCGCGGG
>NW_017728964.1:12355457-12370999 GCF_001723915.1 Gavialis gangeticus
CCCCCCCGCACGCCGGCGCGGGTGCCCCCAGGGCGGCGCGGGCCAGGCGGGCTGGGGCGGGTCGTCTCCAGGGAGGGGGCCGTGGCCCTGGGCTGGGGCGCAGCGCGGGCCATCCCTCTGCTCGCTGCAGCCCCAGGTGCAGAGGACCGAGGTGACCGCTGGCCCCTGTCACTTGGCAGTGAGGCAGTGACTGGCGCCGGCGCTGGCATCTTGTTGTGCTGTGGGCAAATGCCACAGGACACGCTAAGCCCTGGGAATCGGGGACCTGTTTGGAAGTTGCTGGAGCTGTAACACCAGATCCATGCCAGAGCGGTGGGGCCAGCTCGTGGGGCAGGCGTGCCACAAATTAAGCCCCGCACCCTCCTCAAGTGCCACGCTGATCCCCTTCTCCTGCTGATCTGCTGCTTTGCTCTGTGCTCTCTAACCCATCCGCTGCTCTTCTTTGTGCTCCGTGCCCGTCTGCCGCTGTGTTGCCTGCTCTTCCTCCCACCTGTTGCCTGCCACGCAGGGAGGCTGCCCGTGCCACTGGTGGCATGCGTGCCGCAGGTCGGCCAGCCCCGCTCTAGAGCAGTGGCTCTCAACCAGGCTGCTGCGAGATCCTGGTAAGGGTGCTGTGGGGCACTGTGCCAGTTTACAACTGTTCGGTGTGCAAACCCCTACTTCCGATTCACAAGATAAACCCAGAGATTTCAAATACGAATCCAGAGCGTAGAAAACATCCTGACCCGGTGAGGTCTGTCTGAGTTGTGTCTCACAGAAGAATTGCTGTTATTTTTCTGTAGTTAAAAAATGAGTGGAAGCTAAGGCATTTTCACAGGAGCGCCTTGAGTCTAACAGGAGGTGCCTTGAGTGTAACACGGTGGTGAACCAGTGGTCTAGAGAAGCTGACTTCTCCCTGGCTTAATAGGCATCTTTAGTCCTGTGATTCCCTTCTCCTTTTCAAAGTGGCACTGAATGGCAGCCTCTTCCCCTCCCTATGGCCCTGCTTAAAGGTCAAGTTCCTACCACAAAGTAGGAGCGCAGACAGCTCCTGCACCATGTCCCTGACCTCAGCTGCAATGTTTAGTAAACAGGGAAGAAGGATTGTAATGCCTGACTCCCAGCAGATGCTTGGGACCCTTTTACAGGTGGAGAAGCCAAGGCGCAAAGAGGTGGAGGAATTTGCCTAAGATCATGCTTCAGGTCGAGTGTCAGAGCTGGGAATAGAAACCACGTCTCCTGACACCCAGCCCAGTGCTTGCTAGAGACCTATAATCGGAGACCCTCAACCCTGAAATCCTCTACTTACGCTGTTATCTCTAGAAGTCTCAGCCCTAATTTATAAACCCTATATCTGATCTGGTGACCTTGAAGCCATATGGAGACCCTGAAAGCTGTGATGGGCATGCTTGGTGTATGGAACAAAGCCCCATATAGAGAGCTCGAGGTCAGTCTGCTGCTACTACAATGCACGCAACGTTGGGAGATTAGCAGCTGCCATGATTCACCTTATAGGTGGCTGAGATACAACGGGGGTTTCTGTATATATAGCTTGTACCTCGTGAGGGGCCGTCTGAGGAAAGGGACTGTATAAATGTAAGCTGTTCCTGCGTGCATGCCGACTTCTGTGTGCTGGGGCTGACTCTCTGGTGCTTGGCATTTTATAGCTGGCAAAGTGTCTCCCCACTGCCACAGGAAGCATAACTTGTGCAGATACACGAGTGTGTGGCAGCTGCTGCCATCGCTGGAGAGGGGCGCTAAACCAGAGACCGGCAGAGCTAAAGAAGCCAGAGTTGCTACTACCCCTGCTAAAGAGCCGCTCTTCTGCGGCTGCTGGTGGTACCGGCTTCTGTCCTCTGTGGTTTGGCACAGTCCGGCCTTGCACTCGCCAGTGGGTTACGCTTGCAGCAGGTGCCAAGCAATGCAGAACTAGGTAAACTCAGTCCAAAGCCTTTCATGAAAGTCAAAGGTCCCACCCCTATTCTCCTTGCCAAATGCCCATGCTTAGAAACATCCCTCGCTGGCAGGAATGGCTGGTTGTTATTAATGCAAAGATTATTAGCGCTTGGCAAAAGATCCCTCCTGTCACCATAGCTCCTTCTGCACAGCTCAGAGCCTTGCTTTGGATGCTAAGCCCTTGGTGGCATGGAGCCTCTCTTTGGTATGCATCTCGCTTGGGCTCTCTTCAGTGGGTTTGCTTGGCTCCTTGTTTGTTTTTGATGGGAGTTGTTCTGCTGTGTACTCTCCTTTATCTACAGGAAATGTGGTGAGGACAACACTTCCCCATCAGATCTGTAAATTCAACAGCTCTTATAATAGCCCTGCCCACACTCACCTGCTCCTATAAGTTAACTGCCTAGTGTCCAGGGCGCCACACCTCTTTTTGAGAGAAGGGTTGCATTGATCTTCATCATCTTCTGAGTCAGCCAACCAGTCCAAGGTTGTGCGTGCTGCTGCTTTGGCACATCATGGCTGGTGACGTCAAGACCTTTCGACATGCTGTTGGCGTCTTGTGATGCAGCTTTGGAGCTTGATGGTGACATTCAATGGGGCTCTGCACCTGATAAGAGAAGGGTTGTACAGGAAATCCAGGAGGCTGGTTGTAATACCTGGCAAGCTTTGCAATGCTGATTTGCATCTTACTCCATGATCATTCAGTCCAGCAGCATTAGGTGGGAAACGAAGGACTTGCAGCAGGCACCTGCCTGTGGCATACCAGCAAGACCACTGACCTAGAGAGATCTTGGAGGACTTCAGTGGCTGGACAGGCTGTGAACAGACTCTGATGCTTTAGGCTGGCATTCTCAACAGAGTCTAAGGTGCCCAAATCCTATGAGAAATGGGCAGCAGACACCTTTAAGTGGCTTTGCAAATCCCAACTCTGACTAGATCTTCTTATTGGAGGCATCATTTTAAGAAGAGAAGCCACCCACCCTGGCAGCAGGTACCCCTATGATAGATCTGGCAGGCAAGAAGTAACACTGAGCTGAGCAATGTGTGCCTGATTGAAAGCCCAGGGAAGTCAGCGGGAAAGATCCCATTAATTTCAGCTGCTCTTGGCTCCCGTTCTCTGGGAGTAGCCCACAGTCCTATGAAGACATTGGTGCTTTTCATGAGAGGAATGGGTGGCATCAGGAACTGGCTGGACTGTGGGCATGCTGAGGGAGCTGTTCTGCTCCAGCAAGGGTTAAGGGACTAAGGTTCAGGATTTGGGAACAGCCCTCAGGTTCTGGGATAGTGGCAGAGAGGACAGGAGGTTTCCTTTCTCAGATGCCACCAAAGTGTCATAGCTCAGTTTTGGCTTTGTACACTGCAACCCATGCCTCTGGCTAGTCCATCTTCCATGGGGGAAGCCTCTTACTGCTGATGGGATTCTGGTAATTAGTAGGTTGCCACACTTCAAGGGGGATGTGGACAGGCAAAGCCCTATGAGGAGAGATTGAGGGCCCTGGATTTCTTCAGCCTCCGCAAGAGAAGGCTGAGAGGTGATCTTGTGGGCGCCTATAAATTCATCAAGTGATGGACAACAAGGAATAGGAGATGCTCTGTTTACCAGGGCAGTCCTTGGAGTAACTAGGAACAACAGCCACAAACTGACGGAAAGCAGATTTAGGTTAGATATCAGGAAGAATTTATTTACAGTAAGGGTTGCCAGAATCTGGAATGGGCTTTCAAGGGAGGTGGTGCTCCCCCCTACCTTGGGGGTCTTTAAGAGGAGGCTAGACATGCACCTGGCTGGGGTCGTCTGACCCCAGCGCTCTTTTCTGCCCAGGGCAGGGGGTCGGACTCGGTGATCTGCTAAGGTCCCTTCCAACCCAAACATCTATGAATCTATGAAAGGTTCACGGAAAGCAGCATGCTTGGGGATCTTCACTCACGGCACGGCAGTTGTCCTTCACAGACCTGGGTTTTTGCAGTGGAGTCTCCAACAGTTCTGGGATCTGCCTGATATTATTTCAGCAAGAAAGGTTCGAACAGATTGGAAACTACTTGATAATTCCTGTGAGGTGAGTTATCCCACACCAGCCAGGAAGGGATTAATGAGCTGCCATGATCCCAATCAGCCCTGCTATATCTCTTCTTGGTGTCAGGCCTGAAAGGAGGTGCTAAAAAGGAGGGAGGAAGCAGAGCAGGCTGGCCTGAGGTGCCCAGTTGGAGTTGGGAGAAAACAGATGCCTCTGAGCTGCTGGATGTAGTACAGGGGTATAGGTTGTAGCTGTGTTGATCTAAGGACATAGGCAGACAAGGTTCTTTGTTGAGGAGTCTTGATACCAGGAGCCTGTTGGGTAGTAGGAGGCAGCTGGTTCCAGGGAAGTGGGCTGAATGCACTGGCGTTAATGGGTCTTTTGGCTTGTGGTGATGATGGACTCTGGAAGGCATTGATCCCTCTCAGTGACTTGGCAGGAAGAATTGGATGCTACTGTAAGGGAAGTGGGCTGAAGACTGTGTGGGAGAAATGAAGATAGGTGTGCTGTGCTGAGGCGGGGTGCAGGACTGGGACCTCTGTCCCAATCCTCTGCTCCAGAGTGCCCTCTTTGAAGAATGCTCTGTGCCCTAAACACTGCTTAGCTTTCAACTGCTCCAAGGAAGCTGGAGCATAAAACATTGCATGTCGCTCTGGCAATTCATTCAGTTCCAGCAGGTCATGTTGTACTCAATGGGAAGTGCTGAGTTATACTGAAATCTGTTACTTAATTAGGAGCCTGAATTGGAAGCAAAGATCTTTTGGAAACTTGGCTACTGGTATAACTTCCTCAGCTTCCTTATGCAAGGGACCCAGCTGGGCACAGCACAGCAACTTTGTTAGGTCAAAATCACAGTGATTCATAGCATGTGTGTTATAACTCTCTTCCAAAGAATACAACATCTTGGGAGAAGGATTGAGAAGTATGCATGGGAGCTCGTGTTTTGCACCTGTGGTAGAATAGACTTCCTAGGTAACAAACAAACTGGTAACAAATGCTTCTCTTGCAGACATGAACGCCTGTAGATCAAAAATGTGCTGTCATTTTAAAAAGGGGCCTTTGCAGGATATGCTCTCCTTGATCTTGTGCCCATTGCTCCAACTTTGTCAGTGAGGGTGCCTCATGCTTCGCTGTGGTATCCCAAGGGTCAGCTCTGGGATGCCAGGTGAAGGATGCTCTCTGAAACTGTGAGCTGGAGTAGGGGGGCAAAGCTCCCCTCAAGGATGGAGAGCATGGCAGGCCAGTATCATAGAATCATAGAATCAATGAGTCGGAAGGGACCTAGACAGATCATCTAGTCCAGGGGGTACTTTTGTGCTGAGTCACCCACCTTACTGTGACCGACCACCTACCAAGCTCCAAGTGTCTCCCCTGGGGCACCTATGACCGGCCGACCCCTTTCCTGGAGCACACCCACAAGCCTGGGGCAACCACTGCCACCACCCGGGGTCTGGTCATTGCCCTGGCCCTATGCCCCCCGGGGTGCACAGGCCTTGTAGACCTTTAAGGTCCTTGACCCCCTTCAAGATCTTGAAGCACAGAAAGTAGCCTCTGTTAGCTGAATGCAAAGGCGTGCCCATTCCCTCTCACACATGTACCACAAAGCTTGTTATAGTGGATAGCTTTATTGGGTAGAGAGCATAGGCTTGGGGAGGGGTATGAGTAAGAGAAGTAGCAAAAGAATACCCAGAGCAAACAGAACTGGCCTGATATCCATTTGAAATGCTTTTAAATTACTATAAGGTACCTTTCTAGTTCAGTTTCTGGTAATTTACTCACTTTAGCATCCCGGAAGTGGGTGAGGATTGCAGAGGTTCAGTCTGCTGTGTAGAAGTCCCAAGGGCTCTCCCCTTCTCCCTGGAGAGCCTCTCTCCTAAATAGCCGCCTCTGACTTCACCTGCTAGCTCCAGTCCCAGCCAGGTTTTGGTTTTATGGTGACCAACCAATTTGAAAAGCATCACACCTTGACCTAGACTCAAGGCCCTGTCCCCAGGTCCTGAGGTCAGAGCTCAAACCATAGGGAGGTCAAGCTCCCTCCCTTGTACCTGTGGTCAGTCACTAACCCGGGCCACTGAGTTGACAGACACATGGGAGACAAAAGGGAAACAGAAACCCCCCTGAAAGCTGGAAGAGGATTCTTCCACTGGGAGTTGTCACCCATGGGCAGGAACCCCAGGCCCCATGAAGTCTGAGTTGGAAATTAGGCTCCAGGCATCACAGTTGGTGCCTATCTCTGTTTAGTCTGAGCTAGGCACCATTCAGGGGCATTGGGATCTGAGCATCATGTCTTTGGCCCACTTCTGCCCCAATAGTTTTCTTTATTCTCCATCTTTCTTGGGCCAGGCTGGCTGTTGTGCAGCAAAAAAAGGCACCTCCAGTGAGGGAGTTGGGGTTGGAGGCAGGAGATCTTGTCCTCTCTAAAGCACCCTCCCTAGGCAGCCGAAGAAATGGCCCCAGTGGGAGCCCACATGTGGGTGAGAGGCTTCTGTGACTGGTGTGGGGCCAGCTCCCCCCGGCCTCACTTAATACTTTACTTCGTGAAACAAAAATGCCTTGTTCTGCTTAATAGATGACTAACAAACCCTTGCAGGTACCACAGATTGCATTGTAGGAGCCCAGGGAATGGAGCCAGACCTACCCAGCATTGTGTTTGACATTATCACGCCTGAGCCATATCTGAGGCAATATTTTGAAACTACAGAGGTCAGACTCAAGGATGTTTATTAATTGAGCGGCATCATTTAGCTCAGCTCCTGTGTTGTTAGCCTGTTGACTGCTTAATGGCACATAGGCTCAGAGAGCCCCTTTTCATTTTCAGAGCATCTTATGACCCTGAGCGGATGCATCCCACCTTAGTGAGAGAGGCAAGGGATTGTGTTGGTGAGGACAGCTGAAGCCAAGGTTAGACTCTCAGACTGAAAATAACTCAGTTCTTGGTATTTGCTCAATTGCAGGGATTAGAAGAGTTGAAATAAATTGCACCTCCTGCGTTAATAGGACCATGCAGGGACCTGTCTGGCTCCCACTGAAATGTAGAGCAGCTTCTGAGACAATTCTGGCCCATAGCACACAGGCAATGCTTCTGTGCAAGAAACCTGACTAATGTGATCATCCCCATTATATTGACAGGGGAAACTGAGGCATGGAGTGGTTACAACAGTTGGCCACGGCCAGAATTGATGACTTAAAGGGACCGTGCAGAGCCCCCCATGCAGCGTGGGGCAGCGAGGATGGCCCCCCTGCCCAGTAGCACCCGCTGAGTCGGGGCATTTTTTTTTAAACAAGTGCCAGGAGCTGGGGCAGTCAGAGCAGCCATTTCCAGGCCGGGGGGGGATGGGCCTGGCTGTTTCGGAGATTCAGCAGCAGCCGAATGTCCAAATCAGATTTGGCCGAATTGATTCGGGACAGTGATTTGAATCACAAAATCAAATTGTTGTCCCCCAAATCGGCCAAATCTGAAGTGAATACTAGCCGCTTTGCACAGGTGTAATATCTAGGTGTCCAAGTCCCAATAAGGATCTGGGCTGATTCACTGAAGGCATAATTGACATGTGGCTTAAGCATAAAAGCATAGTTGTTGCATAAATCACATTAATTTCTGTGAGCGCCACAAAGGGTAATAGTCTGGGCATGATTTTTTGTATCCAAGGTGCTGGGGAGAAATGCCTTTTCTTTGCCAATGCAGCCAGTAGCTGCAAAGGGATGGGGGTGTGGTGGCAGCTGGAAAGCTCAACTTCAGCCCTTTAAGTAGCTATCCCAATTCATTTTTTCCCCACCATTTTCTAATGGTTCAAATTCACACCAGCTGTGTTTAGTATCTAGCGAACTAACCCACTAAGAGGGAAAGAGGGTTTGTGACAAGTTTCTGAGTTAGGCCTCAAGAGACTGGGCTCAAGTCTTGCCTTTTGTCAAGAGGATTCACGCCCCCATCTCTCACCTCCCAGGACCATGCCTGTCCAGCCAGGCTAGAAGAGGTTTACTGTGGTGAAGCCGGAGAAAGCCCAAGGCTGTGCCTTGGTAATTCGTTTTCCCTTGGAGAAGGGGTAGGGAGAGGAGACCTGAGTTTCAGTCCCTGCCCCAAGAAGCAAGTATTTTATCCAGTAATTTTTACTGTAAAATACACGGAGGCCTGAGGCCTCCCCTCTCTCCGGAAGAGGTCTCACTACTAGGCTGGAAAATCAGGCTTGCTCTTGTGAGTGCTTTCTCTCCCCCAGTGAATTTTGAGTCCTGCCATGTGAAGCAGAGCTGCTGCAGGAGAGAAGGAGTGAGCCCCTCGGGGTACGGAGAGCAAATAGCTTTGTGGTTCGGGCTCTTCCATGGCTCTGAGGGGTTTGAATCGTCTCAGTTTTGTGCCCGGGTGAAGGCTCTGGGCACTGAGCCACTGGATAAAACGGTGGGTGCTGCTCCACCTCCTCTGGCCACTTTTTGAATTGAAGGACTGAGGTCTGCTCAGGTTTTGAAAGGAAGGGTTTAGGCACCTGCTTTCAGAAAGGAGTGCAGGGCTTTAGGCTCCGTCCTGCTGCTTAGAGCAAGGCACCTCTGGCCCTGGCTGTGCTCAGCGGCTGCTGCGGTTCCAGTGACAACTGGGTGCTGAGGTGGCCATGGCCCCTGGTGAAGAGGCTTCTCTGCTGCAGAAGTTTTTTCTGCCACCATAACTGTGCCTGTTCCCCTAAAGAGTGGAGGTGCTGACAGAGTAATGCCCACACCTTGTACCTTAATATTTCCACATCCCTGCCTGACATAGCTCTGCTGGCACTGGCAGGGCTTTGCAACTCAGGCACGGCTGTGGTCCCGCAGAAGCGTGGCTTTTGGGACATACTCCTGGCCTCGGTATTTCTTCTTGTGTGGCACAGGTGGCTCCTGACTATTCTGGTTTCCTCCCCTAGGTGTCTAACCCTCCCCATGCACCGAGTGGTGTTGCTGAAAGCTGTGGTCCCTGCTAGAGTGGCAGGTGCTCGAGCCCTTTTGTGGGCTAGTCCATGGGGAACTGAGGTGAAGCGAGCCTGCCTCGCAGTAGGGAGACTAAGGGGAGCGCCTTGGGCACAAGCCCCAGATGCCGACTTGGGTGGGGGGCACAAAAATAGCAGCTGTGCTGCTGGCTGGGTAGAACCGCTGCCCCCTGGTTCACGACTCTCTGGTTATGCCTCTGCTGTCTGTAAAGTGGACATGATAGCCCTGCCCTCCATCACAAGGTGAGGTGGAGACCAAGGTGTTCAGGCCTGCTGTGATGGAGGCCACATGAGCGCCTCCCACATTTCTGTCACTGGGGCCAGTGCCCTTGTGTTGTCTGGACTTCAGAACCGCTCCTTAGCTGGAGTCTTCCCTCAATGCTGGTTTTATAGAGAAACGCGGAGGCTTCAGCTGCTGAGCCCTTGCTCGTGTGCTGTTTGGACTCTGCTAAGCTGCAGAAAGCTTGGTGTCCAATAATGTGTTGTGTCCTCCCTGGGGTTCAGGATATCAGGCATCATAAGATCCTGCAACCAAACCAGCCTTTGGCAATGTGTTTAATTAAAATACAACTGAGACACCCCTTCCCTGCCTCCCATGATCCGATTCAGCACACATGGTATTTATTGCTGCTGCCCCGAAACTTTTAAACTCATTCTACTGTTGACCAGTGATTTGACGTGCTCGTAACATGAGAAAATATGGTAGCTGTGCTGCTTCCACAGACCCTCACCTCTTGACTTGGACTTCAGCCTGGGTTCACTTTGCAATAGATATGCTGTTGGGAACAGATTACAAGAGCATGATTTGGCTTCTGCTACAATTTACCAAGAACTAGGGGTGGGCATTCCCAGGTCAGATTTATTTAGATCCTCATGATAAAGCTTGAGGTACCTTGCAAAGGTTTCAGCCCCAGAACTTTTGAGTGTTTTACAAGCCTGAGAAATGTCCATATCTTACATGCTTCCAATAGTTATGTCAGTGGACCTAGTCACAAGATGACCGTTGCTTTTGGTTGCATGACAGACCTGGGTATTATTGATCGTATCGGGGGATTATGTGATAAAGCCTCATGCTGCTACCTATATAAATCACAAGGGGAGTTAAGGCCTGAAGCTGTCCTTGAGCTCCCAAATCACCTGTCTGCCTTCTCACAGTGAATTCCTCTAGATAGTCTCAAGCAGTGAAATGCTTATCCCCTCTGTACACCAGCCGTTAGCAGGGCAGTGTCCTCCCCTTGCACCGTGGACTCTGGTTCAGTGAGGCATTTCACCTGGAGATTAACTCCAGGTCCAACTGGCTTCTAGCATGGTCCTAAGCAGTTAAAGCCGTTCCGTGTGGGCCAAGTGTCACAACACAGCCTTTATCCGGGATTCCTCATTGTTGAATGTTTAGACCGGTTTCCAACAGGTGTCCGGAGGGGTTTTTGGGCCCCTGCCTTGTCAGCAACAGGTGTCATTTTGACACCCCTGTCCAGGGGTGATGTCTTGAAGCCGATGAAATCCCTCACACTTGTGTGGTTGGCAGGTCACCTCCTGGACACCTGGTATCCCTGGCTAGTCAGGAGACCAGTGGCATAAATCTGGATGTCGGGCTTTCAGAGCCTGCCTCTGACCTGACGTTGGGGCTCAGAGGGCATCGGAAAAGGCTAAGTAGAAGAGCCGAGGGGACACGAGCCTCCAGAAAAAGTGTGGCTTGGGGAAAGAGGTGCAACTTAATGGCAGGGCCCGGGATGGTTTTACTTCCCTCTTTTGCCTGAAAGAGGAAAACTCCCTATGGGGAACCTTCTTCAGTACCACACTGACAGCGTGGCCAGCAGCAAACAGAGCTCTTGGTGAGGTCTAACGCAGGCAGACTAAAGCCCCATGATGTTATGAGTAATAACACTCCAGCCCCTGGGCAATGAGAGACCCAGAGCTTACAGAGACCCCTGCCAGAGCTCCCCTCCGTGGGGCCTCCTCTTAATCTTCCCACCATTTGAGGCCCACCTGTAGTTTATCAATGACTTTGTTTTTGCCTTCTCCGCATAGTTTACCCAGGCTATTTGCACAGCCTCTTATATTCTCCGCTCAGCAATCCAGCGACATACCAGAATCCTACAGCGTGTGTAAATATGCATTTAGGGCGTTATAAAACGTATCAAGTATGCCGGGGAAAGAAATCTTGATGACAAGTGGCTACTGTGCACATACAAGGGCTACCTTTCAAACCCAGACTTCCACCCTGCTTGGATTTCTCTGTTCCCTGCCCACCCAAAGCGGCCAACTGTTCGCCGCCGCTGCTGGAGGCACCAACGCGAAGCAGGGACGCACTGGGGTGGGTGTTGTTCAGATCATGATTAGAGGCCATCGCTGCCATGAAGATTTAGACAAGGGGGAGCGGATCGGGGTATGTCTACACGGCAGTCACAGGTGTCAGCGTAATATGTAGGTGCTATCAGGATACTACTAACGTGGTACAATAGCCACAAGGGTGCGGCAGCACAGACCCCCATGTAGCCATCCCAGTAAAACCCACGGTGCCAGGCAAACTTGGGCTGCTCAAATAAAACCCATGCCGTTGTGGCTTTGCTGCCATTGGTACATTGGTGAGCTACATTAAAGTCACATACTGCACTCAGATCTCTTGAACTGTGTAGGCACAAGCCCAGAAAGAGACTTGTCCAAGGTCACACAGCAGGTTGGGATTATAGCCTACCTTTCTTCACTTCCAGGCCGGCTGTACCCAACTTGTGGCAAAAATCTTCCCGCGGCCTGTCAGAACA
Organism: Gavialis gangeticus; assembly: GCF_001723915.1. Taxonomy (NCBI): domain Eukaryota; kingdom Metazoa; phylum Chordata; order Crocodylia; family Gavialidae; genus Gavialis; species Gavialis gangeticus. Next base: position 12,367,113 of record NW_017728964.1, read on the forward strand.
TGAGGCTGCGGAGCAGAGGGGTGAGGGAGCAGCTGATTGAGAGGAAGGAGAAGAGAATAAGCTGCACTGCCAAGTGAAACAAGGAGCACCAAGATTCAGCCTGGAGGGAGGGAGTGGGAGAGAGAGAGATGCAAACCCATGTACTCTTCAGTTGATGGGGTGGGGGTGGAGGTACAGGGGATGCTGATCTGCCTAGGAGTCTACTGGCAATGCTGGTGAGACCTGGGACTGCTGCTGAGTAACCTGCCCTACACCTCCTCCCCTGCTAGGGTTTGGGCTGAAAGGAGTCTTTGTACCTACTTTGATCTGCGAGATGTTCTCCCAGGATGAGCTAGAACTCAGATAGCAGAGGAGAAAGGGAGCTTAGTCTGTGTTGGATACATTAGGAAAGCAAGCAGGGTTTCCTTCCTGGTAGAGGCCATTGGGACAGTGGCATCCTTTGTGACGTGTAGCAGCCTGAACACTACATCTTGAGAGGGCCACATCAGCAGGGCATTGGGGAGGGGTGGCGGGTGGGTAGGAGGTATGCCTCTTTGCTGGCTGGCAGATGTAGGTCTGCGCTACCTGGGGAGCATCCCTCCCAGGGCTTTCCTGAGGCAGGTGTAGTGCGCTGGTGAAGGGAGACACAAAACTCTAGAAGTCTTGGTTCAGAGATGATACCTTTTATTAGACCAACTAAGAAATCAAAAAAAAAAAAAATCTTTTTTCTGCAAAGTATCATCTCTGAACCAAGACTTCTAGAGTTTTGCATTTCTTTTTGTCTTGGACCAACACGGCTATCAAATACATCTGGTGAATGGCGCGCATCCTGGGGCAGCTACATGGAAACCCAGCCCCAAAGCAGCGCCATCTTCTCTCTTCCAGAAAGCCGAGGGCAGGGGTCAGGCGGTGAGCTCCGTTCTCCACCTGTCCCCGAGCTCCTCTGCGAATGTCTTGTAAACAACGTGCTCCTTGTCTCGGCTACAAGCAAGTATTTTAATACGGGCACCTGATGATAGACCTCCCCCTCCCCCAGGCCACCCCCATCTCGAGCAGAGTCTGCCCTGGGAGCTGCTGTGAAGCGAGCCGTCTGTTTGCTGATGAATGGGAGCCTTTTTCCCCTTCCCAGGGGGCCCACGGAGCATGTTGGAGGCAGAGCCTCTGTAAACGTATCTCTCCTGGCCCTGAAAGTGCAAGCATCCAGGTGGCCTCAGGAAGGCCCCTTCTCATCTGCCAGGCTGGGCTCTCTCCTGCTTCCCCTCCCTCCGTAACACAAAGGAGCGGAGAGCCCAGTACTGCCAGGTCTCCCTGACTGCATGGAAGGCTTTCAGGATTGGGCCTGTTTTTCCCGTCAGGGTCTTTTTTAATCAAAGCAGTTGCTTAGAGCAGTCTGAGCCTTGCCTGTGCTTGACACCAATCCACTCTGAGTCGGGTGGAGGGTAACCCTGATCCACTGGGGTCTCAGCACCCACAGAAAGGTGGAGGCAGAGTCGCTAGGAAAGTCATGTCCCCCTTTGCACCCCACATCGAAGGTCTGCGTTTCACTCCTGGGGGCTGCTGAACAGGATGCATGCGGTGAATCTCGGGAGACGGCGGAGCAGCAGCCTGTGTTCAGCCAGGGGAATTCAGGCTCACAGGGGGCCATTGAGGCGCAGATTTCAGCTACATTTAAAATGAACGTGCAAGGGTTTATGACCAGCACTAGCGTTTGTAGGTAAGCAAGCTGAGCCCGTGACACGGGCAGTTAACCAGTAGGTTTCAAGGTGTAAGGATCTCCAAAGCACTGGGGCGTTTGCTTAGTTGTCCGGTGGATTTTTTAACCTCCTCTTTGCAGCTTGAGAAATTGTCCGTTGCATAATGATGGGGACCATTGGATCAGTGTGGTGATCCGGCAGGGAAATCCTAGGTCCCTCCAGCTCTCCAGAGAAGCTTGTGGAAGAAGAAGGCTAGAATGGTTCAGGCTGGAGGCTACCAGAACTGAGGCCTAGTTTCAGGCTATTGGTGATTTGGGAGCCAGACACGGATTTTAGTTTTGGGTCCGAGCAGTGTCAACGTTTGGGAATGAGCCGATCTGGAGACTTGGCCCAGGCCCTTTTCTGGATTTGTGTTTTTTCTCCATAGGCGTGTGACTCATTTTACACATTGACAGTGGAGCAAACAAAATGACCCTGTTGCTCAGGAGCTGGGGGGACAAAAGGATGGAGTCACAGTTTGCCTTTGGGATTTTCCTTGCTGAGACATGGCAGCCTGCTGCCATGTGGTCAACTGATGGGGTAACTCCTTATACCAGGGGGAATAGAAGGAAGTGAAGCAATGAAACACTAAAGCTACCCTCCCATCTTGGTGAGCTAGAAGGGATGCAGGAGTGTTTGGCCTCTGGCTTGAGGCATGAGGGAGCTGGCTTGGGCAGGCAGACTCTCCTTCATTGCAGTGCTCCTCTCTCTGGAGCACAGGCCACGTGGGGAGACTGGGATCTGTGCTCATTGCTGACTGTGGACATGGATGCAGTCCTGCTGCTTGTCCGGGGTGATGGTATTTTTACCCATGCAGTAGTGATGCAGGTGCCGTTTGTGCCTCTTTGTGCTGCTTGTTCCAAATCTTTGTGGAGAGGGACTGAAAAGAGGCTGGCCGTGCAGCGGATTCTTCTTAGTTTCATCCATTCACTATAACAGTGATACTCAACCAAGGTGTTGCGATACCCTCGGGTGCCACGAGATTCTTTTAAAGGTGTTGCACAGTATTAGCACCGGTAGGTGTGCAAGCACCTACACATGATCCACAAGGTAAACCTAGATATTTTAAATAGGAATCCAGAGTGCTAAAAACGCTGAGCCCGCTGTGGTCTTTCTGAGTTCTTTGCAACAGAGGAATTGCAGTATTTTTTTTCTGTGGTCAAAAAATGTGTGAAAGCTAAGAGCTGGCATTTTCCAAAAGGTGCCTTGAGTGTAAAAGGGTTGAGAAATAGTGCACTTTAAGAAGGAATGGAGCGTGATGACTCCCATTCTTTTAGTATCCCTTAGGACAGTGTTTCTCAACCAGTTGGACACGTCCCACTGGTGGGATGCAAAGGTCGTGTAGGTGGGACTTTGGCTTCTTGCCCAATTGAAAAAATTGGTTGTTTGCACTTCAAACAGATGAATCAACAGATATCTCAAACAGTGCAATTTTGTGGGGTTTTGTTTTTATCATGGTGGGACCAGGGTTTTTGAGAACCGCTGCCGTAGGACGTTATAGTGTATGGGGGAAGGAAGCTAAAAGCGCTTCTGCCCACCCTAAATAACAGGCCAGAGTCAGCACAAGCAGAGAGGCTTTGGGGGCTGGGCTGTTTCTCAGTCCCCACAAGGCTGCCCGCCCGTGTCAGAGTTAATGTTTAAGCAGCAATGTTCTTTGGCTGAATGATAAACCAGCCACAAATACGGCTGTCCAGATCCAGACCCCAGACTCTTCTCACACCCCTGGAAGTTGATTGTGCCGCCTTCTTCCTGCCTTTTCCTCATCCTACTTTCAGAATGTAGTACTGGCAAAGGGTGCCAGACTCACCCATGTCAGACACAGCATGGGTGAAGGCACAGCACCAGCCTGCCTAGTTTGCAGCCGCCCATAAAGACAGAGGAACCTCGATGTGCTGTCTGCACCTGTGGCTTTTCTCTTTAATATGGCTTTTGTGCTTACAAAGGGCACCTGGTAGCCCTGCCCGTATGTCCGTATCTTACATGCTTCCAAAAGTTATGTTAGTGGACCTGGTCATAACATGACCGTTGCTTTTGGTTGCATGACTGGTAGCCAGGGCACCTGGCAGCCCTGCCAGCTGAGGTCTCTGTTGTACCCGTTGGCTTCCTAGATGCCGCCCAACACATGCATGCCAGAGGTGGGGACCCTAGAGACAGATGCATGGTCTCTATGGTTGA
>NW_017728964.1:12375999-12385953 GCF_001723915.1 Gavialis gangeticus
CCAGGGCACCTGGCAGCCCTGCCAGCTGAGGTCTCTGTTGTACCCGTTGGCTTCCTAGATGCCGCCCAACACATGCATGCCAGAGGTGGGGACCCTAGAGACAGATGCATGGTCTCTATGGTTGATTCAGTCCTTGGCTTCTCTGCCAAGGGCATCTGTGCACCCTGTGGAAAGTTTCTGCAACGAGGACACAGACTCACTTCCTCTAATATAGTCCCCAGAGGCAAGAGATGAGTATTGGCTAAAGCATTCATATGGAACAGCGTTCTGTCAGAGAATACTGATTCCACAATGGGGATTCATTGATTTAATCCAAGCTTTTGTAGAAAATTATTACAATGTTTTATAGTGACTTAATTTTGTCTCATTTTATTTAGTGGAATGTGTTGATGAGTTCAGAAAAAAAATTTTTTTGGAAATATTTGTACCAAACGTTCTGATATTTGGACTGTTTGGGCCAAATTAAGAAGAAAGCCAGGTTTTGACACCTCAGAGCTTCCTGGGAGATGGAAATACCAGGTGCTGACCAACTTAACTAATGACTTTACCAACCTATGCTGGATTCAGAGACAATTTTGTCATTAGGAATCTGCAGAATAATCAGTCTCCCCACATTTTCTGAAAAAAAACCCAATCAAACCTGGCCTGGATTGCCCCACATTTCACTGGGGTCTCCTAACCTGGTACAAAGGCTGGAAAGGTGCTAAGTGCTAAACAGTATAAAATAGTAAATGCCTTTGGGAACTCCTAGTGGCAAAGTGAAGAACTTCTGAGAGATAGCAGGACAGACTGATTCCGCTTGTGTAATGTTGGAAGATCACTGTGGGTAAAACGGAGGTCCTAGCAACATGGTACTGAAGAAGGAAACCTGGTTTGATACTCACCAAAGCCACAGGGAGCTAGTGCAAACTCTTTTTTCTTAAGCTTTCTACATGGCATCTCATATTTTGCAAGTCTGTTGTTCCTCCTGCTGGGTTGAGGGACATACACCCTGCCCAATCCAGGCACCAGTTGGATGTAATCAAGCTCCTCTTTGGCTTAATAAGTTTTTTCATTTCATTGGGTTCCATGAATCCACTTGACACATTTCTTGTCCGTGCTGCTGGGGGTACCTCTAGACTGGTACGTTCCTTGAGGTGGGCAGGACGCTCAGCTGACATGGGGCATGATGATTTGTGGGACCTTCCCCATTGAGGTGCTCTCTGCTTGGTCTCTGTTCTAGCCTGCTGCAGCAGGAGCCCCTTCTCCTGGTACCCCCGGAGCTGTCTCGAGAAGCTGGGAGCCATGACCTGACTCGAAAAAGCATCATAAAGAGGTAAGTGGTGCAGGACGGGAGGAGGAATTTAGTTAAAATGTCTTGTTTTTTTTCCCCTGCTGATTATTCCAGGTGCGTGGGAGAGGGGAGTATCATGGACTTCTGTCTCCAGGGTTTTGAATAGGACCTGATTCTTACAGCATCATAACCATCTGGGTTTTATTGTCTTCTACTGTGAGCTGAGAGCTGGTGGGAAGTGATGGGCTGGCAGCTGAGCACATGAAAACCCACTAGCAGTCCTCAGACCAGATACATCTCAGGAGATCATGGCACAAGTGTCTCCTACGTTGTCTTGTCCATGGACCTCAAACCAGCTCTGTAATGGCCATCTGTAGATCAACAGGAAAGTTCAGTCCCTTCAAACAATTCATTTCTGGTGGTACTAAAATGACAACAGCATCTCAGTTCCTGAGGGACACCAAGCAAGGGTCAGATGGTGAAAACTTTCAGTTACCGCCATCTCAGTCTGGATCTAAACTGGCTGTTTAGTGATTGATGCATTTCCTTTAGCTTATTGTCTTGGCTTTTTATGTTCCCAGTGACATAGACATCAGCACCCTATAGGGGCCCATTGTTTCCCAGGCTTAGCACTGCCAAGACTGCATTTCCTTAGGGTGACAATCTTTGAACAGAGCCCACACAAGACCTGAGCATCACTTAACTCCCACAGCTTACAGTCTCAGGGAAATCTAGGTTGTGGGTATATCTCTGAGGTATATCTACTCAGCAAGGGGAGGTGTGAATATAGCTCAGATACACATTTGCAAGCTAGCTCTACATCTAGTTATCTCAGATACCAATAGCAGTGACCACACAGAAGCCCAGACCTCAATATGTGCAAAACGGCCAAGTCACCAAGGACCTAGACTGGGTTGTGCAGCCTGCTCCCACAGTTATCACTGTGGCTTCACCATTGCTGGTACCTGAGTTAGCTAGATTGGGTTTGCCTAAATGTGCTGCAGTCACACCTCAACTTCCAGCATAACTAGACAAGACCAAGAATGTACTATAGTCCCCATTTAGACAAGAGGAACTGGGGCATATGGCAGTTAAGGGATTTGAACGTGGTAACACAAGAAATCAGTGGCAGGGGTAGGAACCAGACTCAGAATTCCTAACTCCTAGGTGTGTCCCAGGACCTGCCTTCCTTCCTGCCCACTGCTGGATGTTGGGAGTGAAAATCGTCCCTCTTGACCTCAAGTCAGTGCCCTCCCTATCCCCACAATGGAGGTAACTAAATGTGGATAGGAATGTGTAAAGCTAACTAATAGAAGCTGTATCTAAAAACTACAGTAGAGGCTGGCAGATTTCTCAGTGCATGCCAGAGAAATCCACATAGGCAGTGTCCCACCCAAGAAGGTTATTTATTCCTTTTGTTCTTTTCCCCAGAGGGCAGCAGTCTAAATATTCTCCTGAGCTGGAAAAACCCAAACCCACCTGGGAACAGGTAATAAGCACATTCAAACTGCTTTTTCATTGTCTTTTTGAAGCTTTTCATTAGTTCAGGCTGCAGTGAAAAGGAGGGGTGGAATTTTCTCTGAAAACAATGTCTGCTGTTTGAAAGGTATTTGTGACATCTGAGTACACACATGCACGTACGTGCACAAGCTCACACACACACATGTGACATTTCTCCTGTGCAAGCCTATGTTTGCAGGAAGGACGGGCAAGTCTGAAAGGATTAGAGGTTTGTTTCAAAGAAACACCCAAGATTTCAGCCACTTATTAACAGGTCTACTTCCCAGACCTCTTGAGCCTGCCAAACTGAGCCTGAAGACACATGGGAGGAGGTGTTGAGGAACACAAAGTGAAGGTTAATGGCTAGTGCTGGTGCCAGACTAGATGATCTCTTGGGCCCTTTGGCCTTAAGCTGTTCTGTCTAGCCGAGGTTGGCTGGCGTGGACAGAGGCTAAGCAATGGTAGAAGCCCACTGCTGTAATGAAGCTAGACACCGGTGTCCTGCCAGAGCTTGATTTGGCGCCTGGTGAAGGCAAGTGGAGTCTGACTACAGGGAGAAATGGATTTGGTGTAGGCTTATGTCCTTTAAATGTATTTACCTGCCTGACACCCATTGAGCTCAATACCTTTTGAGGATATGGGGTAGGGTGCCTAGTCATGCAATCCTTGCTTAGCATCAGGTTCCCAGTTTGCACCCATTTACACTGGCTTGCCGTGCCATGTTGAACCTTGCTTGGTCACCAGGCAATGTAAGCTGTGTGTTTGCATCGCTTTCCAATTGTCTTGTCTGTGTGGAGATGGGGTATCCCAAGAGCTCCCTTCCCCCACTCCGCATTCCTGCTTTCCTCAGACATTCTCAATGTATTAATAGCTCTGGCTGAAGCATCGAGCCTTAAACCCATCCAAGGAAAATACAAATGGGCCAGTGAAAAACTATAGGGTGCTGTGGAAATTCCTGAGTCATTAATAACATCTTGGACACCCTTAGCAGAGAATTAAACTTATGGAGGAAACAATACTGCTCCTTTTTACAGAGTGTTTTTCACCCTCTGAGCAATTTATGAGCATTGATTAACTGATTCTCCAAATACCACTTGTGAGCTAGGGATCATGCTTGAATTTATAGCCAGAGGGAGGAAGTGACATGACTGAGGTCACACAGTAGGTCAGTGGCAGAGCCAGCAATGGACTGTGGGAATCTGGTGCTCAGACTAGGTTGTATGTAGTCTCTTTGGGGAATAGGTCATTTGATTTGTTTAGCATGTAGCCCAGTGGAGTCTTAGACTATGACGAGTCTTCCTAGAGTACTACGTTATTAGTAGCAGTGAACATTGCTAACAAGTTATTTAAGTAGTTGCAGTTGCTGAAGAGAGAGATGGAGGCTTCTTTGTGTGGCTAGAATATATATCTCTGTGGTGCACTCCTCTGACTCTCTTCGGAGACATTCAAGAGAAACACAGATCAATCTGAGTCTGAACCATGCTTCCTCTTCTTTTAGCCCAGCTCCTGCCTGCAGTCACTAACATCAAAAGTGAAAGCAGACTCCAAGTTTGGGAAGCTCTTTGACTTCCGTATGCCAGTGCTGATGTGGGACCGTCACCTAACCTCAGAGACATGGAACAAGCTGAAGGAGCGTGGTGTCCCTTATGGCTGGCAGGGCTTGTCCTACACAGGTAATGGAGCACAATCCCCTTTGTCATATGCCAGATGTCCCAGCCCCTTACCCGTTGCATGGGGATGACATACTCTTGTTACCTTGCTAGGCGGGCCTGGTCCCTAAACACCACTGGGATGTGAGTATTGTAAGTGCAGTGGATGGAAACGAAGAAAGGAGGGGTGGCAGCCTGTGAGTATATCAGGGGTATTCATCAGGGCCTGGGGAGCATCTATTCACCAAGGCCCCTCGAGGGAGGACAAGAAATAATGGGCACAAGCTGATTGAAGATCGCTTCAGACTGGATATAAGAAAAAACTTCTTTACAAGCCGAGTGCCAGGGGTTTGGAACAGGATCCCCCAGAGATGGTTCAGCCACCCACCCTGGTGATCTTCAAACAGCGTCTCGATGCCCATCTTGCTGGGGTCATCTGATCCCAGCAGTCTTTTCTGCCGAAGTGCAGGGGGGCTGGACCCAATGATCTGCAAGGTCCCTTCCAGCCCATCTATGAAACTATGAAAGGTGACTTGGAGAAAGATTGTGAAGCCCGTTGCCAGTTCTCTGAGCCTGTTTATAAATCCCCATTTCCTGTTTATAAAGACAATCCCCAGCTCTTGTGGTTGACAAACCTCAGAACAGCTTGGTATCATTATCACCTATTATGCATAAGCAGAGTGAGGCCTGGTTTTGCCCCCGACAGTCCCATGGGTCAGGAGAGCTAAGGCTAACACCCAGCTTTCCCCAATCCCATCCCAATGTGTGCCCCTACAAGCTTCGCTGCCTGTGCCTGAATGGAGGGAATAGGTTCAACTGCATTGCTTTATGTAACCTGACTCCATATCCTATCCCTAATTCCTGCCACCATCCTAGTGGGCAGGGGCCCATGGCACAGGACCCCCCAGGTTAAGGAGCTCCAAATGGCAGCCTGGTTGGCAGGGCCAGCAGGGAGGTTATGGATGAAATGGGCTGTGGATCCCGTACTTGCTTAGAGACCTTAGCAGGAGAGCATGGTGGGGGAGATGCTTGCCAAGGCTGCAGCCTTTGGGAGGACTTCACCCTCCAGAGCCACTGCCTGGCACTTTCCAGTACTCATGTTCTGAGCTGCATGGTTGTGAAGGGTGGGAGGTGGGGGCAGAAACAGCTGGGGAGGTGAGCGGGATGGGGAGGCAGGGGCTGCAAACACCATAGTCACACTGATATTTCCTAGCTATCTCATTTCCTCGCTGGATAGGGCTGGGCAGACCACAGCCAAGGCCTAAACCTGATTTACAGCTAGGGCCGGGTCTCTGTTTGGAAAGGCTTGTGGGGGTGTTGAGAGAACAGAGAGACAGAGGATATGGCAGACCTGCCTGGGCTCCGAGTCCCTACCATGTAAACAGAGGGGTCACTATCTGGTTGATAAAAGCCTTCCTCCCCAGGGAGACAGGAGGGAGAGCCGGGTGGGAGTGGCGGGGCTGGGAAATGCTGCTATCAGTGTCTTGTGACATTTTCCTGAATAAAAGCTCCTAGTGTCCGTGTGATTATTAACTTGGAGTGAAAGGATCTCAGACAACCCGCTCCATTGTTGCAGGCCATTGGCGGCAGGGGATTGTTTCCCTTCCCACCCTGTGCCCACTCCCCAGGCCTCCCCAGCCGGGGCCAGCAGCTTGAATCTCTCAATTGTGAGGTGACGATGGAAGCAGCCGGGGGCAGAGGAAGAAACAAAACAGCGTGGGCAGTGCCGGCTGCAAGGAGCCACTGTTGGGAGGGAGAGGGCAGGGCATTGCCTCAGAGCAAGGCTAGTGAGTGCCATAGGCCCCCACCCCATGGATGCCTCCCATGGGGACTCCCACCACCGCCCTGCCACCTCTCCAGAACCAGCCACATGGGCTCCAGCAGGGCTGGGGTCGGGGAAGAGGCTTCTGTCCTGGATCACTTAAATATGGGGCAAATTTCTTTTTTTAGAAGATTTTAGAGACAAGGGATGCTCAGCATGGGCAGGAAAATGCTGCCCACGTACTGAGCTGGTGCAGGAGTCCATTACAGGCCGTATATAGCTGCCTATTCAGCACCTGCCCCTTCTTGCTTTGATCCCCAGCTATTGCCTCCACCCTCCGTCTCCTCAATGACTCTGCCAACAGATGGCTGATTGACAGAGCCAGCTTCCCCGGAGACTGCATCCGCTGTGCCGTGGTTGGGAATGGAGGGATTCTCAATGGATCCCGGCAAGGCAAGGAGATCGACGCGCATGACTTCGTCTTTAGGTATGGGCAGCTCCACGTCGCTGGGGCTCCTGGGAGCTGTAGCCTGGGAGAAGCCACCAGCTGGAGGGATGTTCACCTTTGGCACAGGTCCATTTGTTCAGCTTTACTGATGAAGGGAAGCCACTGAAAGATCTGGTGGGTTAAAGCTGTTCTCAGTTAGGGGACTTCCAGGTTCACATAACTTGCATTCTTGCTGCCCCAACAGAGCAGTGGGAGTTCTGCTTTAATGAATATCATTTCCCTCTGTGCTCCAGCAGTGGGGGTGAGATTATTAAACATTAACAGTGACACTTCATTGCAAATCTGAGGCAATATCCTCCTTGCCTTTCATTGCACAGTCCCCTTTTCAGGAGATCTTGGCCTATCATGGATTATTCCCTGGCAGGACATATTCTAGGCCCTTTAAATCAACACAGCTTCATCCTACATGGAGTCATCTGCCACAAGGGCTCTTTGCTGAGAGGAGCACCATTAGGTGCAATGTGGAGAAACAAGGACCTGGTGTTCATGTTATAACATCAGGTCTGCACCTTGGCCGAGGTGAAGGTGCCCGTGCAGTGCCCTGTATAACAGTGAGGGATGGGGAAATGAAAGCCAAAGATGCCAGAGCAAATCCCTACTGCCACAGAAGTGGCTACAGGGTTTCTGTTGCTCGGGTAGAGCCGGTGAGACCTCCGTGGTGAAGTTTTGCTGAGCAATACCTTTCTCCTCTCACGCAGTCCACGGCTGGGACTTGAGCTGGGCCTCTGAGGTTATATCTGGACTGCTTTCATAGTGTTCCTGAAGGCACTGCCCAGGTGCCTGCCCCTGAGCACCCACTCCTGCTCCTTTCCGCCCCGTTCTGGGTTTTGTGTGTATCTAGTGGGAGAGGGAACATGGGGCCTGCTTCTCCGCGATACTCTCAGGAGCATTGCAGAGACATGACGGGGGTAATGCAGGTATCGGTCCTCTGTGCTGGCCCATTGTCGTGAAGTGAGATGGCTTTTTGGAGGTAGATGGAGAGGCAAAAAGTTACACCTTTACAACCACAAACTGACGCACACACACGACCCCAGAGGGAAGCAGCGTTGGTGGTAGAGGCAATGTGTTGAGTACCCTGTGGCGAGAGGGCAGCCCTTTATCAGACCCCTCATCTTTGCCCTGGTCCTTCCACAGGCTCAATGGAGCTGTGACCAAAGGCTTTGAGGAAGATGTTGGGACCAAGACCTCCTTCTACGGCTTCACAGTGAACACCATGAAGAACTCTCTCATTGCTTACAGGGAGTACGGCTTCACCCAGGTACCCCAGTCCAAGGTAAGGAATCCCGGCTGGGGCTTGCTCTGAAAACCTTGGGTTGGATCTGGAGACTCATCCGGGTTGAGGGATGGAGCGTTACCACTCTGGGCTGGCGGGCTGTCAATGCGCGCAGCCTGGGAACCAGCGCTTTGACAACAGCCACCTACCGCTCTGCCTGGGAAGAGGCCCCGGCTCCTTTCTGGGTCACCAGAAACTTTCCCTCTATTTGGAAATCACTGTTTGTTGCTCAGTGTCTACATCTCCCGCTCTTCCTGCCAAAGCACATGTGTTTATCTACTCACCCTACATGTGCGGGTGGATGAACGAGGTTCCTTCTAGGCAGGGTTGAGGGTGTGATGGGGCCGGGCTTTTCAGCTTCTAAAGCATCACGTGTCCCGTCCCCTTTCTGCTGCAGGAACTACATTACATTTTCATCCCCTCGGACATGCGCGATTACACCATGCTGAGGTCGGCCATCCTAGGCAGCCCGGTCCAAGACGGTTTGGACAAGGGTGATGAGTAAGTAACCCTACCAGTCTGTCCCAGACCTACCCTAGCCCAGCCAGGCATAGAGCTGTCTTGGCAACTGATACCCTCTCTGCCCAGGGTGGGTATTTCTGCAAAGGTCCTCAGTGCTTACATGGGCCTTGTTGCTGTGGTATCAGCCTGCCTCAGCCCTTAAGATATTCCTCCTTACAGGCCCTGGGAGGTAGGGGAGTGCTATTGTCCTTACAGACTGGGGTATCGTGAAGCTAAGTGACTTGCCTGAGGCTGCACAGGAAGCCTGGGGCAGAGGAAGGACATGGGTGTCTCACATCCCAGGCTGGTGCCTTCTCCACTGAATCAACCTTCCTTTCTCTGAGCTTCAGCAGCCCGATTTTTCACGGTGCTCCAGCCCCCAGTGGGACCGACTCAGTAAGCAGCCTTGGAAACTCTGTCATAACCCACTCTACAGCACTGCAGTACTTAAAGTCTCCACACATGGAAATTAATCTCGTTGCTTTGGTGGCCCACTTTCACTGGCAACCGTTGTTCCTTTGCTAATACAAGGGAAGGATCAAAGCAAGGCAGGAACTGGACAGCAGGGCCCAACTTTAACAGTCACAAAAATAAAAGCCTGTTAATGCCTGGCTGAGTCGCTGCCCTAGAGGCCGTATGTTAAACCCCAGCACCCAAGGAGCAGTGTATTTTCCTTCAGCATTTGATATTTTCTCAGAGCCTGACCTCTCTGCCCTTGACAAATGGCACTGCTGTTTAGTCTAAACAACTAGCCTCTTTTTTAGGTTATAACATAAATACCAAGTTGTCCAAATAGCAGCATGATGTGAAATGATGTTTTTTGATCTCCCTGCCTCAGACCATCAAAATATTTTGGACCAGAGGCATCTGCAAAGAAGTTCAAGCTGCTGCACCCAGATTTCATGCATTATCTAACAGCAAGGTAAGGAAAACAAGGTGTCTTTGGGCAAAACACTCCCGCAATACCACAGCTCCTGTTCAGTGCTGAGCTGACCCAGGTCTATTCCCAGCAGCCTGCCCCTGAATTATTAAGCACCGTCAAACTCAGTCAGTCTTTCTGCTCTTGGCCTGCAGTCTCTTCCTCACCCTGCAGTCTTCCTCCATTGCTGCAACCCACTCCAGTGACACTGAATGTGCTTCTGCTCTCACACACGAGTCAGTTCTGTCCCATTCGTAGCTGTGCAGCTCACTGTGATCCCTTTGGGAATTACCCCAAACTGTTTCTGTCCATTGCAGTTCAACCCAGTTTGGTTCCTTGCAGTCTAATGTGTCTTCCTTCAGCATTTCCTTCATTATGTTTGCTGTGGTTGAAGCCTCCGTTCCTCCTGAGCTCGTTTGCTATAATCCCATCTCTTTGCTCACAGGTTTTTGAGGTCGGATATAATCAATACACAATACGGCTACCTCTACATGCCCAGTACTGGTGCCCTCATGTTGCTGACAGCCCTTCATACCTGTGACCAGGTAAGAGGCTTTGGGGGGGGGGGG
>NW_017728964.1:12386104-12459663 GCF_001723915.1 Gavialis gangeticus
GGGGGGGGGGGGTACCTTTCTTCAGTGCTCCATACTCTGTGTGCACATCTACAGTGTTGTGATTACAGATCATGTAGCCATATACAGGTTGACTTTATACCACCTAGCTTGGGTACCAGTACCAGTCTGGTTAAGTCTGTGTGGATCAGGCATGGATTTACCCGCCCCAGTATTTACCCAGCTTCTGCAGGGGGGGGTGGCAGTCGGCACTGAGCTGTCCCAGCTGGCTTGGATAGGTGGATCTATACAAATCGCATTTTGGCTGCAGCACAGATTAATACCATTAGCATAAATTTAAGCTGAAGGCATGATCCTGGCAGTGGAGAGTGAAATTACAGCCACACTGTGGCTTGGCTCTTTGCACATCTCTGCTAAGACCTAACTTGTTTTGGAGAAGGCTCAGGTGATCCCAGCCCTGGTGTTCCATCATCTCACTGCTGGCATTTGGCTGTAGCTCCAATGGGCTGCTGTGTCACACTAACCAAGAAGGGTAGGGTAGGCCTGGCAATGCATTATGCCCCATGTTCCTGGTCCACTTGGCATTGCTGGAGTGGGTAGCCCCCCTTATTCCAAACACTGGAGTAGAGACTGCCACAGGTTGGACCCCTCTTCCTTTCCCATCTCATTTGCACCACCTTTCACGCTTCCTCCAGGTCAGTGCCTATGGATTTATCACCGACAATTACAAGAATTTTTCAGACCACTACTACGAGCTGGAGAAGAAGCCTCTGGTGTTTTATGCCAACCACGACATGCTGCTGGAGGCTGAGCTCTGGAAGAGCCTGCATCGGGTGGGCATCATGAAGCTGTACCAGCGATGAGGCAGGCTGGTAGCTTATAGGGACAACTTCCCTGCATTTGCTGGATGGAAAGAAAGCATTCTTCTCCTCTTTCCCATGGGGTCCCTTCTCCCCTTCTGAGGCTGTCAAGAACTTACAGGCAAATGGGGCCTATTCACTCATTGCCAACCCTACAAACTGAAGTAGACGAATTGCCTCGACTCATTCTTCAGGTCCAGGGTGTGGGCTGGAGGGCTTTACTTCGAGGCTTCAGAAGCAGCAAAGCAACTGTGGCCGACTCTGCTTAGGCCTTTTTGGCATTTGGCTGGAGACAACAGAATCTGGAGCTGCCTTTGCCACAGTGGAAAGCTATGCCGTTTCTCCCAACGCACCCAAGATGAAGTGGGCAAGAGCTGCCAACAGCTGTCAGGGTGCATCTTCTGCTCATCTCCCAAGCGACTGTGATGGCACCAAGTGGGGATGCTGGAGGGTCCCATTACTCCCCTTCCTGTTATACACTGCCTTCCCTCAGCACACAGCTTCCAGCTGGAAAATGTGCTGCCCACCATTGCCTCCTGCCCATGAACAGCAGCTTCCTTCAGGACTCAAGATAGCCCCAGCCCTATTTCCTTCTGCTTTTAAACTCTTCCCTCCACCCTTAGTGTAATGCATCACGACACCACCCTCCACAGCTGAAGACAGCCAGGTGGAACTTGTGGATATCGCAGGTAGACAGCCAAAGAGCATTACTGCTGGGCATGGGGAAGCCTTAATACTATAGTCATCTATAACCCCTCATCTCACACTCATGCTCCACTTCCTCAGTGGAACTCCATTCTTCCACCTCGCTCACCAGCACAGCACAAGGTCTGACCGCTTCAGCCCTTGTTTAGCTTGTCACTCCATGTTGTAGTCAAAGGTGATGGAGTTTTTACAGGTAAATTGCAGCAACCCTGCCCTCTGCTAGCTGGAACCTCAGAGGCAGATTGGGGTGGGTGGACTTGTGTAAGGTGGGTGATAGAATCACAAGGCAGCAAGTGCCTTATTTGCATTTCAAATTAATGGTGCCTCTGGGTAGAGTAAAGAAGAACCTACTTCTTTTAGAGATATAGGAGGGGACCTGCCACTCCATTGGGTAAGACAAAACCACCATCAAATTTCATTTGAAAACAATTAGGCAACAGAAGGATAGTGGGAGGGGGTGGGATCTTTAACCCTTAAAGCCTTATTGTCAGATAATTAAGTGTAAATAGGACACATCAGATCTGCTACAAGTAAGTTTATGTGCTACAGGAATGCTGCAAGGGCTAGGGATAGATGGATGGGTGCGAAAGGACAATGGGGAGAGATGAAGTGTAATTTGAAACATTTTCCCACTTTGTATAATTGCATAAATGTTGAATGATCTTTTTCCTTTTATGTTCTCTTTTGTTGTTTTAGCCAAGGGGTTGGGGCAAAACATGACAGGTAGAGAGGCTGCTATAGAAAGCAAAGCAACAATGCAGTGTATGACTGGTGTTATTAGAGGGCAGGTTGGCAGGAGGGGGTTGTCTTGCAGTGACTACCAAAGTAGAGAGGATGAAAGACTTAAACCTGTGACTGACCTTCACTAGCAAAAGCTGATGCAACCAATGCTAATTCAGAGCCAGGTGGTTCAGTGCCAGATTGTTTCAACCCGGCAACTAAATTTAGGATTTTTTTTTTTTTTATAGTTTAGTCATTGTTTGCTGTAAGTCACCATGGTAGAATAGCATTCAGCTCTCCAGTTATGGTTGGGAGACACAGCATAGTGGATAAGCACAAGACTGGGGTACAAAATACCTAGAAACTCAATCCAATTGTGTTACAGACTAGTTTTGCCCTCTACCTGTTGGCAACATACACATTAAGAGCATTTTTGTACATCAGCCAATTTAGACTTGTTCCCTTATGCATTAGCCTCAGGCTTATCCTAGTCTTCAAAATGTAACAGCAAGTGGGTCATCCTTGGATTACAGATCCAGAGCCCTTCACAGGACACTCAAGGTAGCTTTATGCAAGTATACAGAAGGGGAAGAGGAGGTAAGTTAACACAAGCTACCCACCAATAACAAGAAAGTGACTGCCATTGTCAGACTGGAAGTGCTCTAGGCAACCAGGTTATCTCAGGCCAGACACTCTGCTGGTTCAAAAATTGCATCCTAAACTTTCATTCTCTTCTCTCATTTAACTGCCTCCGCTTGGGTTGCTGCCAGCATGAGCATCATCTGGCAGGAAAAAAGGCTTAAGTCTTACAGCTCTCAAAATCCAACACCAGGACTGGAAAAAGCAATGAAGTTGCATACTATATTTCTGCCAGCTCCAGCTACTAAAGAGTCTAGGCTTAGACAGAGGTTGCTGCCTTCTATAACCACTGGACATCAATTCAAATGAAAAATCATTTATAGACATGCTCTGGAAGTGGTGGGGGCAGTATGCTTTAATTAGCACAGCTCCCAATAGCCGTGCTAATTAAAAGTACCCAGAGCATCACACACATCAATGTCCCCGTGCTGAAAAATGGCAGCAGGTGTGCTTTTAACCGAAGCTCGTTGAACAACCTTTAAAGCACCCCTACCGCCATTTTTCAGCATGGAGGTGCCAACACATCTGACACTGGAGTCTGGTGGAGCACAGTAATTACCACTCAAGCAGACTCAATTGACTGAGCCTGCTCCAACATGCTGTAATTAAAGCACATTGGAGAAGCCTCCCTACACATGTATAGGAGCTCAAAGTTACTACCAAGGGCCAGGCAGGGCTCCGAAGAGGATATTGCTGACTTGCAGACACCCTTTTCTCAATTAAACTACACCCCGCTACTTCTAGTAGTTTCTTTTGAACCTCTGCTGTACAAGAGAATCAAATGACACATGCTGAAAAGTTAGTGCTAACACTGGTTTTAGCTTATCACCAAAGGAACAACTGCAGGCATCCAAAATTGTCAGCAATTTATTTATTTTTTTGCCTGAAGATAAATCTCACTGATGGACAGCACTTCTCTCCAGCCAGTTCTGCTGAAACAGGACCTATTTGGGTAAAGGGAAAAAAGTCATTATATTTGACAAAAGAAAGGAGCTAGTTAGTGTCAAACTAAAGCAGAGATTGTGGCCAGACACAGAAACTTTTCATCTGTATTTTACTAAAAGAACATTGTCTGAGGAGGCTGGGAAGTTTTAAGACTTCAGGATGGATGACAGGTCAGTTGTTGCTCTATTACTGACTGGCATAGCAATTGGAACCTTTACTTCCTGAGATGCAAGTCTGGCCTTGTCCATGTCACAGCTAGCTGCACTACAGCCACATTCCTGCCACTCCAAGAACTCATCCTCTCCATATGCATGGTATAAGTGTCTATTTGCCAGTGAGTCAAGGAGTCTGTGAGAGCTCAGGAGCACAAGCAAATCCCCAGTTACCTGGAAGCAACCATTTCACTAATGCCTGAGCTACCTAGTACCTACTGATCAACCAGAAGCATACTAGAAACAGACATGTAACTTCAGGTCAGCGCCTGCAGCTTGCAACATCAAGTTAATGGAGACTTCGGTGACTAATGAGAAAGCTACTGCCTGGACACACAACATACAGCCCTATGCCAGTGTAATTTTACTTGAATTTGGTGCAGAATTACTCCAGGGAAAACCAGGACAGACTCATCCCAGTGTAAGCCCTGTGCACCTACTAGCAAGCAAGTATTACCTGCTCTCCTACCACCTAGTGGCAAGGCACTACCTGCAAGCAGGCAGCCCAAATTGCCTGTTTATTCCAGATCCTTGAATAACTTATGCTTGCACACGGCACTAGGAAATCACACCGCACAAACATCTTATGTGCCCAAGTGCTAATAGATGTTATCTAGATACAGCAAGTAAGGGTTACATTGATAACTCCTGGATCCGGCCATTCTCCAGTACTAAATGCTTATTTCCACTTTCTATTTCTAGTCTGGCTCTTCATTTTGTTTTTCCTGAAGCCTGGCAGCTGCAGCTATTTCCTAGTAAGCTATGTCCCCTCAACTAAATAACCCCTGTTGTGTCCAAAGTGGGACATTAGAATCCATATAATACAGCAAGTGCAGAAAACTTTGTACAGGAAGATCCTGTCCAGTTCCTACACATTCAGTGTGAATTATTCAGCATCCCTTAGAACCAAATGTTTCTCCCTACCCAACATAGCTGCTTCCAAGCCCAAATGAGTTCCAGTTCCATTACTTTCAAATCCACTGTTCAATGCATGGCAGCTCGGGGCATCATGCAGATATTCCACAGGCCATCAGCAAACACACCACGTGCCTTCCAAACCCTGTTAGAAAATATGAACACTGAATGCGAGTTGCTAGAGGAATGCAGATCATTATTAGTCATTTGGAAATACTTTGCAGTTAACATTTCAGGCAGCCATCTCAAAAGTGTTTAAAGCTTTAAGAATGAGGAGAGGAAAATTCATAACGGGTGTCGAGCATAACTGACTTGCCCAAAGTTGAGCAGCAACTGGTGTCAGAGTCCAAAATAGAACTTAAATCTCTAAAGCCCAGTCTCTTTCTGTTAGTCACTAATGCTCCTGGATGGGAAGCAAAGCAATCCCTCATGATGAGTATGGATGAAAAGGCAGGGCCCTGTTTTTACTCCAGTGGGACAGCAGTAGAGCACACAGAATAATGGCTTTGTTTACCACTATGACTGATGTGGAAAAATTTTGTCCCTGGTTTATGAGCCTCAGAGATATTCATTTCTCCCTCACAGCTGAGTTTTCAGACAGGGATAACAGCACATCATTGGCTCAGACTTGCAGGGACAAAAAGCAGACTGGAAAATGCAGAGTTCAGAAACCTCTAAAAACACACCAGATCACAGCCTGCTGAGAAGCAGGATTAAACCTGCCCAGGAAGCCAGCACTGATCACTGTCTTCCTGACAAACGTGTTCAGTGTCTCTGCACTCTGGGCAGCAAGAGCAGGTTACATTTCTACTTAGGTTTTCCACAAGCCACACATTACTCTAGCAATTTGCTATCTGCTTGCAATCAAAGCAATCACCATGGGCTTGCAAGAGGTGGCTTCTATAGTTCAAGATAATGTCTTAGAAGGAAGAGCTGCACCCTGTGAACACCAAGCAGAAGCCATGTATTAGACAGTCATCACACAAGCTCTTTTAAGAGAAAAAAATTCCCACTCTGCAAACCCAGTTCAGATAAAGTAGAGCATGAAATGCAGAGTCCCAGTATTAGAAATCCAGAAAGGAAGGTTTCAGATGGCTAATTCTGGATTACAACTCAGACCTTAGGATGGCCATGGCCTGTCCTGCACAAAGCCAAAAGGCACCTTGTCAGCACTCTCTTTTCAATCTATAGTCAAGATTTCCTATGATAAATCCCTGCTTAAAGGCACCAATGTAGATGATAGTTTGTGTTACCCACTGTTATTAAAAAGTGTGCCCTCCCTATCTTTTGGCAGCTACAGGGAGGGAGTAGGCATATTACTTGAAGCAACTTTAAATCTCACTTGAACTCATTTTAAGCAGACACCACTCTTCAGTGTTATATAGAGCCTTTTCCTCCATCAGCTCCCTCCCCACACCTAGGAAGAATCCGACACTGCTTTCTGCAATACTGTTGAGGATCTTTTTGTCAACTGCATTTGGGCACATGGAAAATATAATCACTGCACCTCCAAAAGAAGCTATTATTTAGCTTCTCTATTCCCTTTTGAGTCACCACCTGGTATCTGTGAGTGACACCTCTCTGCTCCCCACCAGCCAAAGGCATGTTTCTGAGCATCTCTGGGTGAGTAAACAGACCAATTATTCTTTCAATAGGCCTATTTCTGTGGCAAGGGCACTTCTGGGATGAGCTGCATCAAATGTCTCCATTATGGAGTGTTATCTAATCCCTCCTTGCTCCATTCTCCCCCACTCACCTTTGACCGTGTCAACAACCACATGCCCTGCCCAGCAGAGACAGATTTAGATTCCCATTCAACCTTTGGCCCTCGAAAGCAAAGGGTTCTGCACTCAGGTGTCTGCTGCAACAATACAGCAGCATGCAACTGGTACCCAGTGGAAAAACCAATCAATTCCATTAATCAAATGATTGGGCTTTTCTCCCTGCTCCCATCAGGCTCCAGAGATCATGGCAGTGTCACCCAACACCACTGTACAATGAAACACCCTTGCTTCCTTATCTCAGAGACAGTGAAAGGGAACCAGCCAGTCGTGTGACTGTACAAGGCAGATGCTACAATGCCTCACCACTGCATAGCGGATGCAGAGCAACAGTGGCTCATCACAGGATCTCCTCAGATCCAGACCCTCGGGAAGCTGGATGACAGCATCCTTGGCTCCAAGTCCCCCATTCTTCTTTGTGAAATACAGATGTGCCACGCTCTGGGAATCTGTGAAGAGGCCAGAGGGTTAGTCGTTTAAAAATCAGGTGGTTATTTAAAATCATTTAAAAACTGGTAGTGCTGAGCCTCAGAGGTACAACTCCACAAAATGAAAATACTTTTTTCAGACAGGGATAACTTCATATCATCATCAGCTCAGCTTTCACAGCCCAAGACCCCTCACAGGGGTTCACTGCGTGCTCTGCCCTGGTTGACAACGACATCTGGTGGAGACAGGCACTCTGGACATGCGCCCATTTTCAGGTTGGCCATTCAACGAGAGGTCGGACTGTGCAAAGGGATACCAACAAACCTTGCCTTCGCCAAGCCACGCCACGCCACGCCACTAGCAGACAGTTTTTCCCACCCGGGTCTTCAGTCAGCATCGCCACTCATTACAACTCTCAACATGACGGCAGAACAATCCCCTTTTCCTTCTTGTCCTTGCCCGTCGTCTAGCCACGCAGCACGTGGCACCACAGCGTACTTTACAGTCAGTTATCGCCTGGCCCCACGGCAAGATGGGGAGAAAGCACCAATCTCTGGGCTGCCACAGGAGAGAGACACCCCACAGGGCAAATGTGAACAACTCACGGACCCTGCAGACAGCCGGGCTTTGCACTGTCTCCTCACAGCATCCCAGGGCACTCGCCCTGTGCCAATGTCCACCCAGGATTCCCACGTGGGCACAGCCCTCCCCTTGGCAGGCGCTGTTATAAGGACCCCCCGACCACAGCCACTTCTGATGCCCAGCGAGGCCGCCCAGCGGCCTTCAGGGGACCCCCTGGGCCCAGCCCCGCCTGGGAAGTGCATCGGGGTCACGCACGGGTCAGCTAAGCGGGGTGGGGGGCACCTTACCCCGCAGAAAGGACTGGGCAGGCGGGAGGCCGCCCCCGCCATAACCCACCAGAGCCACCCGCCCCTGCCGGCTGGGCAGTCCGCCGCGAGCCGCGCCCTCCTAGCACGCGCCGGCCCCAAGGATGACGCCGGATCCCGCTCGCCTAAGCGCTCACCCCCAGCGCCGCCGCCATCGCCTGCCCCGAGCGCAAAGAAGGTGGGGCCTGCGAGGAATCCAGGCCTATCCCGCGCAAGTCTCGCTCCAGCTCTCGCGAGGTTTGCGGGGGTTCTGGGAAAGCGAGTTCTTGCGTGGAATGGGCTGGGATGAACTGGACTGGAGGGGGAAGGGCGCTGTGGGCTGGCTGAGGGCCTCAGCCAGGTGCCTCAAGGCCCTCGCGCCCCACGAGCTCCTGCTTGGTATCAGTGATCCTCAACAGGGCGCTGCAAGGCCCCCGGATGGTTGCAGTCCCTTCATGGCACCCAGGCTTCATGATGCACCAGCCCAGAGATTTCACATAGGAACCCACAGCCTGGCCTGGGTGGCCTTTTCGCCAGAAAGATGGCTGTATTTTTTTCTCTCCATAGTCAAAAAAATGAGGGAGAACTTAAGAGGCAGCATTTTCAGAGAGAATCCTTCCGTTTGCGGGCAGTCTGTGCCGCGGCTGCTCAATGGGCCTTGAGGTGACCTAAGAGGCCAACAGACCGGCCCCCAGGACGGAGCTGCTGGGTTTTTCCTCCCTCCACTCTCTCTTCTCTGCTTCGAGGGCCAGGAGCTTTACCCCGGGAAGGACAAGGTGGCACCATTAGAGTCCTTCCAACTCGTGATGCCAAGTGGTGCCTGGAGCCTAGCAAGGGGTGTCTTGAGTCTAATAAGGTTGAGACCTGCAGCTGTGCAAGATATGACGAGAAGCAAGAGGCGCACGTTACAGGGGGAAAGAAAGTCCCTGTTTGGTTTGATACAGGTGCTTATTCTGTGCTTATTGCTGTAGAGCTGATGCGAGGGGTCACCAGCGTAGTGCCCAAAACCATGGAGGGGTGTGAGCTGGGCAGTAGGCTGACAACAGAAGACAGGGTAGAGTTGTGCCTTATAGACCAAATCCAAGATTCATAAGCTTTCCTAAATAGCAGCTCTTGTGTCATCGGATGCTATGATGAGACATCGTCCGTTGTGCATGTGGAAAGAGGGAGAGGCCACTTCATGTCGAACACTGGTTCTGATCACAGCATTCACATCGTTTGTTTCCTCATCAGGGAAATAATTGTCATTACTAATGATGTGACACCCATTGTTCAGGTCCGGTGGTTTGCAGCTAGCATTGTACAGCTGGGATCTAAAAGTCACAGCTTAAAGACTTTATAAGTGTTTAGGATTTTTGAGGGGGGGAGTGTTCACAAACTATAGCTGTGAGCCCAGGATAGGTTTGATTTCAGTAAGTCCCTGCTCAGTTGCACCCAGCTGAAATCAGAACAGGACACTAGAGCCCAAGGCGATCAACTACACCATTATCATGCTGTTTAGTAATGGTGTTTAGTCATTCTTTACATACACGGTGTACTGGTAATAAACAAAAGAAATGGTATTTGTCATTTCCACAGAGTTCTGTATCTTCAAAAGGCAGTCTAGGCATGAGTTAATAAATTATGGCTATGTATTAAGTAAGTAATTAGCAAGGGATTTGGGATTAATGGGAGATTAGTTAGTAAATGTGTGTACAGTGCTTTGAGTATATAATGAAATCTGCAAGTGTTCTGATTATCATCTGTTATTAGAAGATGCTGCAGGAGCCATGGAGCATTACCCAACCCCTGAACTGTAACAGACTTCAAAGACCCCAAAAGTACACATCTCCAAATGAAACGGATGGAATCAACAAGCATAAAGAACTCCTGCCCCTCCCCTTCTGGATTTGATCTGCTCATTTGCTTCTAATGAGAAACAGGCAACACAAAACCCTAATGGCCGAAAGTTAAAAATGAGACACCCACAGGTTAGAAATGAGATAGTGAAAGTGATTAACAAGGGAACCAGGTACTGTTAATTCTCCATCTTTTGATGCCTTCAAACCAAGGAGGGAGATCTCTAAGTTATGTATTAGTCACAAGTTTTGGGGATCAATACAGAAGTATGTGGGTAGACAAGGTTCTTCGGGTGAATCTGATATCTTTTATTAGACCAACTTAAATAGTTGGAAAAAAAAAATTTTGGCAAGCTTTCAGATTTAAAAACCCTTCGTCAGGCTGAGGAAGTCTCTGCAGTTGGGCTGTGTTCTCTTCCTGGATGGGAGTATGCAGGTGACATTCTATGGCTGGCATTACACAGAAGGCCAAACTTGATGATCTAAAAATCCTTTCTTGTCATATTTTCTCTGAAAATAATGAATATGGCTCCTACAGTTACCGTGTGTTTTCTCAGAAGTGGCTAGGAAGCTTGTATGTATTGGCCGGTGTAAACTGGTAGTGACGCTCGGTAACGCTGTACTTTCATACTCATTATGGTGATGGCAACAGTGCTGCAAAGACACCTCTGACTCTAGATACACTCACCATGGGGGAGCTGATGTTCCCATATTCTTGAGTGCAATGTGAGCAGGGATGGTCTTCAGCCAACTTACCCGAGTGCTGTCTGGGTTCCCAGGAGGAGGCAGGATGGCTTGTTTGTTTGTTTAGCCCTGGGTCTTTCTGACCTCGCTCTATTTTAGAATCTAACTTTCCAAAGCATGTAACTAACCTGAGCCTAGGACTCTCTGCTCTCCAGCAAGGCCAAGTTTAGTCTTTTAAAAGTCTCAAACAAAGCAAACAGAAATCAATTAGCCTCTTCATTTTCTGCTCCCAGTCAAGAGAGTGGGTGTGGGTGAGGAATCAAGGAATCTGCTGGGGCTCTTCTGCAGTGGCTCTACTGGAATAGACCAAGTGCTACTGACCACCTGGAAGAGCAACAGAGACAATAACTGGTGTCCACCTTATCACATGCAGAAGTCCCTGGTGCAGGAGGCACTGTAGGGTCAGGCAAGTTGAGCCTAAGCCCTGGCGAGTCTGTCACATTGTTAATAGTCCTGGGTCCATGGAGCATAAACCGATACCCATCTGTTCCTGACCAGCCCTAGCAGCCATCGGGATGATTGTGACCCAAGAGCATGATTCTTAAAATGCTGTCCTGAGGGGCTGAAAACCTATTAGTAAGCCTAATCATAACAGTGGACAGGTCAGATGTTCTTCTCAGACCTATGGTATGTTGTCTATAGTAGAGTTATATATACTATTTATTAGCAGAACCAGGCTAATTACCACAAACAAGCCTCTGTGAAAAGGCCTTTTTCTACTATGGGCGACAATAGCAACCCCTCAAACTCCCACCAACCCAACCACCTACACAAAAACCCTTAGAAAAGCAACTTTTATAAGCCCCAATAAAACAATAGGTTTGAAAATAGGTTAAAAATAAACCAAATAGGTTAAAAAAAAGACCTATTAAAACTCTACTCCATGCAGCGGAGCCAGTCTTCACAAAATTCACTTAAGACTTTGCTACAAGCATTGATTGTGCATGGAAGAAGCTCAGATATTACTATGGCGGACAGCCACATAAAAGGATAGACAGGCCGACCTTGCAAAGGAATGTATGTACAGTATTTAGCTAACTAGCAAGTAAGCAAGCCAACACAGTAAATACAAATCCCAGAACAGTCTGTGATAAACATAGCACGGCTATGGTTATTTAAGATCACGCAATCACAGTGAATCAGAAAATGTTCCAGGGTTTATTTTATAAGAATAACAAAGTCTCTGCAGCGTAAGAGCTGACTCCCACCTCTCTCAGCTTTTAAATCTGTGTTGGCCAGCAGAGAGAATTATTTTTTTGGTGAGCAAGGGACTGTATAGATGAGCCAAAGGAAGATGAACAAGGTTCCCCTGGGCACATCACACATACACAATATATATATATTGCTTCTCTACAAAGTGTCGTGTCTATGGGAATCTTGGTTTTCTTATATTCAGGGTTTTACTTCTGAAACTTGGTTCACCTGTAGGGGGCGATCACGTTAAACAAATCTTTAGAGGAAAACTTTGCTTTAGAATTACAAGGTATGTAAAAGTCTCATAGAATTGAATAAAAAATTATAACCTTTATATTGGCAGTAAAACCCATCCTGCAGAGCTGAATGGTGACTGATATCTCTGTTAAAAATGAGATGTTTCACGGGAAGGTAAAAGACCCTCTCCCCCACAAAGGACAGTCATGGATTAAGTAATTATGGATTCCCCTGCAGTCTTCATCAGTTAATGGTGGCTTATGTCCTTGCACATGAGAATTTATATCCCTTATACATTTCTGTCCTGCCTCCTTCAACAGTAGATGCCGTTATCTTCCAAGTAAATGTCTAATTCTTTTTTGAATGCTAATAAGCTCTCAATCTTTGTAAGGTCTTGTGCAAATGAGTCCTTCAGGTTAAGTGCATGCTGTGTAAAAATGAGAATGACACCATTTCACATAATAAGCCCTGGGTCTTCCTATATCAGTCAGACAAATAAACAGCAGTCATTACTGTTTACTGAGCTGTCTGAGCTTCACCAGGGAAGTGCAATATTTTTGTGGTACTGATTATCTCCATATCAGATACCATGGTGGTGGGCAAAAGGAAGGAAGGAAGGAAGATGGCAACACTTCCACTGACTACAGTAGGGGTCCGATTCCATCCCAGAAGGGAGAACTGGAGAGCAAGGTCACCTTTCCAGTACTCCCACTGGATTCTGCTTTTGCCTGCTCTTATGCATTACAAGCCTTTCCACATGGGGAGCTCTGCATGCTTAACTAAATGCTAGCAATTGAATTTCTTTTCTTCTCAGTGCCCTGCCTGCTACAGTCTCATCCAGCAGCAAATGCCAGTGCGAAGGAAGACTCAAAGAAGCAGAGCATGTTTTGGATTTGAGACCTCCCACTGTGGTTATCAGCTTAAACATATGGCTGGGAAAGAAAAGGGTATTTGAACTTATTCAAAAGAGAAGTCCCCCACTGCTAGATGTTCCCTGCAGGCAGCAATCTACCACACAGCCTAGGTCTGTAAAGCACGGGGGGGAGCAACATTTGCAGAGTTGCTGAAGAGATGGCAGGTTTAGTTTGTTACATCTGTTCTTTGTGTTCTTCTATTTCAGCTGCCACTGCACTGCACACAGGACAGAGCTGCGACGGATGGTCTGGGCCACTGGTATTATTATAACCACAGATGGTTTTATTCTGTATGCACTACTAGTTATGGGGGGAGGGTGGGACACAGCCTGGGCTTGCTGTTTAGAAACCTGCTTGCACCCCATCATTCCCCACCTAGCTCTTGCCATGAGCCATATCTGCTCTCTGAATCCATGCCCAACCCAGTGCCCTCCTGCTACTGCTGAAGCTGTGGTGGTTTAGCGCACCCCTAGGGTTGCCAAAGTCCAGTTTCCAGACACTGGCATCCAGCTGGACTCTGGACAAACACCCCCGGTTCTGAGACTGTCCAGGTGAAAACCAGATGGATGCCAACTGATTGAGAACTAATAGTTCAAGGAGAAGAGACCTTTATGTTATCTAGTCATACTGTGGAAAGCAAAAGCACAACCTGAGGTACTTCAGCCAAAATTGTGGTGTTTCCAGTGATTCAAAACCAGACCAGGTGGTACAGAGAACTAAGGCCCCCTAAAGTAGAGAACAGTGGACAGAATTTATCTCTACCTGGACAGGCTTCAAGTACATCCTTAGATCCACCCCTCCTCTCCAGGTCCTTTAAGCCCAGGTTACACTTTAGACACAAACATAAACTCATTGCTGGATTGAGGCCTAAGCAAGGGCCAACCTAAAAACTGGGTGCCTTGACTGATGGGCATACTATTTGAAAGTGCCCATGCTAGAGCTTCCAGATACACATTGATTCTTCCTAAGTGTGTTGAGGTGCCTGAGTTCAGAGCCCGAGTGTGGATCCTCCACTTAAGGGAACAGAAACTGATCTCTTGCTTCATTTCACGTCAAATGGCAGAAGAAACAAATGAATCACCCTCCCACGCTGTTATTTTGCCAACTTCCTCCCAACTTTGTCTCTACCCAGGGGTTTTCACCTCTGCCCCCAGCTAAGCTTTGGGGGGACTGCCCACGACTGACACTGAATGGAGTCTTCTGGGTGTATATTTTAGGGTGTATCAAGGCCATAGAGGCACTGAAAGAAAAAATGAGGCACTTGTCTTCAGCCTCAGATGCAAGGTTCTGGTCAACCAGTCCAGCATTTTATATAGTGGATAGGCTGTATTAGTCCTTTGAAGGGGTAAATTACAACATAGGTCCATCAGATACATCATTCCTGTTATTATACATAGGTACATAAAAGCTGGGAACAGTCAGATATGCTTATTGGACAATAGGGGTTCAAGTGATCAATAGGCAAATGACTGAAAAACTCCTTCTTTGTAGATGTAAAAAATTCCTTCACAGATAGATACATGTGTGCCTAGAGTATGCACCAGCTTTTATCTTAGTATTTTTCATAACAGCACATTTTATATTCTTACCCATCAACAGTTTATTATTTCACCAAGGATCACAGTAGAGTATAATCACAACAGTTCATCCATCAAGTTTAGATGCAATATTTTAGGCATGTACTGAGCATACAAATGCATTCTCATAACAATTGTCATAAACAGGATTGAGGTCAAGTAGGTATACAAATTGCCAAGATTTCTTATTGCATTTACTTAAAATTCTTCAGTGCTGCTAACACATTTATCACATCTCCAAAAGCTCCTTGAGGAATAAGGATGTAATTGTCTTAAGACACTTTTAGGAAAAGGGTCTTTGGCATTTGAATTGTTTGATATGAAAGGGATATGAAAGGGATATGAAGATATCAAGAGCAATTGCAGGTTGCTGCGGTGAATTTACTTGTTCTCACAAAGCAATAACGTGTAGATGGCAATATTTACTAAAAACCCAAAAATGGGAGCTTGAGGTCTCATTGAGGAGTGGAGACTCAGGAAGATATTTTTTTTTAATATATACATGAACAGAAGAAGAAATGCGGTCCTTGAAATTATACTCCTGTACTGCTTTTGGTTAGCACTGGTAACATCAAAGGAGGAAGAGTTTGTCTATGGGGCTGGTGGTACTTCTCAGCTTTGCAACATCCTTGGTGGGTTCAACAACCCTGAGATGCACACAGTAGCCTCTGGTTTATTTATCTGGTGTCAGGATGCCTCAGGCCCCTATAACCTTTTCTTTTCTACTGGATGCTCGAATGACCTTTTATTAGCCATTTATTTTCTACTTGAATACCTAGTTTCCAGCTCTCAATTTTTCTGTGGCTTCCAAAGATATCCAACAGGGGCCACACTGAACAACCAATATGTCCAACCCGTTTCTCAGTTGGAGGGGGTTTATATTTCATTCAGGGTATGGGCAGATTTAACATTTGCAATGCTTTGGTGCTTTAAACCTGCTATAAAACATGACGGGAGAGATGATGCCTGGTGCTATAGCACTACAGATGTACAGTGTGCAAAATGACTGAATGAAGCAGGAACAACTGTGAAGCAGTTAAGATCATGTTTACTCTTCCCATTATTTAAAAGATGGCCTTTCTGTAGTGGCCAAGACTATCAATAGAATTGACCCCCTGTTATCCAATTTCTTTTACTGTTTCCAAGTTAGACTCTTGCAAGGAAACTGTATCTTTTAGTATTCTCATTCCTTCTTGTGCCTGAAAACTCTTATCACTTCTGGAAAAAAAGAATCATTTTAGAAAGGAAACAACAAAATAACTTATCGTTCTTCTAAGTTTGGTAGGACTAGTCTGTACATTCTTGGTTATAGCTAATATCTCTTGTTTCACATCTCCCAGGGTTTATAATCAAATATGAGACACTATAATGAAGGAACAAGACAGGTTACTTGTATATAGCAAGGTGGATATCTGATTCCTAAGGCAGACATATGGATGGACTACTTTTAATTTGAGATGACAGGCATCTGAAGGAACAAGAGACATTATCTGTGGTACGTTTGATTCAGGAGGCAGTCAAATGGACAGTTTGTAATTTCGAATGAAAACACATGAATTGGCCTTTGTGGCATCTAGGAGATCCCCTAACACAGCAAGAAGTTCCCAGCTAGCTTCATCTCACAGCTTCTCATCAACTCCTACCAGAGATTCACAGTATATAATGACCACTTTGCAGAGGGAAGTAGGCTATTACTTTGCACAGCAGCAGTTCAGACTTCTTTTCTTAACTAGGCCAGAAGAGAGAAGTTTTACCCAGGTCATAAGTGTGGCAGATTCTTGCCTAAGTACTCAATACTAATCTTCTTTAGTCATCTCAGGGCATCTTCACACGTGTTCGGGGGTGGGGGGTGCTTTAATTAAAGCGGCTCCAAGAGCCACTGTGAAAGCACCCTCAGTGTCACTTGTATTCAGTGTCCTGCAGTTCAAAATGGCAGCTGGGTCACTTTAGCTAAAGCTCATTCAACAAGCCTTCATTAAAGTGCCCCCACTGCCATTTTGAGGTACGGAGATGCTGAATACATGTGAAGTGGAGGCTGCTGGAGCATGCTAATTAGCACACTCCAGCAGGCTCAATTAATTTGCACAGCAAGAGTTTGGCACGTGTAGAGGTGCCCTTAATGTCTATTATTATTACTTCATCATCGTTCACTTTGGCTTATCTATGATCCTTTACCCAAACTGGATGGTGCCCTGTGGATTGGTCTTATTGTTTTTATGGTTTCTAGGTGGAGTTCAGACCAGGTACAGACTGTTTTGGGGTACACCAAGGTGGATAGCTTTCCTGATTTTTGAGGGCCCTCTGCAACTCTCTCAGTAAGCATAATGAAGATGGGGCCCAGGTCAGGAAGTCAGGATCAGGTCTGAACTCCCCCTCAAGGTTGGGAGTGAACAGGTCAGGAGTTTGATGAGGCCCACCTCTGACACCGCAGATGTCATGTATCCAGGGCATATGCTGACATACAGGTTTTGGCTATAGAGAACAATGGTCACATATTATCCAAACACCCACATGAGTGTGACCAGTACAGGGGGGAACGTTTCTTGCCTTTGATCTCCCATACAACTCCTCTCCAGATGACATTTCAGACCTTGTACCATCCCTCCCTGGCCACTGAGCCAGTCCCTGTGTCCCATTCATCTCCTCCCACCGAGCTCATGCATGGAGCATCTTCACCACCTAAGCATGCCAAGCCCCCAACATGTGACCAGATCCCTCTGGTAGATTCTCTCCTAATGGGCTCTCCACTGGAAGAGTAGCAAATGATATAAGGCAGGAGTGCCCATGGGCAGATTTAGAATTTGGAAAAGGGGGTGCAGATGGTGAGGTGAATCATCACATATGAAACAGATTTTTCTCCAGTTAAAATAAACTAGAAGCTTTACTAATATGCTAGGGCCTTTGGCTGTACTGAAGCAAAAACAAATATAACTTTATTGGAATGAGTTAAAAACAATCTGCAGGACTGTGAAATAGGAGCTTCAGGAGCTACTAACAGACAGCAGACTTGCAGAACAAAGGCTGGCTTGACTGGTGGAATGTCAAGACCATTAAAAAGAAGAGAGGGTCATTACCACCTGTGGAATGAAGAGTTTAGAAGGGATCAGGTAGATAACAGTGAGACATGAAGTCAATTGACTCCCTCAGCACGGCCTGGCTGTTGGTTTTAAACTTTGGCCGCACCAGGAATCAGAGGAGGGTGCGAGTGCATCAGTTCACCCCCTGGACCTGCACCTGGGCATGGCCAGTCTGCAGTATGGGTGCTACAAGTGGCACAGGCAGCCTCTGTGTGTGGTACATGACAGACTGGGGAAGGAGCAGACAGCACAGTGGTAGATAGGGCAGGAAGCAGAAAGTGGAGCAGCAGATCAGAGAGCACAGGGTTGGAAGCAGAAAGAGCGGTAGATGGGGCACAAGAAGGGGATCAGAGTGGCACTTGGGCAGGAGGTGAGGCTAACTTGTAGCACACCTGCCAAAAAGTTTGGACCTCCCGAATTTAAGGAATCTAAAGGGAAGCCTCAGCCCACCAAGTTATCACTTTTCTTTGTTTCCCCAGGCTACTCTGTGGCTATCTTTAAAACCCTCACTGTTCTTGGGTATTGTCCAAGGATGGCCTGAAAGAGAGTCAATAGACCCACAGGCTGTTTGTATCTCTCCTACTGATTCACTGAGTATCCTCAGGCAAGTCTGTGAACCTCTCTTTGCCTCAGTTTCCCAATCTTTAAAACAGGGATGATGGCCTGTCTCTTTTGTTTGTAAATGCCTTTTAGACCTACAGATGGAAAGGGCTGTATAAATGCTAACAGAGGTATATTTACATACTGAACTCCCACTTGATTTCAATGGCAAGTACGATCTTTGGGTATCTGGGCCTAAGCCTTATTAGCATGATTATTATTTTGCAGTGCCAGTAGTGGCCCACATGGTCTGTTAAACCAGCAAAGTCATTCAGGGTCTGCTCCCTGGAACCCTGGTGTCTCATTTCAACCACAAGGGAATGAATGTAGGGAGTTTAATAAATTAATGTGTCTAGCCTTGCCACCAAAACATAGGAAGCTGCTATAGCTTCCTATCCAAGGAGCTGGCCTGGCTCTTGAAACCCAGGCAGACTGCTGTCCCTTTCATCCTGCTCATCATTAGCTCCCACATCATGTTTCAGGCCAGGCCACAGCAATGTAAATGGCACTGGGGAATAGCAGTGATAATAACCAAGAAAAGCAGCACCGTTTCAGTTTGCTGGCAGGATTTTCCTCTTTTGACCCTGAAACACCGCCTCTGCAACTCAGCATCCTTTATCTCGAATGTGCAGGAATTCTTTCATGTCTAGTCCTGGAAGGGATTTCAAACAACCAAACAAACAGATTTGTAGCCAGTCGGATAATTAAAGTGGATTGGCCAAGTTCTGATTCTCTCTGTACTCTGGGCAAAAATTTAAGGGAAGGAAAACAAGAAAGGAGGATGGCTGTGGGAGAGACTGGGCTGTGGACACTGCCTGAATTCTGTCTCTTTTCCTGCAAAAATAGTTCTCCAAGGGGAAAGCTTGGTGGTCAGGTATGTGCACTCATCAACAGGACTGCAACTGAACTTCCCATATTCTGGGCTAGACTGGGCCTGGGATTGTAGGTTTACACTCTTAAATGGATTTTGGACACATGGGAGATAATGAAGCTACATGCCTGCCAGTGGGTGTGCAGTGGTAGAAGCCATAGCTCCACTCCCTTGCGCCAAGTCTAGTCAGTCCATCTGAGCTAAAAAGGAGATTCTTTTATGACTGGTACAGGGCAAAAGCAAATTGTAACCTTTCCCCGCACTACAACTCACAGCAAAGGGAAGGAATTATATTGAGAAGAAGTTATGCATTACCCCTTCCCCAGGCACAAACCTAGAAGCATAATCTACTCCTGTATAAATCATCAGTAGTTACAGCATGCCCAGATTAATCTCTGAGAGACAAAGGATGGGAGGTTATTACCACTTCTTAGGCACGGTCTGAATACTCTGGGCACACTGAATCAAAATCAGCTAGATGTAAAACACCATTGAAGTTGCACTTGATTATACCATATCTGATGGTGACCCATTTTTGCTCACCCCCCTCCACAAGAAATCAAATTTAGTAGAGACCTAGGGAGGCAGGAAGAAAGCTCTCCAACCATAACGATGCCTAATCAGTCAGCTGAGACATTTCAGAAATGCTTGTCTCTGCTCTTCCGTTTGCTGTGGGTGGGAAGGGATTTGCCCAATGAGCCAGTGATACGTTGGGTTGTAAACTCATCCTGTTTGTTCTGAGAATGACTGGTTGTGGGAATGACTCTGTGGTAGGTTTTTGTCCCAGGTCCCAGCTGGGACCTGGAATTGATAGGCTAAAGCTCAGTGATAATGTAAAGAGTTGGCAGATTCAGTGAAAGCATCTGTTTGAGCTGGATGTTTGCACAGTCCTCCGGCTCCTGCAGTCTCTTCACAGTCTCCCTCAGGCCTGAGCAAACCCTGCCATGGTGCCTGCAGGGATGATCTCCCTTCTGTCTGGGTAGGGAGCACTACAATTTATCCCTAGTAGAGTCTAGTCTTACTACCCCAAATGTGGTGCAGACATACATGCTTATTGTTTAACCTTCTCTTCGCCTTTCCCAAGGCCTAGCATTCACCTGTGAGCAGGTCAGAGGAGCAGGACAGCACAGCCATCGTTCTCCCTGTTCATTATGAAGGGACCACTTCCACATTGCCCCTCTTCTCTATAAAGCCTTTCACAGATTTGCCTATAGCTTATTTCAGTCTGCCAGTCCCGTTCCCTGCTTCCCTCCACCGCCATCTCTTGCAAAGTTTCACCCATCCCTTCCTAGTGTGACCTTGGCTGCTTTTGCAGTCTGAAACAGCCTCCCCCACCCTTCCTCCTCCACAGCTCACCATCTCTCCTTAGATTTCAGATGAAGACCTATGAACCAGACCTGAATCCTTGGAGATTTGCTCATGAGAGAGGCAGAGATTCCTGTGCATTTCTTCCTAACCCATCGTACTTGTTTTGCTGTTGACCTAACAAATTTGATATTTCTAGAGGTTATTCTGCCTTCAAATGTCTCTATATTTGCACATTTCAAGCACTCTCATTTTCCCCCACAGCTGTCATCTAAAACAGTCTTGCTGCTGAAGGAGAGTGGGAGGGGGAAAATACATACAGTAATAGAAAATGGCTGCTCCCTTATGGCATTTGTGTTTACTTGCCATGGGATATGGAAGAACTCAGTGGTGGTAACCCACTCCCCTGGCTCAGGGAGACAATGCCTGCACCATCATTTGGTGCATGTCCCTGAAGCTTATGCCACAGGAAGTCAAGTCTAGTGGTTAGAGCAGGAGGGCTCTGTTCCAGACTATGCCTTGAACCTGCTGCATAGCTGTGAGAAATTCCCTTAATCTCATGCTTCTGCAGTAGTGAGAAGAGGATTATGCTGTGTTTAGTTACCTATCTTGTGCAGTGTCAGGTGTCAGGGCACCCAGTAAACTAATTAGTCCCCAGCTGCCCCTGGTTACCTGCATGGGTCTACTGCCAATTGCCTAACAACCCCCAGCTGGCCCCAGTTGCTTGCATGGGACAAGCAGCAGCTCTTTCAAGATCCATTAGATTACTTTGTACAATACACATCTCTATCTTGCCCTGGGCTTCTAGCTCCTGCTTGTTGGCTCTCTGGCTTCACCTTTGGTCCTGGGTCCTGCCCCCCTCAACCTCTGACTTACTGGCTCTTGACCCTTTCACCCCTGTGCTGCTGGATCCACCCCAAACCCCTGTCTTCTGACAACTGGCTTGTAGCTTTAGTTTGGCAATCACCCATTGCCTCTGTCATACCCATGATATGGGGTGAGGAGTTGTAAGCCACCAGGTAAAATGTGTTGAGGTCTGCAGATGAAAGGAGCTATGGGTGAGGGGGTGTAAAGAGTCTATTAGTAGTATGTCAGTACTCTTCATCTGTAATCTCAAAGCACCATGTTGAGGTAAATTAGAATTACTGCCACTGTTTCAAACAGGGAAAGGAAGCAGAGGAAAATGAGGGGACTCACGTAAGGTCTTACAGTGGATCAGTAGCAGAAATAAGAGTATGACCCACAGCTCTCTGCTCCATTGGCTGCCTGAGAATCCCCCAAGGATGCAAGTGCTGCTGAGTAAAGGTGACCCTATAAAATGAGAATAAAGCATTGGGAAGCTACAGAGCTGTTAGTGTTTGAGTGCCCCATGGTAACCTAAAGGAAGGACTAGAAGATGATAAATGTATTGACTGCATGTAGAGAATCCACCCACAGGACTGACTTTAGGATACAAGGCTGAGCGGGGGCTCAGCTGGATCTGTAAAGAGGACTGTATGGAAATATATATTCCCTGTAGTGACAACTCTCCATCCATCCATCTGGATGTCTATACCATGATCATCACAGGAGTAGCTGAGCCCATTACAAAATGTCACTATTTTTTCAAACTGGTTATAAAAAAGTTAAAAGGTTTTAGGAATTGCAGTCGGGTTTCCTATAAACAGTTCAAAAAGTATATAGGAAAAAATCCTGGAAGAAAAAGAGTCCGTTTCAAACACTGCAAAAGAGTAACAGTGTTGCTCTTTTATTTTTGCAAAAACAAGTTTTGTCTTTTAGCCACTTGTCTCCAACTCCCAAGCTGGATCCCTGACAGTGACCCACCCCATACCTTCAAAGCCTCTCTGTCAGTGCCAAGGAGTTACAAGATACACATTGCCTTAAGGACAGAAATGGTACAGAGGCCTGTTCCAGCTCAGTGCAAGATCTGTCCTGCTCTTTGATAATCTCCTGAGATGACAGCTAATCCCAGGATGAGGAGGAGGGAGGGGATTTGTGTACTGGACTGGCAGAGCAAAGCCAGTTCAACACACAGACAATTCCAGTAGCCAGTACCAAACCACAGCCTGGTGTTTTCCTCTGCAACTTTGAAATGCAAGCAATCACTGCTGCACACCCCACTCCAGCTGGTCTCAGTGGGATCAAGAGTGCAAGCAAAGGCAAGAGGTTACGGCCTCAGGAGTCCATGGAGTCTGATGTTTCCATAGCACAGGAGGACAGATGGCAGTGAACCTCTTGGCTAGACCCAGTCCCATTACACAGTAAGCACTGGCAGCAGGCAACATTTGGCCTGCGAGGCATACGCACCATAATCTGATGTTCAGTCGGTTTAGCACAATAAGCAAAACAGGCCTTTGGACTGTACTGACTGAGACCCCAGCCAAAGTGGATTGTGTCTCAAAGCTTTGCATCTTCTTACAATGGAGCTGGAGGCTTTCTGTACTTGCCCCTTTTCTAGTTTCTTCACTGCACTGCCTGGATACTCTCCCCACATTCATCAGTCACCTCCATGTCCCCTTGCTCTTCAGAGGTCTCAGCATTCCCGATGAACTGCTGCAGGCGGGGCCCATGGAGGAGGAGGGGCTTGACTAGGCTGGGCTCGAAACATTGGCCCTGGGCCCTCAAGTGACTTTCGAGAAGTCTAGTTACACCCCTGAGAACTTCAGGAAGTGCCAGGCATCAAGGGAAGATTTATATTTTGGCAGCCAACCTGTTGAGGCCCCATTCCCATATTCTCCAGAAAACAAACACATTTCCAGGAAGATGCTGTGACATCTCCCTCATCTCTAGGTCAAATCAAGACAGAGAAACATTTGGCAAGCTTGTAGGGTGGTCACCGTCATGGCTGACACCACAGATTGGGCTGGAGTCCTCCAGTGCCAAAAATGCTTAAGCGGCTATTGTTTGAGTGAATGTGTCATGCAGGTTCGACGGATACCAGGCTTGTGACCTTTGCAGATGTGGCCCCAGGGTGCCAGGTAACACATACTGGCCAGTGGGGGAGAGTTGCTCTGCCTGCCCTCAGAGGGCTCCGTTCCCTGGGATTGTCCGCTTGGCTTCTTTTGCTGGTGCTACCTTCATTTTAAAGAAGAAAGAAAAACACTTTTTTCTTCTTAGTTCGAGAAGGCTTTTAGGTCAAAGGCCTGAGCAAGGGAGGCAGCAAGCAGTGATAGTTTGGGAAAAACAAAACTGAAGGAACATTTTGATCCTGTCAAGAAACATGACTGGTGCATTCACAGACCTCCCAGACCTTTGGCTTCATGTTTTCTTGTGCTGATCCAGGAGAGAAACTGTCTCTGCTGACAGGGCTAGAGACACTGGGTGCATAATAGAGAGGTTATGTTCAGACCCTCCATAGGATGGAAAACACGAATAGAGGTGAGGACCTAATATTTTTTAAAGTGACTTGGGATTTGGGGAGCTTCAGTTCTGAGGTGTTGTGTTTGAGCTTCCTCCAAGAGCCCTGGTATTGTGAACATGTCAAGCATCTGTGCTCTTCAAAACCAAGCCCTTCTCAGGTGTCTCACGTCAGGCACCCACCATCACTAATTTCTTTTGCAAACTTAGGCAGCACACAAACACAGCACATGAGCTGGGCTTCACCACAGCATCCCTAGCAGCAGAAAGAGCCACAAGTCCAGTCAGTAGCAGGTGCCAGTCAAGAGGTGCTGGGCTGGCCACTGACTGTGACAGCTGAGGCCAATCCAGTAAGGGGGTCTGTCTGATTACCCATGCAGCCATACCCTGATGGTCTTACTGGGAAGAGGTGATCAACTCACAGAACAGCTTAGATGAGAGACAGGTGTGTGTAACAGATGGCGAGACATGGATGGGAACCCAACTAGAAGCATCTGGGGACAGGCTGTGTGGTGATGTCTGTGCAAGTGCATCGTTCCAGTGCCTGGCCAGGCCCCTTGCCCATCCTCTGGGTGACCTGCTCAAGACAGCTCGCCATTTCCTTGCAGCTCAGAACTGGATGCAGACAACGCTCGCCCATTCATTCACCAGCACTCACCCAGGTGATGGTGGCCATACAAAGGCTGGACCTATATGGAGAGGCTGTAAGTTGGTTATTCGTGACTCCTGTCTGTATTGCACCCTGCTTACTCGTCTACTGCCTCACCTCCAGCATCATCACAACTATGCTTCAGGCTTCCCTGCCTCAGTATTACAGAGTTGGAAGAGACCTTGAGGAGCGTCACTTAGACTGGGGTGGCTAACTTGCAGCATGCATGTTGCAAGTGGCACAGGCAGACTCTGGGCATGGCACATGGCAGACCAGGGAGAGAACAGGCAGCACAGCAGCAGATAGGGTAGAAAGCAGGAAGCAGAGCAGCAGATTGGACAAGGTGTGCAGGGCAGGGAGCAGAAAGCAGAACAACAGGTTGATCAGGGGAAGGGGTTTGGTGTGGCACACAGGGAGACTACAGGACTAATTCATGGTATACCTGCCAAAAAAGTTGGCTCCCACTGATCTAGTCCAACAGCCTGCACAAATGTCTGTCCAGCCTCTTGGAAACAGCCAGTGAAGGTTTCCCTGGGCAACCTGTTCCATTGTCCTACTGTTCTGATGGGAAGTTTCTTTCTAAGATGTCATCTGAAGCTACTGCAGTTTAAACCCATAAGATCTCATCAGTTCATTGGGCCCCTTTTGCTCCTGTTGCCATGCTAACTTGTGGGGTGACTGGGATTGGGGCACCAGGGCTGCTGTATTCTTTGGCCTCATGATCAGCATTTCTTGAGGCTGCGCTCCCTTGCAGCCCACACTCACTGAAGCAAGCACCACTTGGTCCTGCATCTCAGGAGATAGTTGCAGAGGACAGCATCACACTCTGCCTCTCAGGTTACTACAGTGCTGGGGGCAGAAGGCAGCATACCCACACCTCCTGTTTCAAACACCCCACCCCCCGCTTTATGGTGGCAATCAGTTCACAAGGGCATCATTTATGGTCTGGGATATGCTGAGCACCCAGCTCCTGACCAGCACAGCAGAGGGATGAACAGTCTTGCTCGGGTGCTCAGTACATGGGTTTCTTTTTCTCCACTGGAACAGGAGGGTGCATCAGTGAGGTCCAAAGGCAGGATCCAAGTGAGGGAAATTCGTGGGGGGGCCCAAATCCTACATTCCTGGTGGATGTAAAATGCCTGCTGGCTTTGATGGGTGTTTGGGCTGCAAAGGAATCCAGTCTATGCCCCAGGGCAAGGATACAAGCCTTAACCCCAATGGGACATGTAGCTCACCAAGGTTGCAGTTCTGCCAGTGGCTGCAATGGTGGCAGATTGTAGTGTAGCCAAGGCTCAGGCATTATTTTTAACACTGCATACATTAAATACAGTAGTGAAATGCATACCCAATAAAACAAACCTTGCATTGTTCCTGCCCTGAAAGAACAAGCTGAGTGACACAAGGCTGCAGCTGGTCCCTCCAGCATCACATCATCTTTTGCATTAGCTGGCAGGATAGTAAGCTCGTTGATGCTGGGCAATTTTTTCCATGCACGCATTAGGGTAATCAATTAAGTTTCACAGCAGCTTCCTCCAGCATTCAGGCTTAGGTGTGGAAAGAATTTGTTATTCTAGGCACTGCTGGGAAAGCATGAACTGTGCTGAAGGAAAATTGGTTGCGCTTTTCAAGCACTGATATTTCTCTTACCAGCTTAGCTACCTGGTTTCCCTCTTCATCTCCTTTGGACTCCCCCAGTCACCTGGAGGTCCAGCCCTCCACCCCCACCATATTCCTATTTAACAGGGGAGGCTTCTTGAAACATTTAATCAGTGTTGGGTTGCAGATAGGCAGTTCTGGTGCTGGGTGTCAGGGTCACTGAATGTCCCACCTGAAGGGCTAGAGCTTTGTATGTCATGATGGGGTCTTCTACATAGGGAAGAGGTTGAATGTTGCCTTGCTACCAGTTAGCTCTCTGCTCTCTTTTTTTTCTGTCCTGCTGATAGGGACCATTGCATGCCTCCCCACTGAGCCATATCCAGATGTGGTTGACATGGACTGGCCTCAGCTTATGTGGGGACAATGAGAGTAGGATTGGTTCCAGGAGTCTGCAAAGGGCAGGTTTCAGAAGAGTGTCCTGGCACATGCAAAATTACCAAGATGACTTTCTTCAGCATCGTCTGTCATGGGGAACCTTAAGGGAACATGCCACGTGCAAGATCACTGGTGGGAGCAGTGGGAAGGGCAGTGAGGAGCAAGGCAGCTGGTGGCCTTTGGCATGTGAGACCCAAGCTAACTAGTTAGCTTGAGACAAAGTGCAGAAACCAGCCCTAGGAATGTGCCAGAGAGAGCCCAACCAAAGCTTTCCTTCTGTCCCACCGTGCTTTGTCTCTGGCAGGTCCACCAGAGTCATGTGGGCAGTGTGAACCCCAGAATGAGGGCCTGGCTTATCCCTCACATAGGCCAGTGTCCCTCCATATACTTCTCTCCTAATTTAATACAACTGCAGAGGCAAATCAGGGCCTGAACTTCACTCTGTCCCTTGCCCTTTTTCTTTGCTCTCTCTCCCCAATAACCTCTCTTTTCTCTCATGCTCCTTGTTGTTCCTCTCCCTCCCACCCTGCCCCTTCCCCTCTAGATCAGAACTGGCAGCTGTTTGAAGTATATGCTGCTGCCTGGAGACACTCCTCAATCCTCGACTCTTTGACAAGCTGGAATGTGAAGTGGAAGCGAAAGGATCCCAGGCATGGGAGGTTCAGGCAGAGGCACAGAGAACCAGGGAGGAGAAGGATGGTGGATTTGGGGTGTTCTTGGGAAGATGGATGGCTGACAGAAGAACAGCGGCTTCTTCCAACTCAGGTACACCCTGACTCTCCGCTCACAGAAATGGGGAGATGTTTTTATCAGTAGTGATATCAATGCAATGGCTTAAGTATGGGAGTGGCAGAGCTGCTGGAGTCAGGAGAGGCAGCCAAAGTTTATTGGGAACTCAGCAAATGACACAAAACATGCTTGCTCCCCACACTGCCTTCTCCTTGTGTGTCCTGTTACACACATGCCTGAACGCCAAGGACACACTTGGACAAAGGACGGCATTTCTGGAGCAGGACTGCTGGGACTGCTGATTTGGGGCTGGGCAGCACCTTAACATGGTGCCATCACCCCTGCTGGAGATAGGAACCTTGCCAATTTTATTCAGGGACTGATCTGTTGAAGCCAAAAAAACAAAACCCCAGAATCCTGATTCCAGTCCCTAGTTCCACCCGGCAGACGACCCTCTGTCCCCAGGATTAGCAAGGGCAATCACCTGAGATTTCTGGGGGTCATTCAGGCTCTGGGGGGATACTGCTTGGCACACATATGCAGGAACTAAATTAAAAGGTGGATTTCATTATGAAGTTCTTTGAATGGCTTGGAATTAGGAAAACTGCTACTCGAGTGGTGAAATATCATGTGAAATTCAGGAGAATCTGAGATCCTCTGAGGAACGCATAGCAGCCAGAATTAATCGTAATGTCTCACTCCACGTTAAATAATGGGGCATTAAAAATTGCATTGGAATGAATAAGGCAGCCTATGCTGTGGCTTCCAGTAGGAGGGATGCTACGGGAAAGGCCACAAATCCACTTTGATGACACTCTTGGGATGGAGACGCAGACAATGTTTCCGGCATTGGAACATCAGACCACCAAAAATCCAATGATGTAGACACAGGACTGTACTGAGAATTAGGACCTGCTAATTCCATA
The DNA here is from genome assembly GCF_001723915.1 of Gavialis gangeticus. Classification (NCBI taxonomy): domain Eukaryota; kingdom Metazoa; phylum Chordata; order Crocodylia; family Gavialidae; genus Gavialis; species Gavialis gangeticus. Next base: position 12,414,184 of record NW_017728964.1, read on the forward strand.
AGGGCTGGATTTTGGAGGCTGTCAGACATGCAAAGATAATACAAGGCTAAATCCACTGCTGGCATAATGCCACTGTCTTCAGCAGAGCTGTCAGGGAAGAATTTAGCCTATTGATTCTAGGTTTCAGATCTGCAGAGCACACATTTTTATAGACCTGGCAGAGGTGAAACAAGTGAACCAGGAGAGAAGAAGGTAGGTCGGGTGCCCTGAAATCCGGCCACACAAACTCTGCATTGTTCTCCAGGGAGGTAGAGCTGGTGCTAGGGAGAAGCACCCATGACAACTGCCCAGGGCTCCAAGCCATGAGGACCCTCACTAGGCTAAGATGGTGCAAGTGATCTCAAGTGTGTGGGCAAGGAAAGAGGGGTCTACAGCTGCCCCGGCTCTCCAGGGATGTGTCTATACAATGGCAGCCTGGAGCTCAGATGAGACACCTGGGGGAAGCCCCACATGCCTGCTTCTGCTCTGCCCATCAACCCCAGAAATGAGACTGTGACAATACCCTAGGTATATCTCATTCTTGACTACATGGGAACCCCAAGTCCTGAGCTTGGGGATAAAGGGACTCACCAGTTGTTCCTGGACTGGGTGGATAGGGCTCATTCCTGCAGTGGTACCAATGACCTCTCTGCTGCCATGGTGTAAACCTGCCCTGGGCTGGCTCTGCACAGAGGGTGAAGAGCGTTCTCTGCCTACAGTCAGTCCTGGGACATTCTAAGATACTCACAGGGGCAGTGAGCTAAAACAACTGGGAGGCAGATTCTTTAAGTGAATGAAGCAGCCTCTGGATGACAGCTGGGAATACTGAGCACAGAGGACACCCGGGATGTAGCCTGGCTTTGTCTGGAGCACATGCCTATGCCAAGTTACATCCTGCACTTAATCCTTCGGGGGCGGATCCCACAATACTCCATGGTCCTCTTAGAAACAATTCCTGCTAATGACTCACATGGAGGCATAGGTGCTGACTTTTATTTTTGCTGGGGGGGTGCCTAATATGATGCCCCCCTGGCATGCCTGGAGCAGAGCTGAGTGGAGCCCTGGGCAGCTGCATGGCTCAGGGCTCCCTCCCCCAGGGAGTCCCACACTGGTCATGCCACCATGGCAAGGTGCCCCCTGCCCCCCTGGCAGCACAGGCAGTGGCAGTGTAGAGTTGTGCCCTCTGCTGCTGCCAGGTGGGCAGGAGGCACCTCACCATTGTGGTGTGGCTGGCACCAGGCTCTCAGCTGTGGCACCGAGCCTCTCCACCCTGCTGTGCCATGGAGGCCCTGGGGGGAGGGTAGCAAGGTGGGAAGCCCCGAGCCTGCAAGCAGGCAGTCTGCATCTGCCCCCACCCCGCACACAAATTTGGAGGGGATGCACCCTCCATACTCCCCTTCTTGGGAATTTACACTGGCAGGAAACTAGCTTCCCGCCCACCCCAACCCCCTGGATGAGCCACCTGTGGCTCTGTCCTGTTCCCCACCCTGACCTGGCTCCCATGCATCACCCTGGCTGGGCAGCACCGCCAGGCTCAGCTCCTGCCCCACTCCCTCCCTCACCATGGGGGCCTCAACCTGTCCCTGCCCCCATAGACTTACAACGTGGGGAGCTGCTCTCCACTGCCTGCGGCTGTATTCATGGCCGTGTGCGTGTGCGCGCACACACTTGCACATGGTGCCCCATGTCCCACTCCCCGCAACCCCTTGCAGGCTGGAACTGTGCCAGCCTGCAGAGGAACCCCACCATGTCCCATGTTTTACTGTGGTGAATGGAAACCCCAGATCCCTGTGATATATTGGGAATCTGGGACCAGGACTTAATGTTCCCATTTCAGGGCTGCCCCCCCCCTTGGACCCCCACGTACTCAGCGTCTATGCATGGAGGCAAATTAGACAACTCCTCAGGTAGGCGTGAGCCTGGGTGTAGATCCCCTCTTTCTCTTTTGTTATAATGTGGAAGGCAAGTTTGTTTCAGGAACCTTTCAGCTGGGGATTTATGGAGGTTTAAAGACACGTAACCAATGACCCCTCTCAGCAGTTTCCATTCCTCTTCCCCTGTCTCCCCCAGCTAGGTCTGTTTGATAATCACCAGTTTCAGGTTTTCCCTCCATGCCTTAGCACAAAGTGCAGCTGGGGCAGGGGCCACTTACTGGAAGCTGAAAGAGGAAGGAGAGGAAAGAGGAAAATGCAGCTGACTCCCCCCCAGAAGTCATAGGAGTCATGGAAACAGTTAAAGAATCGGGGCATCCGTGCCTGTCCCATCTTCCCTGACAGGCTGGCCTCCCTAGCATCCTCATAAATGAGAAACCGTATAAAACTCGCACTCCATTATTGCCACAGAGCATTAGAGTCTCTCATTTAGTATAAACATTTTCATCTCCAGCAGAGCATGAATAACATTAAATGAGATAGTTAAAATGTTTGGGGCCCAATATAGCCCTGGCGTAATTGTGTTACAGTTACGCCAGGGATGAATTTGACCCATAGAGCCTGAGCTGCCTTTCTAAAGAGGGTTTCCAGGGTGGGTAATTACATTTGTCTCTAAATTTCTCTTGCAGTTTTAATTGGATACAATAGGTCTGATCCTTGGCTGATATGGACTACCCTCATTTCCAGGAATGACTGGGCCAGGGTCTCCCCTCACTTCTTAGGGTTCTTGCATACCATGAGGCTCCGTCTCCCTTCCACCCTTGAAGTGGCTGTCCTGATCCTGTATATTGTACCCTTTGGAATATGCTTTGGGATGAAAAGCAGAGTAGAGCAATTGGACACCACTGATTTGTAAGTCCCTGTGCTGAGTTTTTCCTTTGCTTTCCTTAATATAAGTCTTAAGGTTATATGTCTACACGGTAGTTGTTGCTGTGAGGGTAGTGCAGTGTAGACACACTTGAGGTTGCTTTAAACTCTGTACCTCAGGTGTGGGTAGCAGTGTAGCCCCAGCAGCATGGAGCTTACTTTACAGGATCGTAGGAAGCAGGGCTGGAAGGGACCTCTTGAGGTCATGTAGTCCAGCCCCCTTCTCGGGGCAGGGTCGACCCAAAGCCATCCCAGCCAAGTGTCTGTCTAGCTTGGGCTTGGAAATTCCAGGGGTGGAGACTCCACCGTTTCTCTAGGTGGCCTGATCCAGTGCTCGACCCCCCTCAGAGTCAGAAAGTGCCTCCTAATCTCCAACCTAATTTTCCTCTGCTGCAGTTTGAGGCCAGTGCTCCTCACCCTGTCCACTGCAGCTGCCGAGAATGGTTTCTAGCTCCATCCTCTCTATAAGCTCCCTACTGTTATCAATGCCCCCCGCAGTCTGCTCTTCTCCAGATTAAATAATCTTAGTTCTTTCAGTCTTTCCTCATAAATTACATTTCCCCAGCCCCTAATCATTTTGGGGCTTTTGGGGCATGCTGCCAGTGTATTTATTTACCCAGCTTCTCAGGAGGATTTTGCTGTCCACGCAGTGTCCTGTGCAGCTGGATCATGCTGCTGGTGGTACCCGTGCTGGCTCAGTTACGCCTAGACTATGCTGAAGTCACGGCAGCGGCTGCCATGTAGATGTCCCCTTGCAGTGTGACATCATCTTCCAACAGAAAAAGCCTCCTCCATTTTGCCCTCCATCTGTCCCTTTATCAGCAAAACCTGGTGACCTGGGGAGGTGCAGAAGTGAAGCGGACACACAAAGTGATAGTCAACCTCAGAGCAGAAGGTGAAGATGAGAGCGTGTCTGATTCAAGATGGAGCAGGGGGTGAGGCCATGCCGCTCACATTCGTTGAGTTCTGGTTTCAAACGCGTGTAAGCAGGGCTGTCTGTAGGGCTGTGCAGGAGCAGAACTTGACCCTGGTGATTTGTTTGTAAATGGGCTTAAACGAAATGCAGCCTCATTTTGTAAACATCCGTGCCTGCAGACCACCATCGTTGCTGATGCGAGCACAGCTCTGACACACTGCTGTCAGGCATCTTCTATTGTCCTTTATACCAGGCAATACAACATGCTACAGAAGCATTTTGCTCCAATCTTGCCCAAGTGTAAACGAGGTTGCAACTGCACCGGGTGACTCCATCCAAAGAGCCTGATTCTCAGTGGGGAAGGGATAGTGCTGAGAGGGGCATAGATGGCATCTTTGCACTCCTTGTATTCAGCAATGCTGACTGCTGTAATTGAATTAGTAGCTTTGTGAAAATGTACATTTATGAAAGCCCTGGTCATTGGAGGCAGGTGACTGGGTGAAAATCTCAGCTTTTACGTCTGGTTTGTAGCCCTTGCGGTTGTAGAGTTTTCTTGCATGTACCCTAGAGGTTCAGAAACCAGAGAACAAGCCAAATGAGGCCAAATCTATTGTGTATTTTTAAATTGTGATTTTGAACCTCTTGATGTTGGGACCTTGCTGATATATCTGTAACTCTTTGGGGCAACACTGCATATTCTGGGTCATACCGGGGCTTTCCTGGCTGCCAGTGTGCGTTGGAAGAGCCTTGAGGCTGCTCTAACTTTCTCACCGCCCCATGGCCCATAGGAAGCAGGGGGAAGGTGCAGTGCAGGGCATTGCCACTACACTCCTGACACAACTCGGACAGACCAGGGGCAGGGAGCAGGGATGGTCACCACCTGTGCAGGGACTGTTCTCAGATGGCTGCTTAAACTCTCTTAAGAGCCAATTTATCCTACAAGAGAAGCATCCGCAGACCTTAGCAGAACTGAGAGTTGGGCCCCAAGGGTTTTTAAATAACTGCTGCTATGAGCCAGCACAGGAAATAAGACAGCACAAGACACCTGGAGCCAAATCCTGACTTACAGGTGCAAGTGGGACAGAAGACAGCCTTTCTTGTGTAGGTCCTATTCTAGATTCAGGTCTATTTACTTGGGGGGGGGGCAGGAATAAAGCCTGGAAAGTTTCCCCCCACATCCCTTTCCAATGTAATTGTGGTGTTAATGGAGGTCAGATTTTGGAGCTTACGTTCTTACTTGCCACATCTGCTTCTAGGGTCTCTGAACTCTGCTTTGATTTTACTGCCCTTCCCCTTGAAGACACCTCAAAGAAGCACACACTGCTGCAGTTCTTAATGATTTCCCTTGGTTCCTTGTATATTAGAGGTCAGTCTTTCATTTTCTCCCATCCTGGTGAAGGGGAAGGAAGGACGGAAGGAGCCTAGATGCCTCCAAAAAGACCAGGATGTTAGCAACCTCTAAGGAATGGAGCTGAAGGGGAAGGAGTTTCAGGGGTAATAGCACGCTTGGTCTCTGCTGCCTGACAGGGCTCTTAGGTTCAGTGCAAGGTCTGAGACTGGGCCCAGGGGAGAAACCAGAGGGCCACAAGAAGGAAGTAAGTTGAAGGTGTGCAGAGAAAGTTGCACGAGGCCTGTCTGGCCAGGTGGATGGTGTGGAGACAGGCAAGGAAGGGCACAGGATGAAAGCCTGCACTGCAGTTCCCTAGGGCTTTATGCTACAGCGTGATCCCTTTATCTCTTCACAGACACAGAGGAAGATATGATAAAGCAGAGGCATGTCAGAGAAAACAGTCTGAGGCGGATCTGATAAAGAATTTAAGCCAAGGACACCTTGCTTGCAGATCTTGTGATGAGGAGGAAGGCAGATCCTAAGCTTCCCACACAGGTCTGTACTGTCCTGCTGCCTCGACTAATCCCCAGTCTGTCTGTACTGGGAGTCATTTCTTCTGTGTACCTGTTTCATTTCCCTTTGCTTCTCCCCATGCTTGTCTCTGTTAGAAAGGCAGGGGGAGGAAAAAAGAAGAGAAAAGAAAACCTATTACAATCCTTCCTTCTTCCAGCTATCTCTTGGACGGGTCAGGCAGGGTCAGGCCAGTGACTGGAGCGTTGGGCTCCAGCAGTTAAGCCACATTGCATCCCTCCAGCGAGATCCTAACCTCCAGTCTAACAGTGATGGCTATGAAACACCGATGCAATGGCTATGTCACGGAGCAGCTCTGAACCACTGTTCACAGGCCACCTCTGAGATGCCCAGAGGAATGTATCGCAGCGATGGCCTCTCCACTGCCAAGCAGCATCCACAGAGGGCCTGACCTCATGGAAGACAAAGACCTGGAGAAACGCCAGTGACACGCTGTCAGTGTGTGAGGCACTGAGAGGGTTGTCAGTACCAATTTTGTTTCCCTCGTAAAACTGGCTGCAGTTTTGGCCGGTGGTGGGGAACAAGATCATGAAGTGAAGTGAACTCCCACTCCCACCCACCAGAAGCCTTTGGGGACCATCACAAATCTAAGTGCAGACAGCAAACGCTACAGCATGGGCCAGAAATCCTTTGTCAGCCATTCACTGATGGCAGACTCACCCCCAATTAGCTCAGCTTCTGGCTGCAACTGATCCTGTAAATACAGAGCTTCTCACGAGATCCACCTCCTTGGAGGTCCCCAGGCACAGAACGGCCTTCTCCCCGGCTTGGGAAACCTTTAGCTCCAAAATCCACTACTCTCCCATGCAGCCAACATAGCGTTGCTCACAAACCCGTGTCCTCACTCAGAGACCCCGTTCCATCACATTCCAGCTGTCAAAGCCTCCCTTCTCAGTGCCGGCTGCTCTCTTTAAACCCCACTGTCACTGCTCCTCACACAGAGTTTTTCATCACAGCCCAAAGGCTGCAGATAGAGAAGGGCTTGAACCGCGTTATTCAGATGTGGATCTGATTCCCAACCTTCCCCAGGGTCACAAAGTGGGATCTGGGGTTCCAGACCTAGGAGGCCCTAACCCTCCCCTATGTAAATAGTTTTAAGGGTTATAGTATATTCCTTATCATTTATAATGTGTTGTAATCTAATCTTATTCTTTGTAAAGAATGGGAGATGTGGAGTGATAGCAGAGTCCTGGTCCTCCACATCCACTAGCCAGGCTGTACAAGGGACTGTAATAAAGGTTGGACAGTGCTTGTGGGGAGCCCACGCTATGGCTGCATATGTTTTTTCCTCACAATGGCTGTGTATGTGCATGGCTGCAGTATGTGTTTCTGGTCCCGATTGCTAATCTTTAGCATTATAATAGTGCTGGTGGGGAGTGTGCTGCTTTGCAGCTTGTGGGACAGCCTCCCTGAATTGCACTCACCACATTTTTCATTTCAGACCTTGACTGAAAAACACGTTCATCTCCCTTGGTCCTAGCTTCCCAATTCCTGTGTGTACAGGAAGGAGGACCACCTGCTTGGAGCAGGAGGTTGTGAATTCAGGCATGGCTTGTGAGAGTTGCCGTGGTCTGAACAGTGACCTTGGGCAGGTCACTTCACTTCTCTGGGCCCCAGGCTCCCCACTTGTAAGATCCTAATAACACTCATCCCCTTTCTAATGTGTATCGAGGTTCTTGGCTGAAACATGCTGTGTTGTTTATCCTCTGAAGTCCCTGGGGACACAGTTGAGATGAATGATGCTCTTATTGCACTGGAACTAAATTGGATTGATCAGGCAAGTCTGATATGGGCTATGCACTCAAGCTGTGAGTTAGTACTAAGAAAAAAAGGCAATACACAAACAAAGGCTAAGGCATCAGAGGGCCAGGTCATCAGCTGGGATAAAATAAGCCTAGCACCACTGAAAACAATGGAGTTAGGCCACCAAAGAGACCAGGTCCTTCTGAAGGAGCTGTGATACACTGTAGTCTTCATCAGTACAGCCTTCTACTTCACCTGGTTTTTCCTCCCTAGATGCATGTGACTGCCTTTTAGCTCACCTGATCCTGCTTATAACTAATTATCTGCACCTTCTGTGTCCTCTTTTCCACCGCTAATCAGCTCTAAAATGAAAACAGCTCTGGCTCAGCAACAACTTTCTTTACCCCAATGCCACTATTGTTTCTGTACCAAAAACCTTCATTAAGAGCAAGCTGCAGTTGCAAAGACTTAATTAAATACTTCAGAAAGAAAACATCTATTAGAAAAACTTTGTAGGCATTAACAAAAATCTAAGCTAAGCACTTCAAAGGGCTCATGTACACAAGGAAATTATATCATTCAAACTATGGCAGGAGAAGTAAACAAGTACAAGCCACCATAGGATGAATAAAATGATATCAGTACAATGGATTTTAGCTATTTTGCATAGGAAAGGGAACAAGCTAAGTTAGTATAAGACACCTTTGTTCTGGCATTAACTGCCTGCACTCTCAGTTGAACCTCTATAAGTGTTTCAGTAAAAAAAAAGAAAAAAAAGATTCACACCCATACCAACATAGTTATAATGGTCAAGATTTTAAGTGTAGACGTGGGCTAAGTTAGAGTTAAACCAATTTATAAGGCTAGGGACAGAAGTTATATATAAACAGATTTAAGTGGTCAGAAACTGGTTTAAAAACTGTAACAAAAACTGTTCAGTGCACATAAACCAGTTTCAAAATGGTGGAAACTGGTTTAAGATAAACCTGGCTGAATGCAGTATCAGACTTAACTGATTGAGATCAAACCAGTTTATGGAACTTTTGTCCCAGACTGCTTCCTGGTTTAGGTTAAATCAGAGTTCCCCACCTTCCCAGCATGCTCCACAGCCCTGGGCTGGGCTGGGCTGTCTGGTCCAGAGAGCAGGGCTGGCCCCACACCTCTACTCTCGCCATGCCCCTGCTGCCTCTCCTCGACCTTTTGGTGTCAGCCAAGGGCTGGGGTCTGGACACACTCCCTCCCCACCTCTGAAAAGCCTGGCAAGGGCTGCTTTCCCCCTCCCCCTCCAGGCACACCCAGTCATAAACCCCTCCCCAGTCATACTCAGGCCTACCAGGGCCTGGCCATGTGCCCCTCCAGCTCAGCTTCCCTCCACCACTGCAGAAGGGAAGGGAGGGTTTGCTCTAGTGCCCCCCATCTTCTGGCTTTGTCCACTGCAGGCATGTGCCTGCATTTCCAGAAACAAAAGTGCATGTCTATTCACTTGCTTGCCAGCTCAATCTACGCAGGTTAGACAAAACTGCAAAGCCTGAATCAATTTACTCTTGGGTTTTTTTAATATCTGTACTTAGCCTAAAAGGCCAGAAATTCAAAGTGGATGTTCTATACCAGGTCTGGTCAAGTATTTTCCATCCAAATTTTTTCTTCAGCAGGAACCTGGATATTCACTGAAATGCAAGTTTTCATGGAGTGTAGCCATCCTTAAAATTTTTGCATTGTTATTGGAAAATCAGCAATCCCAAACGTCTTTCCATCCAAAGCTCAAACATTTCAGTTTGGGCCTTTTGACACCCCAGACTTTTCCAGATTAAAAATATTCTTCCCACCCTTGCAAAAATGAGGTGTCTTGAATGTTGAAGGTGGCTATCACCGCTGACAGAAAATAAGACAACAACAGGGTTAGGAAGTGAATACACGTTTAATGCTGTCATATGTAGCAAGCTCTCTCTATAAGCTGATCTTGTATTAACATGTTTATATAAAGGAAACCCTTCCTAGGGTAAGAATCCCCAATCACTGGGAGCAAGACATCCCCCCAGGTGATTTGTCATCACTTCCTGATTATCACAGAGCCAGAGATTGCATCATGGTTTCTGGATGGCATCACTGAGGTGATCTACACGGGGCTGCTGGTCTTAACTGTAGTGTGTTCAAGGCATAGTAACTCTGAAGAGGAGCCCTTGGTTTTATGGGGTTCTTCAGGTGCACAACTAGGTGTCTTGACTAATCCTTCCTAACCACTGCCACTTGTTACCACAGCTGGTGTGAAGTAGAGAGCTGCTTCCAAACAAGCTGGGGCTGTGACATGGCCAGCACCTGGAGTCTGGGCTTGAGGATGATCCAACGATACTGGGAAACAAAACACAACAGAAGAGCGTCACTGGTTAAGCAGCACTCAAGTCTTGAGATAGCCAAGAGCACAGAGGACTTGTGGACTGACATTCTCCCTGTATCCGCAGACCAGGTAGGCACAGTCTCCTTAGCACCACACAGCCAGGGATTGGCATTGCAAGTCTAGTCAGAAAGCTAGCTGTGAAAATTGGCTCCATATCTGGGCTCAGAAACTGTGGGCCCTGACTGTGATCATCAGCATCTCCCCACCCAGCACATGCACCTGACTGGAGTCATCATCCACTCACCCCCAATACAAAAGGATGAAGCAAGATTTACCTGTACCTCTCCTGGTCCTCTTTGATCAGAGCTGTGGTGGTGCAGTCACCTGCAGGACCTGGAGCTCACTTGCTGGTATCCCTGCACAAAGCACAGCACCCTGTAGTTTCTGATCACTGGTATACACCTTCCTTCCTAGTATGCATCCTAGGCCATGGCCTGCTTTCTTGGCTGGGTAGGCAAGTATCCTACAGCCAAGGTGATACCAAATCTGCCCTATTTTACTCCCCATGGCACCTCCAAAGCCCAGTCACTCCTACAGTCAAATGACAGCAGCACACAGAGCTCCTGAAACATCTGGATTAGGAGGAAGAGTCCATAGAAGATGGGCTTCACCTGCATTTGTCTGGGAACTGAAAGGGACTTATTTCTCTTCCTTTCTGATCTGCTGGTCCCAGACTCGGGATGGGGTGATCTTGATTATGTCTTCTCCACTCAAGAAACCCTCGCCCTATGGAAGACCACTAAAAAGCTACATTTCATGGCTCCAAAGCAGAAGATATGGTCATGAAAATGTACATGAGAGGAATAAAACCTGCCACTATTTTGTGTGGCCCTGATATGTGCCGTAGGACATGCTATGAAGAGACAGTGAGGAACAGAAAGGCAATGCCCGAGCTCTGTGCCAGGCTATACTTTGCTTCCAAGATTCCCAGGTCCCATGTTCTGCCGTCTCTCACTGACAACCTCCACACACACTTCCATGTCTTGCTTTGATCATGAAGCAACATTACCTTGTAGAAGTGCCAGGGCCAACCTCTTGCCTGGTCTCCTCAACTCCCCCAGGGTGTCTGAAAGAGGGAAAAGAAGAGGGTGAACCCCCATATACACACCTCCGTGGGCCAGACCACAAAGCAATGGGGCACTGCAGCCCTCTGCCAGCCTGACTCCCTGACAAGAGTTGGGGCTGGCTGAGAGCTTCCCATTGACACTTCTGTATGACCAAATATTGCGGGTCTGACTAAACTGTTCTTCCTTTTCTTTTGGAAAGTGCTTGTTTCCCACGGTAAAGTTCAACTTTTTGTTACACTCAAAACCCAAAGGTTTTCAGCTTGGAAATTCTCCTCTGGTGCCTACTGGGACCTGTGGTCTGAATGCCTCAAAGGCGTGTGCTTCTCTTTCGGCCAAGCTCTCTAGCTGGACAGTATGTACCATGATTCATTGCAGGCGGAGACAACCAGGGTCTATCATGGGGGGGGCCAGGAGGGCCATTTGCCCCGGGCCTCTCATTCACGGAGGGCCTCAAATTTAGACTTTTAACGTTATCTCCAAATGAAGTTATACATACAGACACAGAGATACACTGACAGGATTGAAAGAAGAAGACGGTCATCATACAACTTTAAACTTGTGTCCCATTACTGGGCCACACTGCCTGCAGTGCACTATGAATTAATATTTTTTTAATATACCGGGAGCCTCAAAAAATGGAAGTGGCCTGGCCTCTCTCGACCTCTGAGAGGGCCTGGAGACAACCACAGTTCACTGCATTTGGTTTAGCAAGATGGATGGCAGAGGTGCAGCCAGGAGTCCACATGGATAGCTCATGCAGAACGGGAACATAAAACACCTGAACTACATGTTCCAAAAGGTACAGCTGTGACATTTTTTAAATTGAAATATGCATTTTTCAGCCAAAACTTTATTTTATCAGTCAAAAAATTGATGTTTCCCCTGTCTCACCCCCTTTCGCCATCCTTGCTTTCAAATCAGCTCCATTTCTGACCCTTATCATACCGAAAGCTATACTTGAGTTTTGGGGTGGAATTCTAAAGAAAGCTCAAGGAATTGGGCTCCCATTAAAATGCAGTGAGGTCTGGGCACCTAAATCCTTTAGGTGCATTTGGAGCTCCCAGCCTGGAGGTTTAACCCTACTGTAGCGTTACAGGGCATGGCTTTCCCTATTGAATACACCTAGTCTTCCTGCCTTTACAATGCACACAAACTAATGACTGAAATGCTTCTTGGAGCAGGAGAGTAGGCAGTGCCCAAACAGGTTTTAGCTATACAAGACCTTGCAAAACCAAAGGGGGAAAGAAGACATCATCTTATATCCTGTTGTATTGATTGCACAGACAAGTAAAAAAACTTGCACTCGCTTTCTTCAAAGCACTTGACAAGCAGTAGCTAATCTCCAGGCCACCCTGGAGAGACAAGTCAGCATAATCAACATTATGCTGCCAGGCAAGTTGGTGTAGAGAGAGGCTAAAATTGGGCTCTCAAGAGCTGAGGCCTATAGAATCAGTGGTCACTTTTGAAAATAAGGGCATAGGTGACTTGCCCACAGGTGCAGAGAGAGATGGGAGCAGAGCCAAGATCTCAGCAGCCCCTGAATTCAGACCTTTAGATCAGATGGGCAAGCTCAGGGAAGGATTTGAAAGATGCCCCCCCTGCTTTTTTTTCCCCTCTAGATTCACGCATCTCTGTTATAATCCACAGCCCAGCTTTGTGTGGGAACGAACTGGTCTCCATAAATGCAGCCTCACCCTGACCTTTGCTTCAGCCTCAACTGCGAGCCTTTTAACATTTCAAGCTCTTCAAATAACCTTCATCTCTTCCCCAACTTGTTTTTCTGTTCTGCCTTGCACTTTTAGAATAGATGCACTTCTGGAAATCAACTGGCAGGCACAACTGGAAATCAATATTGTGCAGAAACCAAACCCTCTCCAAGACGAATGATTTTCTTTTTATTCTTGCAGCATGCCAAATATTTTTCACAGAGGTACCATTTGAGAGGAGTGTTATCAATTTAAAAAAAAAATGAGATAAGGGTCATTCTGGGTGCCAAGCCTAGCCTTGAACCTGTCTGACAAAGGTTGTTATTATCAAGATGTTGCTTTAGCTGCTTGCATGTTTAGACTGGATGCTCTTTTGGACCATCTCTTATGTAACTGGATGGGATTCTGACCACCATCGGGGCCTTTCTGAATTACTGGAATTGACCTAAGCATGACATTGAAAGGGGAGGCTCTTTAGGTTGAATGGTTTCAGTATCATTCCCTGCTAAGTTGCATTTGGAAAGGAAGAAATACTAAACTCTTATGGGACAGATTTTCAGTTGCTGAACATCTGTAAGCTTTGAAAAGGGACTGGCTTCCATTTAGGGATTAAAAGAAGGATTTTCAATAAGAGCCCCACATACTGAGTGCTCTACAGAAAGATCTGGCTACCTGTTTTGGTAATGAAATGGGAGACTAAGGGTGTGTCTACACTGCAGTCACTATACCTGAACCAACTTTAACTTGCTTATGAGCAGCTTTTAGTGTAGTCACAGCAATACGGAGCTTTATGCAGGTTGCACAACCTGCCTGAGAAACAGGGCAAATACTAAAGTCTATTCTAAGCAATGAAATGACCTGGGTAGGCTGTTACTGATACCCTGCCTGGCTAGTTTGAAGGGAAGTTGGATGGTCCTGAATTCAGTGATGGCAGTGTGCACATAACTCTAGTACTATTGAAACCCAGTCCTTAATGACAGTGGAAAGGCCCCCTTCAGATCCTTAGTGAGATTACTGCCTATGCCAAACAGACACAGGAAACATAAAGCATTGGGCAACCCAGGGTAGGGAATACCTGAGATTTTGTCTTGTTAAAGTTAGGACTCTAGGTCACTTTTAATAACTCAGTCAAAATCAAAAGAAAAAATATTGGGCAATCCATGAAGCAGTAGCTGCCTGTTTAGTAGGGAACACTGGGCACATCTATACGTGCATTAATGCACAGTGGTTACTGGGATACAGACTGTAGCCATATTGGTCTACAGGCAAAAGGAATCAGAACTCATGGTAGAGGTGATATCTTTTATTAGACCAACTAGATATTTGCAAAAAAAAGTCTTTATTTGCAAGCTTTCGGGCTCACACACAGTTCTTCAGGCATAGGAGAATGCAAAGTTTGTAAAATTTCTCTTAGGTGGAAATGAAAATTCATATTTCACAGGAGAATTGAAGGTGCTATAAGATATCCTGGTTGGAAAAGTTCATGTTGTGCAAATTAGTCTCAGATAAAAATTAGAGCAGTTTATTTACCTTGTGGTTACTGCGCATTTAGTTACTAACTAAATGCTCATTGCTCAGTAACCAGACTACTGCACAGTAGCGCTGGCGCACACATTTTAGGTGATGCTAATACACAATAGACTAACTCTACTGCACATTAGCATGGTTTTTGCCCACTGCACTAATGCACAGTAGAATTAGTCTGCTTGTAGTGCACTTGTAGTGCACTGCGCTTGTAGTGTCTTGTGTAGATGGGCCCATTGAGGTTCCTGATTGTGAATAGGATTAACTGCATTCTACAAATAGAAGTTTTGTCTGCACTGAAGAGCAGGGAGAGCTGGTTCTTGTAGCTCATTATACAACAGCAGGTAATATTGTGACAGATGCAGGAATTGTTGTCACCTTCGTTTAATCATCAGAAAGATTTCTTCTGTAAGCCAGGATGGAGGGAGGATTTGCAATATTTACATATAAACTAGAGCTTACTTCTGTATTGAGAGATTCTGTATTCACTCCTCAGTCTTTTATTATGCATGTACTGGTATTAATTGTAAAATGCATAATTTAGAAAGCCTATTAAACAGAAAAAAGATTCCAAAAAAGAAAAAAAAAGTGGGAGCTAAGCAGATGTCTATTCCATTTGAAAGACAGCACTCCTCTAACTAGCAGCTTTCAAGATGATCTGCCCAAATTTTTCTCTAGACTAAATGATATGCAGGTGCTCGATAGAGATTTAGTTGCAGCCAAAGTATCATCATCACCTTTTGTTTGTTCCCAGACACTTCTACAAGTATTATAATTAGCAGTGATACATCACTGACCCTGCTAGAATGTAGCAATAGCAGAAAGTGCATCTATTCAGTTGCTAGATATACAAGAGAGAAAGTGAATAGCTGCTTGACATTCATTTGAGGAAAGACAAGGGGCCTTTTTTCCTTAGTTGTGCCACTGGCGCATACGGTTGTTTTGAAAAGGAATCGTGGCCTTGGAGTAGTGGTGTTGTTGGCATCTCTGAATTTATTTAAAGTATAGAAAAATAGAGTTCTAGCTGTCTGTGCACGCCTGCCTGGCACCAATCGCTGTAGTGTATGATTGCAAACAAGGCTAAGTTGAAAGAAGTTGCTGGTCCCATTTTCCATTTACATCCAGCCAGTTGCACTCTAAAGAATGGAAATTATGAAGTCGTGTTCCAGTTTCCATATGGGACTGAGCTGATGGTTTGAATGCAGGAGATGCCAAGCGTCTGGGTCCATTCACACTGACCCAGGGTTCTGAATCCATTCCTGAGCAGATGTTGACATCTCACTTGGGCAGATGTCACTGCCTTCCCTGTTCCCTTCTTACCACCAAGACGCAGAAATAGTCAGTCTCTCTGGTGTGATAGACCTCAAGAGCAAGCTCAAGCCACCATCCCTGTTAGGGCACAAACTGACCTGATGGCCCCTGATGGTCAAAAGGGAGCTCCGTGGTCTTCCTCTCCTGAAAGCTCTGGCGTTTGGCCCCAAAATAATAAAAACATCAAGGCCAACAACCAGTACACCTCACTCCACTTCCCTTGAGGATCCTTTTTCCTTTGCTCTGCTGCAGCCTGTGTTTCTTCTCAAGTGGCCCAAAGCTATGTCCCTGTTGATTTAGAAAGCCTATTACCATGCCATTCCTATGGGAATCATCTTATGCCCCTGGCACTCCTTCTCAGCATGCTTTGCACTCAGGCCTACCATTCCCATACACTTTGGGAATGAGAGTTCCCAGGATTTCCCTATTTTAAACTGGAACCAGGACCATGCTGGGCATGTGAGCCTTAAATGATCCCCCTGCCACTCTCAGCTTTTTCATCAGCAACATCTTCACCCAAATAAAACAATGTATTATTCATAATTAACATGTATGAGACATTGAAAAGGGAGCACCATTCAATGGGTAACAGAGGGATGATGTGAGAAAGACAAAGCAATAATCCAAAACTATCCTTTGTCATAAAACCAGTAAATCCCATGTCCCTCCTATCCTGTATTGGCTAAAACTGAGAATAGATGATAGTTTATAAGGACAAAAGAAACTGTAACAGTCAGGACACCATACACCCAACCCCCTTGCCTTTCAAGGAAGAATTAGTCCAGATTACAGTTTCAATTTGCTTTTCATTTACAGAAATCTCATGCATATGTCTGCCCCATCATTACAAGTACCGTGGGGATTCCTAACCTCATTCGTTAAGATTGGTAAGGAGCTGGTGAAAGGAGTAGAGCCACAACTGCATGAAGGTCTGAAGTGAAGCCCCCTCCTCATGAAACTGTGCGCCAAGGACACCAAAGCTAATGGACTGTGCCAGGCATCCATCATTTTGTATAAATAGAAGATGAGATGTGAAGGAGATCAGGATTATAAAGAATCTTACATAATCTAATCTTCACTCCGCTGCTTTTTTGTGTCTGCACTCATCCTGCACTTATGGCACACACTCAGCTTCCCAGTGGCTGGGCAGAGAAGGAGAGATAGGCTCTGATGTAGAGGAGGGGTTTTCCCCTCATTTTTTCATAGCTTGATAAGTACTGTTTTTTGACTGTGGACTCAGACTTCAAATGGGAACCTCTTAATTGAATGACTCACCCACAGAGGGGATGTGGCATGGGGGGCTTACAGATGGAAAGCATTGTTTGGTGTTGCCATCTGGCATAAAAAGCCCTGGGTTCTACCCCTGCCCCTGCTGGAACCAAGCGTGGTCCAGTGGCAGGAGCATCTGGCCTAGGGCTTGGGGAACAGGGGTCTCCATCCAGCTAAATCACTTTATCTCACTTTCCCAATTTGTGAAATGGGGATAAAGATGCTTGTTTGGCCAAGTGCTTTGAGAACAATTGATGAGAAGAACTTAATGCCTGTATTTCAGATCCTTCTGTGTATCGTTGCATAACTTCCATTTCTTTGATTCTTGTTTAACACTGTGATTAAATGGTGGGTAGATGGGACCAGCTTATGCAGGCTCTGTAGCACACACAATACTTTTCTCTTCATTAGTACTGTGATCATCATGGATTACCTGGCCCTCTATGACATCTTCCTCACTATCCTTGGCTTGTATCACTTCTTTCTTCAGATGCTGCAACATTAAGCACAATATAGAATCATGGAGCCAAAGGACCAGAAGGGACCTGCCAGATCATCAAGTCCAGTTCCCTGCAATGGGCAGGAAGTTATTCAGCTGAGACGAGCTCAACAAGATGCTTGTCCAGCCATATAGCTGTTTTGAAATATATAAAGACCAAAGGCAAATATAAAAGACCAAAGGCAAGTTCCCTGCTGAAATAAATTGGTGCATTTAGTGAAGTCAGTTGAGGTGTGCTAATATACTCCAGATAAGACTGTGGCCAATGGACAGATGGAGTTCCAACATGGTGCCACTATAATATCTGGCACCCTTCTCTGAAACACTGGGTTCTGCCCACTGTCGAAGGCAAGATGTTGGACTAGACGGAGCTCAGATGTGATCCAGGCTGGTAACTCCTTTGTTTACAACAGATAATAGTAATTCTCACTAAGAGTACTTGGCCGCTGGAACAGCGTACAGAAGAACATCATGGATTCCCCATTGCATGCAGGATGTCTGAGGCAGAAGCCATGGGCATGTTCCCAAAGTCATGGGCATGAGGACAAATCATATGGTCACAACAGGCCCTTTTAGACTGAAAAATCTATTAGTCTTCCTCTCATGCCCCTATTCCTTTCACCATTTTTCTGGCTCTGACCGCAGCAAGTTCATATTTCACACACAAGTCACCAGACATTCCTCCTCCTACCTACACCACAGCCTTCATTGCTACCTAGTCCTTCCCCCATGCCTGCTGCTGTCATTCGCACACTGATTTAGGTTGAGCAGGGACCTTATTTTTCTGTAAAACACCATGTGCATGTGCACAGAAAAATGGACCCTCTTCACGAGTAATAAATCATAGCTGCAGATCAGACACTCTCATTTTTTCTCTTTGTTTTCTTCCTAGTGGGTGCCAAATGAGCTGCAAAATTAACGTTGTGCCTCTGTTCTGATCACCGACAAAGAATATGCAAAGAGCAAATCAGGACTTCTCTAGTGAAGGGGCTGGACTAGGAGTTTCATACTCAAAACCATAAGCTACCCGTTGGGCCTCACCCGGGTGGAACGCACCCCCTGACACAAAACCACACCATGCAGCTGTCCTTCCTTTTGCAATACTGCAGGTGAAGTGCCTGCAGTGTCAGTGCTGCCTCCTCTTCCATCCTGGCTTTGGTAGTTCCCTTCCTGACCGGATAGCACAAAGCCAGCTTCAGGACTTGTTTCAATAACACATTTTCTCAGGCAACTAATTAGTCTTTAAGTCTGTCTCTGCTCTAGGTAGCACAGGAGGTTCCAAAGGGCAGGCGGGCTGGAAGATGCCTACCCTGCTTTGAGTCATGATCATCTTGCCTCTGATGTAAACTGGCTCATTAAATGTCAATTTGACTTACCCCCTTTCAGATGTCTCCAGTCTCTGCTGATAAATAGATTTGTGTGTCTACAACGGAAACCTCTTAAAGCCAAGTCTATCTTTGAAGAGAACAGCTGCACTCTCTGCTCCTATAACCAGGATTGCACTCGGCATGTTATCATCCCTTGCAATAATTTGGGGCTTTCATTCTGCTTCCCTGTGAGCACAGCCCCATTATCTCGGTCTTCATAATCTGAGCCAAAATGGAACAGGTGGTGAGCGAGAGCTGGAAACCTATACTTCCCAGAGGGACCCAGGCCATGAGCAGGGTCCTCCAGGAGACACAGCTGGGGCTTGGTAGTTGGAAGACCTGGGTTCTAGTTCCAGGTCTGTCACTGACCCTACTGGGGGACATTAGGCACCTTTCCCCTCTGCTGCCTGCCTATTCTCTACTGCAGAGACTGGCTCCAGGGTCCCCTATACAAAACATAACCCTCTGGTGGGTGTCCATAGACCAATGCTCACAATTACTTCAGAGGGACCACTCAGGGGCTGAGAATAAAAGCCACCATGGCTGACTCTTGCTGTTAGCTATTAGAGGCTCTTTGCAAATCTCTCCCCCGGCCCTGCAGGGCCCACAGTCAATAAATGCTGCACAGAAGAGAAGTTTAGCCGGTGGCAGAACACATTACAGAACAGCCACTGAAAGGGGCAATGCAGATTTTTCAGCCTGTTCTTACAGGCCTTGATCCCTTGAGATGTTTGAGAGCCTGCAGCTCTCCTCTGCAGAAGGGGAGCTACCAGTGTGCATGCAGCCCTTCAGGATCAAACCTGTGCACAGCACAGACGAGGGCTCCTTTGAAAATCCGGCTCTGTAGAAGGTCCCTCGGAAACAATATGAAACCAATCCTCTGGGTATGCTCCTAGTTTCACTGCACCAATTTCTCCAAGCCAAGACGCATTTACATGCACAACACTGCTCGCCACGCCATTCGCATTAACAGCTCCACTGAATCACCGCGCTCTGGGCACACACATTATTGAAGCAGACTTACCTTCCTGGTCTATGTACACTTCCCTCCCCTCTGTGTAAGGGGAGGCAGCCCTGCAGCCCTGCTCCACCATGCCAGCAGACCCCCTAATGAGTCCCACAGAGGGGATTCACGGATCAGAGTTGCATGAGTCGGAGAAGCGAAAGGTTTGTTAGAGCCCCAACTCCGTGCTTCAGCCTGAGAGACAGGGCCTGATTCTGATATTATACCTGCTACACACTTCTCTGGAGATCATCAGCATAAGTGAAATGGGCAGACAGT
This sequence comes from Gavialis gangeticus, assembly GCF_001723915.1. Classification (NCBI taxonomy): domain Eukaryota; kingdom Metazoa; phylum Chordata; order Crocodylia; family Gavialidae; genus Gavialis; species Gavialis gangeticus. The sequence goes on from NW_017728964.1 coordinate 12,433,961, forward strand.
TCCCCATGGGTGAGTCCCCCTCTCACCGGGGTATAGAGGCCATTAAATGGAAACTATCCATAGCAGCCATTGTCCCTTGTAGCTGTTGAACAGAACCTTTCCCAGGATGTTAGACGGTGTCAGTGTATCGAGAATGACTATAAAAAAACAAATTAACACCCCAAGCTGCCCTCCACCTGCTTCCCCACCCCACGATGGCTGCCTCGGCATCTGGGAGAGAAGGAAGGACCTACGGTTCGACTCTGTTTGAGAAGTGGCGCCGTAGCATGATGACCAGGGTGCTGATGAGCAGGATGGTGGTGCACATGGCTCTTCCTCCATCACCATGCACTTCAGAAGGCCGGCGACATCTCTGCTGTTACCCCTGAAGGCTGCGGCCAGGGCAGCAACGCTGCCCTCTGCCTCGTCCTGTCTGCTCCCCGGTGCTCCCACGCATACAACAACAGACGGGCTGCTTTCCCATCGGTCACCTGAAGGCTCTCATGAGTGGTGTTAGTGGGAATTACTGCCGGATCAGAGGTAATTAATGGCAAACAAATGAGGACACCCTCCGCTGACCTTCACAGAGGGGAGGGGACTGGGCTGTGAGGCCATGACACCTTCAGCTCTTAATTGATTTGGGCTTCCCTGCAGTTGCAAACAGTGGTCGAGTTGGAGATGTGACAGGCTGGAGGTCCCTGCTGTGTAGTGGCCTGTCCAGCACGCGGGCACCCCCAGCACACACCCTCCTCTGCCCTGCCCACCACTGCAGTAGGGAGGTTCCCCCTGTGCTCTCTCCCTCCCTCCAGTCCCCTGCTTGCCACATCCCTCTCTCTATGAAGAGCTCCATTTTTCCTCTCCCTGCCCCTCCCTGATCATCCTTTAATAATCTGACAGCCTGAGGACTGAATGTAATGCCCCAGGGGCTTGCTCTAACCAGCTGCTCCTTTAGACCTTGTCCATCTGAACTCTCTTCCCCTTCCCCTTCTCCGCTGTCTCTGTGAGCTCCTCTTCTCTCTTTCCCTCCAGTGTGGTGCCAGCACCTCTCTCTCTTCAGCTCCCACTCTCTGTATTGGACTTCTCATGAGACCTTTGTCCCCTCTTAAATCTCAGCTGAATGCTTATAGGACCCTTTTTTTTCCCCTAGGCCTCTTAGTTCTTTCCTTCTGTTGTTGGTCTGATGACAGCATGCACCATGCCAGTTCATTTTCCCATGCAAAACAGGACTAGAGGCAATGCTGATTTTCAGGTTTAGGAGCGCACACAGGAAAGAAGCCGCTATAAGACAGGCAGACACAGGAACACAAACACAAACACTGCTGCTTTACTGGGGGATAACAGACAGACATACAAGCTAGGAAACCTGATGGAAAGTCCTGGAGGAGACAAGAAGCTATCTCCTTACTGGGAGATCAGTTCAGGAGAGTCCAACTCAGCAGTGGGTGCAGTGCTAACCTTGCCTGAGTCAATGTTGCAGGTGCTTGACTCACTAGCATTTTACAGCAAGATAACCACAGTGCATTAGTAGTGCCCCTGTAAAACAAAGTGCCACCATATTGTTAGCAGCGGCATAGTCCTAGGCAGACAAAGTGCACTGCTCTGCACTTCGAGCTGAGGAATAAACGGCAACCTGGACACTCCCCCACACTGAAAGGACTAACTCACACAAACCAGAACGCTCCTGTGTACGTCCCTACATGCACTGCACAAACGTTGCCATTACCCCACTGCTTTCTTCTGCTGTCACAGATTTAACCCTCTAAAGTGTGTGTGGATGAAGGTACCATAAAGATGAGATGATTCTGCATTCTCAGACCTCTCCTTGGTAGGACTGCAGAGCGTGGCCCAAAGCTATGTATTTATATCTGGCCATTTGAAAATATCACATAGCTTCCGCTTTTTAAAACAGCTTGAAAAAATTAAGTCAAGAGAAAGCCAGATCCAACCACCATGAGCCTGGCAGGAGTTCCTGAATCCAGATCCAAATACAAATCCAATTAGTGCCAATTGGTCTCATTTATACAGTTGGTCAAGTCAGGACTACAGATCAAAACCTCTCTCCTTTTAACTCTACAATGCCACAGGACTCTGATATCCTTATAATTAATTATCACTCCATGGTGATATCATGTAAAAATGCATAAAGTCTAAAAAACAACTCTGAGAGTAAAATGTCTAAAACTCATGCACTGATCTGATTTTATACAGTTGATCCAAACTTGGAGCTCAAGGTTCACTCATCTCTGAGGCTGGGAGGATGGGATGATTTACATGTAAATCAGAAGAAACGTTTCTGTAACCTCTTTAGCTTCCCTTCCAGGATGATTGTAATGCTGGTGAATAATTTATCACAACACAGAATCAAATACCTTGTGGGTGCTAAGGCTCACATTACATAGTGCTGATCAGATACATGCTGAATGATTCAGACCTCCATCAGACTCCCTGACTCTAAGTAATTTCTGAAACACACTGTGTATAGTGATATAGGAATGTTTTTCACATAGTCCGTGCCCTAGCACCATTTTTGGTATGGTATGACATTATTAAATCCATATAAATATAAACTTGAGCCCAAGGCACTGTATCTGGCTGAATATGTGCCAGCCTATTGTTATCTTGGACAAGAATTGACCTTCTTTGTTTTAGCAATAGGCAGCTCATTGTTGGGACATAAGCACTGAATTTTCATGACTTTCAGAAATGTCAGTGCTTATCCAGGCTCCCTCTTCCCCCATGTTATCAAAATCCAATACAAAATCCAAAATTACTACTGCTGAAGCTCATACAAGAGCTAGTGACCACAACTTTCCCCACTGACATCCTGATTTCTGTTTTGGAGCCCCAGGTGAATGACAGCAAGAAGGGGCAACATTTAGGAGAACCAAAGAGATACCATCATCTATGGGCAAGCCCATCATTGTGGGACAGTCCCTAATTTAACACAGCACTGTGATGTTGGCTGCTACCTAATTGTATTGGCTGGGCAGTGACAGCAAGAAGGAAGAGAGAATGAGAGGATGTGGCTTCTATTGGCTTCTAACCTTGTAAGAAGGATAGGGAGACATTTGATCGAATCCTAGTGCTGACCCTAGAGAGTCTGCTTACTGATCGACACACAGTCTCTCTCCATCCTCTTCACAGATGCCTGTTGATATCCTTCCCCTACACCCGAGACCTGCGTGGCATGGCATGGCCCTTTGTGATGGAGAACACTAGATTCTTCTGTGGGGAAAGATGGTCAAATCACCTCCTCCCACTGGAGCTGGGATTAGGGAACTCAGTACCTTTCCACCTATGCAATTTCCCCTTCCACATGCAAGTCATCCCCACCACGGGAAGAATGTGCCTCAGTGGTATCAGAAGTACAACAGAAGTCACTGCTAGCAGTACAAGATTGTAGTCCAAGAACTGCAGGCTGTCTGGGTAGACTCCACACACAACTCCAGTGCTGCATCCCAGTAACCAGAAATGGGGAAGGACTTCCTTCTAGGATGAGTAGCTTGAGATCCATAAGCCATGGTTCCTGTTATGTTCACCTAACGTAATGATCTCAGGGCATCCTTTATACTAGCAAAACTTTTCCCCAGCTGGAAGCAGCCCAGAGAAATCTGTGCATCAGTACTTCTGCCTAGCTGACATTCAATAAACTCACTTGGAGAAACTTGTTGTTCTGTAATGTGGTAAATCAGTTCCAAACAAGCTTGATTGACATAGAGAGATACATATTTCAAAGACAAGGTAATGTGAGCAGCCTAGTTAATGCTTCCTGCCCTAGACCTTGACCGCAGGGATGGAATGGAAAGGCAGAATTAATGGGTTCTGAAGGCTTTTCTTTTTAAGATATGAATCAATGAATCTTTATGGGAAGCATGGCATTGTGAGCTGAATAAGAATCGGAGCTTGTCTTTGAACTGGAGCTAGGTTCCTTGACAGTGTTTGCTTCATGTTCTGGCACCAAATGCAAGATGACATGAATACTTTAGCAGCCTGCCTTTCCAGAGCTCCCCGTGGCATGATCAGACCAACTTCAGAGAGTAAAGTTTCAACAAAGAGAATCCCGTTGGAAGTGTCAGCTTGATTCCCAATAGTGCTGTCACCCCTGTTCACTGCAGAGGTGTCTGACTGACAGGGGTTGTGCTCATGACTCTGATGGAGTCAGGGTGGGATCTCACAGCAACATCTGGATCTGGATTTCAGATGCCCCCAGCTGCATGGGGGATTGGACAAGCTCAGGACCTTTTTTCTGTTGTCCCTCTAATCTAGGCCATGAGGACAGAGCAGGTTAGTGGGACACACTGAACAAAGGATACCACAGCCCAAGGTGGGAGCAGTCAGCGAAGGAGAGGGCAGAAGCTGAGGATGTCTCTCTGCTGTGCTTTATGTGAGTCTGGAGGTGGAGGTGAGGGGTGCTGGCAGAATCAGCTGGAACGGAGGGCAGAGCATGCTCGGGGAGGGGCTGGACACAGTCCTCTCTCTTATAGCCCATCCTCCATCCATCAGTCCACTGCTGATCCTTCCATCCATCCATCCATCCATCCAATCTAAAGATATTAACAGACTAAGCAATTATAGCATTTTAAAAATGGAGAGGGAGGTAGTGCGGGGCTGTTGAGCCCACTGGAACTGGTTTGTCTGCTCTATCCTGTGATAAGAGGAACCAAGCTGCAGTAACAAAACCACCTCCTGTTTCATTTAGGGGTCAATCATCTGGGTTTAGTTCCACTTGCAGTGGGATGGGGTGGACTGATACAACCTTTACAACAGATCAGCTACCATGTCCCAGAGGGTGAGTTTTCCTTCCCCTACCCCTCAAGGCAATATAATTGTTTGCTTGTTCATGTCCACAGGTGTTAGTAAAGCACCTTATCTATCACTCCCTTTGGATGAGTGTCTCCTGTCCACTTAAGTGTCCCTGCCTGACTCTCCAGGATTCACCACAAGGTTTCAGTTCTCCAGAACTTTGTGGGGAAAACTGGCGCGTTCACTTCATTTCCCAGACCGCGTGGGACTGACATGGTCATCACTCACAAACACTGCCCTGACTGGCTGCTCTTTCTCTCTGCTCCCGGCCTGCCTTTGCAAATCCAGCCTGTGCCAAATCTAGAGTTGTCCCGGGGCTTCCCGCTGCAGGGACACAAGCAGTCGGTTGGGACTGCCTACCTTGGCTCTGCACCATGCAGGAACCAGCTCACAATAGCTGCCTGTTCACACAGTCTGGGAGGCCTCCAGGGCCTCTGCGGTTTTCAAAGAAGTTTCCTAATCCTCTTCTGGTTTTCATAAAGCTGCCTAAGTGTTAGTCTGCATAATATGAGGTGGCAGACTCTTCTGAGGAGGGGTTGATCCTCTTCGGGATCACTAGGCTTCTCTTCCCAGCTTCCAACCATGGCTTCCCCTTTGCCGTATGGTTGGCTGGTTAAACCCCATCTCTCTGCGATGAAGACACACAAGCGAAGTGTGGATCCTTGCAGCGTTCTTCTTAGGGAACCCCCGCCAAAGAGCTAAAGTGTTCGCTAGCGCGGGATGTGGCTGCTGTCTCCTGGGGGCATTCTCTGCAGCTACGTTGCCTGTCAACTCAGCTTTGCGTTCAGTTCAAGACTCTTCCAAGGGGCCTGGACATACGATCCATTTATGCTGGTGTCATGTAACTTTACAAGAGTGGGAGAAAGGAGCAGACACACAGCGTACACCAGGGTGATTTACCAGAATCTGGTGAAAAGTTACCTGGGAAAACCAGGGGCAGCTCAACACTGCTGGTGTGTTTGCTACTGTCCTGGGATAAAGTTTGCTCAATGCAAACAAACTATTATTATTGGCTCCTCTGCCACCTGATGGCCAGAGACTGCACTACACCTATTGCAGCAGCTCCCCTGGAAGAGCTGGTTGTCCGTACACTCTGGACACTGGTGAATTTACATTGGTGTGTCAAATGCAAGTTACACTGGTGTCAATATGTCTGGTGTCTAGGCCACGTGGATATGTAGAGGCCAACCTGGGTTAGGTTCCAGCTACCGATAAGACTGGCATGCTCCCCTGTACCTGCTAGGACAGTGATTCTCACCAATCTTGGGGTGTCGTGAGATCCTTTAAAGGAGATGCTATGTAATGTTAGCACTGTCAGGTGTGTGCAAACACTATTCGCTAGATAAACCCAGAGATTTCAAACAGAAATCCATAGTGTCAAAAGCATTTTGACCTTTGTGGTTTTTCTGAGTTCTTTGCAACTGAAGAATCGCGCTCTCATTTTTCTGCCATCAAAAATCAAGTGAAAACTAAGAGCTGACATTTGCTAAGAGATGAGTCTAAAAAGGTTGAGAACCACTGGATGCTCTTAACTAACAGCCTCTCATGAATTATTTGGAAGAGGGAGGGAGGCCGAGTGTTCTCAGTGCAGGGGTCTTGGCTCAGGAATGCTCTCCTTCAGCTGCTCTAACGAAGCCACAGGCCTTGTCTGCATGAGTCGCACAGGTTTCAGTTAAATGGGATTTTAAACCAATTTAGTTAAACCAGTGCAGACTCTTGTGAGAACATGCTTATTTCAGTTTAAGAAAGGCTTATCTTGCTGGGGAGCTGAGCAGGGTAGGAGCAGCCCTCTCCAGGCTGCTCCCATTGGGAGCAAATCTGTTCCCAAGATGGACCATGTGTATATCTATAAGCCTGATCCTAGTCCACTTAAGTGAAGTTGAATAAAGTTTGGTTTCAGGCAAAATAAGAAGCCCCATGTAGGGACTTTTGTTAGCCTAAGTGAATTGGTTTAAACGCACACCTTTGTCTACCCCAGTGCTGAGTGCTTATGTGGAAAAAGCCCTATGGCTGTTGCCCTTGTGGCTTATCTATTGTACCAGGCCATCTCCTATGGAGATAGTTGTGTGAGGCTCTCCAGGAATGGGAGGAAGAACCCCCATGGCACCTGGCATGCGCTAGCATATTGTATACGTAGCTCTTCAGTCATGCAGCTGGTCGCTGGGACCATTAGCTGCACAGACCTGCAGAGAGTCCCGTTATACCCCGTAACAGCTGAATGCTCCTTGCAGTCCCTAACCCGCCCAAGAGGGCTTTCTAGAGCACCGAGGCTCCTGCTACAGACATATGATGCTCAGCTTCACATCCTTTATGGCTTTGAGTCTCTCTCAGATGTCAGGGGTGAGATAGCCCCACACTCCCCACCAATCTGACCAACACCAGTGTCCTGTTAAGTGATGCCAAGGTGCTCAGCTCTGAATCCCATCGGCTTCCTCCCATTCGACCCAGGACCAGCTCAGAAGGCGCCAGGGAAACTAGCACAAGGGAATGAGTGAAATGTTTGCTTCCAGCTAAAATGAGGATTGGATCCCTTCTCATGAGCACTGCAGAAGGAGCCAGTCTTCTGGATGCACCTCATGAGGACAGTGGGTGCATCACTGGCTGAGGTTGGGGAGAGACTCCTGGGTGTCCTGAAGGGACCTGCCTTCCACACTTATACCCCTGATATCTGCTTCTTTACCATACTCACAAGCCCATAAGCACCATGGCAAAACCCTGTGTATGTTCACCCTTGTCCCCACACCCCCGCTCCACAGCATCTGGCTGCCTCCTCTGGGACAACCTCCAATCAGTGCTGTGCTCCCTGCTCAGCCCAGCCGTGAGAGTATAGAGGATGGGCACGATGGGGAAAGCAAGGATCCCTAACTGAAAGGCATCGGGGTGCTACTGCAGCAGGGTTGCCCCCAGAAAAGAGAAGGGGGAGGAAACAGCTAATCTCACAGCATCTGCTTTTGGAGGATGCATTAACCCTCTGCATGTTTTCCCTGAAGCTCAAGCTTATGCGACAGGATTAGATATAGCACATGGACGCATTAGCTCTGCCTGGGGTGATACCTTTGCAGCCCAGTTGAATTCAGTGACAGCAAGAGCAGAACTCGACCTGCCTGCTGTTCGCACACAAGCCCCTCAGTGATCAGCCGTCAGGGAAGCCTGCAATGGAAACACAGCATTTAAATGGGTTTTAGGCAAAAATCTGGCCCTGCCGGGGCTCTTGGCTGTGATGGGAGCTTCTTTGAGTCTCTTTCACTTCCTAAAGTCTTTTTACACCCCAGGACTTCCTAGTCAGGCACAGGGTTAGATTAAAATAAAGAAAGAGAGAAATTGCAGTGCCATGCACTCCCTTCTGGAGGCCAAAAGGCTTAGTTTCAGCAGCCCTGAGAAAAAGACCAGTGATGATCTCCAAGCCAAAAAAGAGCATCAACACAGAGCATCAGTTTTCCCTTCAGGAGGCCAGAAGATATGCCTGATGGGGGAGGTGGGGGGCAAGGATGCAGGGAGGAGACAGCCCCTAGGAATAGGCATCTACCCCGTCCATGCAGGACAGCTGTCTCCTCACAAAATAACCTTCAGGCATGTTGATTGAGAAATGGAAGTGAAAATGGGATTGCATCAGCACATCCCCAGCCTCTTCCTGGGGATTTTCTCAACTCTTAATTCCTGTAACACAGATTCAAAGCAGGAATTTACTTTTAAACATGGGCATTAACCCCAAAAGCTCCTTCTGGAGAGGACTGAGCCTCCCTTGAATTTTCTGCAAATGCAAAAAAACTCTCAGCTTTGATGAAGCTGATGAGACTCTCCTGGTCTGACTATCAGGGTGAACCAGAAGAACAGATCTGTGCCTGCATAAGGAGAAAGAAATACAAGGGAAAACCTAGAGTTGGTTCCAGTCTATAATATCCCCAAGAGAAGCAAGTGCCTTGCTGCCTTCTGAGAACTAGAATTAAAGGCATGTATCAAACTGCAAAGCAATGCACAGGGAAGATCCAACAGACTTACAGGGTAGCAACCACTTGTGAGCAGAAACGGAGCCAAACGGCAGAATTTGGATCCAGATTTCAATTGCCTCAAAGGTCAGGAGTGTCGAGACCTCCAATTTCAGCCCTGCCCTTTAGAGACGTAGTCCAGTTATGGAAGCCGAGCACGGGATGAACCTCACCCAAGTTCAAAGCTGTTCAGAGCAGGAGTATGGGTTGGAGCTTACCTCCCACTCGGGGACCAGGAGCCAAGTACATTTCTCCTGGCTCCTGACAGATTCATGGAACAGAAGAGGCAACGTAGGAGAGCAAAGGGGAGTGGGAGAGGGAACAGAGCTGGCACAGGCAGGCAGGGAAGTGAGACAGGGCAGCATATTAAAGCTGGGTAGATGGAGAAAGGCAGAAGAGGAGCCTGGGGGAAAGCAGTGGTTCGATGGGCCTGCAATGCATTACATGGCACCTCCCGCAGGGGTGAAAATGGAGGATGCCCAACAATGCACTTGGTCTTTTACTGCTGAGCTGAAGCGGAGACAGGAGCCAGCAGCGTCTGTCTCCCGAGCAGCTTGGAGCTGACAAGTGGCTGATCTCTGCGCTCCCTGACAAGCAGCAGGTCGGCCTCCTGGCATCTCCACGCCAGCACGGAGGCAGCCTGGCGGCCTGAGCTCTGGTACAGGGGAGTGGGGAGGCGAGCTGTGAAGATGGGAGGCACGGCAGAGAGAAAGAAAGGAGGGAGACGAGAGGAAGGTGGGGTGGCTGAAAGGAAAAGAGGCAGAGAGAGAAGGGGGCCTAGTGCCAAAGGCACAGAAGAGGGGGGACAAGGCAGACAGAAAAGGCAGGTGAGTGATACAGGAGGGAAGGCAGCTCTTAGATGGACCAGGGAAAAGTGAAAAGCGCAGAGCAGGAAGACAAGGAGATAGGAATGAAGGGAGAGAGACTTGGAAAGGATTTCAGTGCATTTACCCACACGCACACCCAAGCACATAGACACTCAGGCAAGCGTGTCCAGGCCCAAGTGTACCCGCCAGACAAGTTCTCTCTTCCTGCAGGCCTGACCTCATCCCTGCACCTGCCCCCCAACCTCCTCAGCCCTGCCAAGGTGCCAGGCTGGAAGTCCCCTCTTCCATTCTGTTTTCCTCATAGCCACATCCATGATTTTTTCCAGGTTTTTTTCCAGGTTGCTCCCTCACCGGCCGGGCAGACAGCACCCACTCTGCTCCCCTCAGCCCTCTTCCAGCTGTCAGACCCCTTCAAACATCTCACTTCTCCAGCAATGCCTACAAGAAAGGCATCAACAGATCACTGGTCATTTCCTCTGCTGGGCTGCCCGGCGGACCCTGTCTACTGGGCTGGGGCACGTTGCCCACTCTGTTTGTACAGCGCCTAGCACCAAGTGCGTCTAATACTGACAGGGTCCTGTCAGCCTATTGCAAACAGGCACAATGATATGGGAGGTAGACTTACCATGTGTTAGCTCTCTTGCAAACGCACACCTGAGATAGACAGGGCCTCACCTGCGTAGTAACATTTCTACTGTCTAAGATACCTATGTGGCCTCAGAACCATATAGTGTATGAACACCCATGGTCTTTAATGTGCGTTACCATCTCAGCACCTCTTGTGATATCTGCTGTGCTGTTATGTAGATAGGGGCATGGGGAAAAGGAGAAGCTAAGGCAGTAAGGCACTGGGTGCTGTCTGGGCGCTGCAGCATGATGTTAGCACCATTAGCTGTGCAAACATGAGTCACAAGATAGGACCCCAGAGTGTCACCACTCTAACCTGCGGTAGGCTTTCTGAGTTGTTTGAGATGGGAGACTCACTCTTGTATTTTGCCATGGTCAAAAAACAAGGGAAAATTTAGGAGCTGGCATTTTCTAAGGGACGTCACAAGCCTAACAGAGGGTACGTTGAGTCTAAAAAGATTGAGACCCACTGGGTTAATCGATACTCCAGAGGTTACCCAGAGAGTTTGTGGCAGGACAAAGAAAAGTACCCATGTCTCCCATGACCTGACTTAACATGACAACTGATGACCAGCCCCACTTTACAGCTGCATTGCATAGATGTATTTGTCGAGCTCTCACATTTGATTCAGCTCCTGATGAAAACAGTGGGCAGATTCTTATCACCTGGGCCAGGGGCAGGTCCATAAGGAGTCAGGCATTGGAGAAAGCAGCCATGAAATGACTGTGCTACGCTGGAAACTAATTTTACCCCAATTGTAAATCAGTATTGCAACATAAGCCATTGGCTGGCTGCATAATCAACAGATAGGATTGTACCAACACTACATTAACACTGATCTCATGGGCTTTCCTTGCCTGGAATCCCCCTGCCTATTTCCTTTTCAGAAGCCACTAAAAATCACGGAAACTACCACAATAACCACATTTTATGCCCCTGCCCGATGCCAGATGGCAGGTACCAAAGTTCAGTCTCTTACCCGCCTCTGCTGCGCACCCCATCTCTACCATCGTTCTCCAACTATTTAAGTTGGTCTAGTAAAAGATACCAGATTCACCCAAAGATCCTTGTCTGCCCACCTCTACCAGAGCTTTTCCCTCGTGTTCTCTAAACGTGCCTTCCCCCGTTGTTGTGTGAAAGTTTTGCTCAGACAGAAGGGGGAATTGTAGTATTCCCAGCACACTTAAAAATCACGAGACAGGCCACCTCCAAGTCAGGGAGCAGCTTAAAAGGGTAAGATCTTTGTGAAAAACACTTGGGGATCTCTTGAATTCTCTTCTCCGGTTGTCCAGAGTCAGGACATTCCCAGAGGGGAACCGGGAGGACGAGTGCCCTAGAGACTGGTACTCGGGTCCCACGGTAAAGAGGAACGCCTGAGTCCTTAAGAGACAGCACCGCAGACTTCATCCTGGACCCAGCCTGCGGTGTCTCCAGGGGAACATGCATGGCTACCTGCTCTGGCAGGTCTGCTGCTCGCTCCTGGGCTATAGGCTGTGCCTGCCGTAGCAACTCCCAGGGTGCGCTCCCGAGGCACCCGCCTGCTATAGCAGCTTCTGCTGTGCTCTGTCAGACTACATGCCTATTCTGCTGTGGGGGGCTAGCTTAGTACTGCAGCCTCTGCTGTACGCAGCAGGGGACCTTCTCTGGAAAACAATCCTACCCGGCTGTGCAGCTGCCCTCCCTTCCAGGGGCACCCGCTATCTCTTCTGCACGCATCAGTTGTGCCTTTCGCACCCGTTCCATCTGTCAAGCTGTCTTCTTGCTGCATCCCTTTCTCCATCTCTAACATGGACCCAGCAGTCCTTGTCTGTCTGTCTGATCTGTCTGTCTTGATCCCGCTCTCTCTCAATCTGAGCGTACACCTAGGCAAGCAATTAAGAAAAGACACACACGGTTACACACATGCTTTTCCAGCTTATTTCTCTGCTTCCAATCCTCCTTCGGGTACCGTCTGTTGTTATAAGCCCCTGTAGTATTTTCCTTCTTGGCGTGCAAATAGATCGGGCTGCAGATCCAGAATTCCTGGTTTTCAATGAGTTTGAAAGGTCATTTGGGAGTGGGGGAGGGGCAGAGGGGGGAATAATCTGCAGCACAAGTATCCAGGAATTTCTCTTCTCCTTTAACTCTGTCTCCTTCCCTGCCTGCCAAAAACGCTACCTGAGATGTGGAACATCCTAACAATAAAATCTCGGACAAAAGAACAACAGCAAGCATTAGGATTGTGCCGCTGCGTTCAGTTCACGCAACCCAAATTCCTCTAAGGTTTGAGTTGGAAGCAGGGAAAGAAAGCACATTTTGTTGGGATCACCGAGATCCTGCTCAATACAACTGTTTGTTTCCGAGGTGTTTCCCACTTCTTTGCCTTCCGAGCCAACCTTATCCCCACATGCACGGACTAGAAACCAGAGCCAAGCAGGGATTTTGCCTTTCACGCACAATCTCCTGCAAAATTAGGTAATGCAAGAGAAAGCAGAAAAGGCACAGCACGGCTAAGCCAGCTGTTGAGATAAGTTTAACTGTTCACTTTGGATGCTGCATTTTCTCAGAGCTGTTTACAAGGGCTGGAAAAAAAAAAGACTTTTAGTCATAAAATCCCCAAGGCAGACGATCCTGATGTTCCACAAAACCACTTTTTCATTTCGCCCTGTTTGGGGGGGAGAGAGAAATACAGACAGACATTGAGTGAGAGAGAGAGAGAGGAGGAGGAGGAGGAGAGAGAAAGTGAGCTCACGTTCACACATTGGTAAAGAGGCTGGTCTTGCAATGCCTTTGAATATTTTACTTTTAGTCAGTTCCCCATCAGAGTCAGAGTCATACATCTATGCTGAGCTGAAGCAAACTACAGCAATGGACAGCACTAGAAGATTTGAAATCTAATCTCATACATTATATCTCCTGGATATTTTTTTAATTACGTACCCCCCACACACAAACACAAGCGCGCGCGCACACACACACACGCACACACACACGCAGACGGTATCACCCACACTACCACAGAACAAACACCTATTCTGTCCTCACGGATACACACACACGAGCGCGCGCACACACACATCTCTCTTTATCTCCTCCTGGCTTCCTGGAGGATTGTGCCGGCTGTTTTTCATGGAGAAAGTCCAGGGAGAAATGGAGATTGAGAGATGGGAAAGGAGTGAAGACATGTCAGACGCTGAGAAAAAGGTGATTCAAGAGACCTGGAGCAGAGTATATGCCAACTGCGAGGATGTCGGGGTCTCCATACTAATCAGGTATTTAAAAAAAAAGAAAAGAAAGAAACAAAGCGAGCAAAAATAATAATAAAATCAAAATGAAATGAGTGGTGGCTAGAGGGGAACTGTTCTCAGTAATTATTGGCTCTGATCAGGAATGATTTCACAGCGCTCCTGATTTCAATATGCTATGGGGGGGACCCTTTTAATATAGTTTGTGGGAATCAGTATTTCAATTGGAAAGGTCACCTTATACTCTGTGGCTGGAGGTGGGGGGAGTGTAGGAGGAGGGAAGAGCTGTACCGGGCGCTGCTCAGTGGTTTCTACTTAGATCCTTGCTGATGGCATGGCATATACCAGGGTCTTGGGTGAAATCCTGCAACTCGCAAGCCAAGATGAAACCAAAACAGGTGTGTCTGTGATGCACCATCTGTTTGTCGAACTAGAGCATCAGTTATAAAGAACAATGCAGAAGTTGGCTGCTAAGGGTGGTCGGAAGGTCATTAGCAGGACTGTGGGTGGGGGCGATGTGAAAATAGGTCTGTGAGCTTTGGATGCACAGAACATTTTTGCACTGGGAGCGGGATGTGGTGACTACCTTAGGGACTACCAGAGACCTGCAGGTAAAGGGAGTGGTGTTTGTCAGAGGAGGGAGCTGGGGGGAGGGGGTGTCATTTCAAGCAGATGGACTGGGCTGGAGGGGTTGTTTCCCCTTTCAGCAAGCGCTTCACTATTCATTGAATGTTTGACTGTATTTTTGTGCTCCTGAACCTCTTGATATTCCCTGGGGACAGCACAGCCTCAGGCAGTCTTGTCTCAAGCCCTTTGGCTCCCCAAATGAGAAGTCAGGGGAGGAAGCCTGGTGTAGAGGAGAGGACGACAAGGCCTTGGGTTTCAGGGGAGAGGAGGAACTGCGGGAGAAGCCAGTGATGGGTGGGCAGGTGGAGAGGAACAGCTACAGACAGAAACAATGACCAGTTGCCCCTTGAGCTGAGCAAAGATGCCTGCTATATAGACTTGAACATAAACCTCCTGCTCTACACACCTGCAAGCGCTGGGGGGAAGCTGCCCAGAGCCCCTTTTTTGGCCACTTTAGCCCAAACTAAAATCCCCACTGTCTTAACACTGGAGTGTTTGAAATCCAGGTGCAAACCTTGCTCTGGAGAGATCAGCCTCAGGACCGACCCCTGCTCCGAGAGACACTTGGCCGGATGCATTTCTCACTAGTACGAATCTGAAAGTTTCCTGGGAGGGGGGGCCACCCTGAGCCTACGGGAGCTGCAGGGTCAGCAGAGATCCCATGAGATGTGTGGGCAAAGCCTGCTGGCCCCTGTCCGTCTGATTGCAGGCATCTGAACAAGCGCTCCCAATGGGACTCTCCTGGAGGGGGCTACTTCCAACGAAGAACCACCAGCCATCCCTCAGCCTTCTCCGTGTAGGAGCTTGAACTAGTCAGGTGTATTCCCTGCCCAGAAAGCCCCATCCTGGGGGATCTCCTGCCCTAGTTAATGTACCATTCGGGCGAAACCCTGGCTCCACTGAAATCAGTGGGAGCTTTGCCACTGCCTTCAGGCAAGGTTTTTGCTCCAGCACCTCCATACATCATTTCAAAGCACCAACCTCTCCATCCCCCGGGATCTGCACTTGAATCGCGTGCCTGGTTCTCCTGCCCCACTTCCAGCAGGGGCTGAACCCCAGCCCCAAGGCCCCACAGCACTGGGCAAGGACAGATTCAAGTTGGGTTGACCTGAGCCACAATGAGGAGGCGGGAGGGGAGTGGGACGTGCTGAGGGGCTGTTCTGTGAAGAAGGGTCTCCGAGCTCTGGCTGGAGGTTTCTTGATGGTCCTCTCGGCTCCAAAGGCTCTGGCTGTTTTTTCTATGACTGCCTTCTGCTTGCCTGACCTTGCTGCGTGCTGCTACCTGCATGCTCACAAGTACCCAGCATTTTCCACCCATGAGAGTTAGGGAAACCCATACTGGATATTTACTGCAGCTTTTCCCATCAGTAGAAGTGAGACTGAACACTTCCAGCATGGAGGGGGATCTGAGCCCTATCATTTGGCCCCACTCTGTCCAAAGCAGCCTTTGCTCCTGATTCAGGGCTGACTCTTTTGACACCTTTCTTCTCCTCCAGGGCAACTGATGGGTGGTGTTGAAGCAGGGAGTCTTGTTCTTAGGATGCTGAGGGGAGAGGAGCAGCTATGGACACCTGATTGATGGAACATGGGGTAGTCATTAGTCACGCAGCGTTGCAAATGTCCTAGACTCCTGTCCTCAATCTCCTGCTGAAAGGCTGCACTGGAGAGTTCACCTTGGCACCTGCAAGTGGACAGAACTGTTCCAGTTCATCAGTGGTTTCAGGGAGGGTGGGTACGAGGCATGGGATATGTGACACAGGCGCGAGCATCTCTGCGATGCTGCATGCATGCGCAGCAAGTGTAGCTGACACACCAAGGGGGCAGGAAGGTGGGGGTAGGAGGAGAGGCTAACAAGGAACACAGGAGAAGAGAAGAAAGCAAAGCCTGTGGTCATCACAACAGGCAGAAGCCCTGGAGAGCCAAGCACATTGCTTTGGCTGTCAATGTGCTGTAACAAAAATCAAGTTCCAAGTAATCCCAATGATTCCTGAGAGAAGCAAGGGGTCAGAGAGCATCCTCAGCTTTGGGTTTGCACAACAGCCTGAAAAGCAATCAGGACAGGGGAAAGGGAGACAGGCACAGAGAGGCCCTCGCTGTAAACTCCTGAGCTGCATCCAAACTTTCCCAATGTCCCGGGCTGTTTGGAGACCCAGGCCATTGCTTGATGCTTAATTCTAAATGTCCCAGAACTGCAGGCTGGGGTTTCCTTGTCATTGTCCCCAAGGGAGTGCCAGCTAACAAAGCCAGAGCAACTGGCTTGGCAAAGAAAAGGATTCCCAGGGAGGCAGGAGCTGGGTGGGAAAATGCGTTAATTAAAACTTAGC
Source organism: Gavialis gangeticus (assembly GCF_001723915.1). NCBI lineage: Eukaryota > Metazoa > Chordata > Crocodylia > Gavialidae > Gavialis > Gavialis gangeticus. The sequence continues at coordinate 12,450,359 of NW_017728964.1, forward strand.
ACCTGGGATTTACGTAGGTAGATTTGGGGTTGTATGGCTGCCTTTCTTGCCAGCCAGAGCTCTGCCAAGATACCTGTGGCAATGGGAGGGAGGTGGGGGTGTAGGAAAGAGCAGGAAGGGTTCTAGGTTATAGCAAGTGACCCATCCTTTTTTCCCTGGTGCAAAAGCAAAAGATCACATTTGTCCCTGTGACATGACACACTGCAGGTGACTCACAGCTCCCTCACAAAGGCCATCTATAGATGCTAATGCACAGCCTTCACCCCATGCTGGAGAAGAGGGCAACCAGAGGGACAGCAGAGGACGGGGGTAGGGCTGAGTTCTAAGGACAGATTAAGAAGCTCCAAAACTGAGAGCGAATCCTCCTTTCCAGGGATCGAACTGGCTCTCAACTGAGCTTTCACACCGTTCTCACCCTAGAACTCCCCGGGGAAATGTGTGCATCATAAAAACAGGACAGCCCTGGCTTCACTTGTCAGTACCTGTGTTAACGGCTCTCCCCCGGCTGACTCCGGCACGCCTTCACATTTCACAGCTGGCATCAGCAGTAGCTCCCTCCAGGAGAACTAGGTCATGTGTAGAGGCTGCTGGCAGGCCCAGGGGGGAAAGGAGATGGAGTCACGCTTTGCTTTTACTTTCTCATAAATGATTCAGCAGCTCGACAACTACAAGGGTCACAGTGTTTTGGCTTGTTGGTACGCTCAGACCATGTGCAGCCACCGTCCTGCTCGTGTGCATGGGCAAAGTGACAGCCAATCTGTATCAGAGAGCATGCGGCCCACCCGTACAGGTACAGCAAGCTTTCCCAGCCCACTCTCTCCAAATTGCTGGGGGAGTTACAAAGCAGGCAGAGCATCGGCCTCTGTGTATGGAAACTGAGGCACACACATTTGATCAAGCAGGCTGTTGCCTACAAAAGCTCATACCTTAGTCTCCAAGGTGCTGCCCTGTCCTGCCTTCTGCCAGAGGCAAAATGCGACTTGGATAAGGACATCCAGTGACTTGGTAGCAGATGGCAGGCAAATAAATTGCTCCAGGTCCTATTAACGGCAACCCACATGCTGAATCCATTAAGGCAGACAGGCCAAAAATAAGCAGCTGCGCTTGTTGCTCATTGTTCTCAGGGTCGAGGAGCAAATTTAGGGTTTGTCTTCATGCCCTATGCAAAACTGGGACCTGTTTCTGCCTCTGCCTCACCTTTCCCATTCAATTATCTGCCTCTGTCTGGAATGGGCAGGGGCAGACTCTGTGCCTGGTTCTGCCATTTGGAAATGGCTTAGTTCTTCACAGACACCCACAGAGATGCGCTGTGCTAACAAATACAAGGCCCAGGGCTGGAGCTAGCAAAGCCAAGGGGAGGTAGCCACTGCTTTCTATGACAGACCCAGAGCCAGAGGAAGTCTGGGAATGTCTGATGCACAGAGACAAGTTATACAAACGCATGGCGACAGGCCCGGGTGCCGTGGCCTTATGCCCTGAAAGAACACGCTGTGTTTGCAAACCAGCTCAGCCAGGTAGGAAACACAATCCCCAGGCCAGAGGCCAGGCACTTCTTTTGGAAACAACGAGGCACGCAGGCCGCGGCCCTTTGGCAGCCCAATGAGAGGGCACAGGTGGGGCTGAAAGAGGATGAGGTGACTTGGTATTTTTTGGTGCATGGCAATTATTTACCCTAAAATGCTGTTCGACTGGAAGGGAGGTGCCGATAACCCAATAGCTCTGAGTCCTGCCCTGCGGCAAGAAATAGCTTCCTTCTCCTTCTGCCTTGGTCAAAGCCCCTTGGGTCCTAGCACACGCAGTCTGCTCCTCCTGGCTCCTGCTCTGGGTAGACAAGAAGCTCGTGATTCCAGGTACAACCCAAGGCTGCTTTCCCTGGGCCATCCCCACCTGATGGAGGGGTCAGCTCTCGGCGCTGATAGCACAGACCAGGGGTCCTGTTTGAGACAGGGTAGCTGGGAGCTGGCTGCCGTACTGTCACACTGCTGACTGGCCCCCGTACGTGACTCAGACGTGTATATGCTGTGGACTTGGGCAACTCACTTCACCTCAGCTTCCTCTCCCATGGGTGGTATGCCCGGTCTCTTTTGAGCGGGCATTTTTACTGTGCACATGTGCACAGCTGACCTCTGCTGCTGGCATCTGTGCGGTCCTTGTCACCATGCCTTCGATCACAACATACGCATCCTCTCAGTGCCCCCATGAGGCAGTGCTATTACTGATTGGGCAGGGTGGGCACTGAAGCATGGAGAGGCCAAGTGAGCTACTCAAGGACACCCAGGAAGTCTGTAGCAGAGCAGGGAGTCAGCTCCCGGGTGACTACCCTAATACTTAGATAATCCTTCCTCTTTCCTTCTCCAGCAGCCAGAGCATGATGCTGCCGGGAGCCTCAAGGGGCTATTGGGATATAAATGTTGCTAATAAATTTTACTACGCTACCGCCAGACCCTGGGAATCAATGCTATGTGGTTAAAAGGATCGCACTAATTGACCCATTTCTGTGGTGGGGGATCCGCCCTTCTGAGGAAACACAATCTCCTCATCTCAGTTGTCTTTCTCCCTGGGGAAACCACAGGCCAAGGCATTCAACATTACTACTGATTTCACAGCTACGTGCTTAAGCCTTCAGAAAACAGGAGCCGAACAGAACTTGGGCCCAGCTTTGCTGCCTTGTCCCCCTAAGCAACATCTTGCTGACGCCAGTGAACCCAGATTTCAGTGGGAGCATGCAGACGAGGAAGGGGACGCAGCCCAGCCCGGGGAAGTAGGCACCTTGCTGTACCCCAGGAGACCTCCTCTCTGTCCCTGGCACTGCCTCTGCAGTGTCCCACAAGCTACTTCATTTCTCTGGGCCTCAGTCTCCCCAAAAGCAACCGAGGGAGAATGAGAATTGTTCCTTTATAAAGAGCTCCTGCTGTTCTGTAGTTGAGCTCTGTGCACAAATACGAGTAGCAGTCACTTTCAGCAGCTTGCATTGTAGGTTGTACGCCACCTAGAAGATACTTTCATTGCCAATAGTTAGCTGTAGATCCCAACACCTTGTTATTTCTGTTAATAAGAAATGATACGTGGGACAGAAAGCCCATTTATCTTGCTTTACAGCAGTACAGATCTGCATCAGTCCCAACACAGTCACTGAACGCTTGCTGAATCTTATACAGGCAAACACAGTGCACACATCTTCGCGTTGCATGCATACAGAAAGCACACACCATTGCGCACACAGGATGGGATATGTAACAGTACCCCTGAGAATAAGCTCCTGCTGAAAGCCAGTGGGGATCTAATTCCCTGGAGGACCTTGACAATCTTACAAACACACTTCTGACAGAGACACATCCAACAACTGCAAGCACATACGCACACGGCATGAACAAAATCCCACAGCTTTTGTGGTGATGCAGTTCAGATTTGCAGTGCACACATATGAGCAACCTGCCCACAGAGTGAGATGTAGACACTGAAGAATGATAGATGCCCCTTCGATCTCTTTGGTGAAAACCTTGGACGCTTTAATTTGCTCTTTTCAGAGCATACCAAATTGTATAACTGCATCAAGCACCAACAGTAACAGAAGTAGCAAAGCCACTGCAACACACTGCAGTCATTCTGAACTAGCGTTTGTGGGTCTACAAGCTCTGGCATTTCTCCACTATAATTTCTAGAGATCAATACACCAAGCCTATGTCCTTTTAAGATGGATTTCATCTTAATTTTCACAGCTCTAGTTTCAACTTCTTCTCAGCCTCAGAATATCTTCCTTGCCTGGTGCTCTGCACTTCTCTCTCCTACACTCTCTCACACACCAACCGGAGTCATCTAAAGAGGAGTCATTATAAATAGAGAAGCAGCCCCCATTGCTTCTGAGAGGAGTTTTCTCCTATCTGAAACAGCAGGATTTGGGCCAGCCAGTGTTTGTCAAGGGTGTTGAACATAAGCACCCCAAGAGCCATGGGCACCATTAGGTTTAAATGCAAACAGCTTTAGTAAAGAGCAGGGCCAAGCGAGTTCATTAACTGAAGCAAAAAAATAAAAATATTCGGGCCAACTCAATACAAAAATTCTTGGGTTTTCTTGCCAGATCAAAAAACAAAAGAGAAAACCAACAAGGAACACAAGCCCAAACCAAACCCTGAAACCAAACGAATTTCAAGGTGCAGGAAAACATTTTTTGTTCCATGTAAAACAAAATATTTGGTTTCCAAAGTGTTTCCCCTCCTCCTTTCTCTCCAGTTAAATTCAGACACATTACAAAATGAAAGGTCAGGTTGGGATCAACATGTTGCAATGTTTTCAAACATTAAAATAAAGAGTTGCAACCTGTTTCCCCCCCATTTATTAAATTTTTGGGAGCCAAAGCACTGAGACTAATTTGTCGTGAATTCCTCATGTGTCTTGGTTGAACTGACTATGCCTTTTGGGGAGGGAGCGGGGGAATGTTTTGCCTGGAAAAATTTGGCTCAGCTGAGTTAATGAGCAAACACAGCAAGACTACTTTGGAAAATTCATGGAAACCCTCAGGCTTAATAAGCAGATACTTTGCGTGAACTTTGCAAAAGCACTCGAGAAGCAGGAAAGGCAAGAAAAATGGCAATAGGCAACAATATTAAGGATTCCAGTCGGCAGTTTAGCTACAAAAGTCCCAACTCACCTAGCAGAGTTGCCTGAAGATCATGCAGGATGGGTTAGCTGTTCCTACAGCCTGGCTTCTGGAACACTTGTTGGCCGCATAGGGATGCTACTTAGGCCATCTCCAAACCTGTGCTCCCCAACCAACTACACCCCCAAATTCAGCTCTCACTGGCTGTCCAGCCCCATCCTGGGAGCACCACTGGCCTTCAGGTCCTGAGGCTGAACTTTTCTCTTAACCTGCTTCTGCCTCCAGCATATTCCAAACTCACCTACCTGCTGCAGGTTACAAGCCCAGAGCCCTCCAACCACAAACCTCCCACCTCCTGTCCTCGATGTCTAGCCCTTCTGCACCCACCTCCTTTCTTTACTGCTGGGAACTAGAGTCAAGCACAGAAGGAGAAGCTGAGGCAAGTAGTGGGGAGACTGATTCCTAAAAGGGCTCTGCTGGAGGGATAAAAAGCCAATTTGCTGTGGCCCTATGGCAAGATGCAGGTGAGGAGGGGTGGCTGGGGCTGGTTGAAGGCATGCACAGGGTCAACCCTAGCTAGCAGTACGGACATGTTCTATGCACTTTCTGGTATCACTGCTCTGTGTGATTGCTTAGGGGTGTTAGATGCTGTCATACAGGAGAAGGAGTCTGTGGTAGTGTGTTGGGGTCAGTTTGAGTACTGGCGATTGGGAGGAAAAGTGGGGCATGGTGGAGAAGTAGGGGAGTGATATGGTCTGTAGGATGGTGGATGGATGGAGAAGCCTTCCTGAGAGAATCTCTCTTACATTTTCACTGCACTTTTGTTAGTCTTCCTGCGTATTTCTGTAGTCTCTATTGCAGTAGTACCTAGAAGCTGCAGTTAAGGCTCGGGTCTCACTAGTCTAGGCACTGTGTCTGTGTAGAGTACACACAGCATTTCCTGTCCCATGACTTTGTCTCCACTCCCACCCTTGTGTCTTGTCTCTACTGCAAAGACATGCACAGGTGAAATTACTTATCTGATATGAGCAGAGTAGGAACAGAGCTGGGCATAGATCCCAGGTCTCTTGACTCAATCCCTAATCCCCACATCTATCCTGACTCTCAGCACACATAATATTCTTGTCCAGAGTTGCTGTTGTCCTGTTATACGAGTCCTACAGAATTCACTCTTCACCAATCTCGGGTTTCTTTCAAAACCTTCCCTGGGGAGGCGAGAACACTGTAAAGCTGAAATAATGTCTTCTCCTTTCCTTTTCCTCTTTCAATGTTTTGCTGTAACAAATTATTTTGAAATCTCATTTGCTGTATCTGAATGCTTCCTCCAGCCTGAAGATCATAAAAAAAGTTCTAGTGAACTGGAACAAGTTTGAGAAATGTTCCCGGAATCTATCTCAAAAGACTCCCACTTTTGCCCTCAAGATAGCAGGTACTGCAGTAGCAATAGCAGAAGAGCAAAACCAATTGTTACGGATAGCCATCCAACTGTCTGTAATGCAACTAGTGCTTAGCAGTATTGATTTGTGCTAACCCATGAGGATCTCTACACCAGAACAGGGTGTGTGTGGGCCAACTTTTCTGCTCAGTTAAACTGCTCCATTTAATGAGAAGGCTGTGGTGTAGGTGAGAAGAGGCAAATATGGCTCTATATGATTATCTGATTCTATAAATGCACAAAACATCTTTGCTGTGGGCTACGGAGTGTTTCTGTCTGTCGAGCTACAGCGCTCATTAAAATCACTGAAAGGACAGACCTTGTGTTATCTGGTAGAAGCTAAGAATTTAATATATCACTGGAGCAGTGAGCTGTGCTGCTTACACATCATATGCTTCTCAACCTTCGAAATACCAGTGTGCCTGACAAGGACTCTCTGCTGAAGGCAAATCATCCCTGTTAGCTTCATTTCTAAGGATAACTATGCAGTCTTAGAAAGGGGGTAATTGTACAGGGTCCTTGGGCACCAAGCTAGTGGAGGTGCCAACTGACATAAAGTAGTTTCTGGTATGGTGCTGCTCATCCTTTGGGGACTGAAAGGTCCCCCAGAGGGTGGTATCTGGCACTGGCGTTCTAGGACCCACTGATGATGCCAAGTTGGAGCGATTGGCTTGACACTGCTTGCAGCAGAAGGGGCTTGGGGAACTCACCGTGAGCTCACGACAAGAACTGAGAGACTCACACAAGTTAGTGGCAAAACTTTGTGCCCCGGAGGGTATTAGCAATGCTCTCAAGAAGTGCAAGCCTCAGCAATGATAGACGGCAACAGACACTATGATCATCTGGCAACTGCATATGTGCACTGTTATGAGGAGACAGAAGGATGCAAGAGTCAGATCATGAACAGTAGCCTCAGGTTTAAAAGTGCCTACCCAAGTCAATGAGCTGCCCTGGCATGTAAGCTCCCAGTGTGTATGCAAAGCAAGTGATAGGCATGATGAATGCTTGGTGCCCTGGAAAGGGGTTGCAGCTACAAACTCTCTGGGCTGCACAGAGCTTTCAACAGCTTTCCAGCAGTACTTTGAAGAAGGGCCATTGCTGTGCTCTCGTGCCCAGTGTGCTTAGCTGATAATCCCATGCAGGACTCTTTTTTGATCACTATGTCCCCTGTATCACCCTGTGCCATATTATATTGTCCTCATAATCCCCAGCTGTGGTCAGGATCAAAACTGTCTCACACTAGGTGCTATCTGTACACAGAATGATAGTCCCTGTCCACAAAACCTGACCGTCTGAATGGATGAGGCAGACAAAGAACAACAGAGAAATTCATACCTGATGCCAAGTATGTTCACAGGGTCTAGCCCTGCATTCATCCCTGTCCCTGTATTCAGTCCTAGCAGGCTCCAGTGCTAGGATCATAATCCTCAATCATATCATTGCCCACTGTCCTACCTGCCCCTGAGTTACTTAATCATTGTACCTGATGTTTAACTCTTGACTTAATTTTTTGTTTATTTGAGCCCGTTCTTTAATGTTTGTTTACATGGTGGTTTCTCTTCTGCTTTAATCTGCATTTCATTTAGGGAAAAGAGGAGGGCTGTGAGAATAAGGTACTAGAGTAGGACCTTAGCGGTCTAGGTTCAGTCTACTACTACAGAACTCAGCAAGTTGCCTAATCTCTTTGGATCCTAGCTCCCAGGCAAGCTAAATAGGGCTCCTGTGGTCTTCGGCGGACCCCCTGCTCTTTCATAGGCTCATAGTATCATAGAAGATTTGGGTTGGAAGGGACCTCAGGAGGTCATCTTTCCCAGGGCCTGGTCCAAAATTGGTTGACATCCATGGCCATCTTTCCATGGATATCACTGGGGTTTTGGATCAAGTCTTCCACGGGCAACTTCTGCTCCTCCAGGTTGACCAGCTTCCTACCATACCTGGCTGTGGGATGCAAAGAGAGAGACCCCTTTCTTCCCTTTCCACAGCGGTGACCACCTCCCTGGGCTGGTTGAATGGCTGGGAGCTGGGGAGGGGAATATCTTTTTGTCGAGAGGCTCCTCATCTCAGCCAGAATAAACCGTGCTCACAGGACTGGAAGGCTGGGGATGGGCTACTACAAGTAACAGCATCGCAAGGACAGTGGGGTGCAGTGGTGAGCACCTCCGGTAATGAAACAGAAAGTGAGGGAACAGCCCAACATGGCTCGTGTCCACGGTACTTTGGGTCGTCCCTTTAACCATGTTCGAGTCACCTTACAAGGAGACCAACCCATGAACGAAGAACTGCCATTTCCTGGGTTCGTCCAGCAGCCTCCCTCTAACCATTGGGAGAGGCTTGAGGCTCCTGGTGAGCTCAGGCCCACTGTCACTTCACAACTAGCAGGCTCATCTACTAAAATGGCAGAGGGTAGGTGCTGGGGGGCAGGCTCAACAGGGCATGTTCAATATTTTCCGCCTCCAACCCCTCTCCCACTGCACCGCCCAGCAGTCAGAGGCATAGGAAGTTTTGAGTCAGTGGCTATAGCCCTCTCTTCCGTGTTCAGTACCCCGGGATGGACCTTTCCTCCATAAGTTTGCCCAATCCCCTGTTGATTTGTCCACTTTTTGGAGGCATTGTTTGGCTGGATTCTCACGCAGAGCTGTATCCCGGTAGCTTTCCACTGCCAGGGGGCCATGTCGCCAGGAGCATGACTCCATGTGTTGAATCCTAGCTACGAACAGCACTGAGAAGCCCCTTTCTTAGGGAAAGTGGAAATTAAACTGGAAATTAAAAAAAAAAAGAAGACTTAAGATAAAACCAACCTGTGTAAACTGAAACCAAAACCCCAGCGAGGCATTTGGACACAGGAACGTGGGTTTCCTAGCATGAGGCCAGATCCCTGATGCCCAAAACTGAAGTCATTTCTATAATGGCTCTTGCAAGACGGCACTGCAAAAACCATGTGGCTTCCAGAAAACCAAAATAGATACTGTCAGGATTGAGGGCTTGCAGAGCACTGTGTGGAAAGTTAGATTTATGAATCAAGAGATGTTTGAGCCTCCAGCAATATCCACAGGTATAATGAGGACAGAGTGAATTTGGAGGCCATTACACAGTCTAGCAAGATGTGCTGCCTGTGGTGGCAAAATGACTATAGCCGACCAGCTTCCACATTGTGAAAGTGTAATTACTTCAGAGCACAGCGGTGGCCTCAGCTCTTTGAGGCGAGCATCTCGGAAAGCCTTTGATAAATCAAAGCTGGGGCTGCTCAAATCAAGATAACGACGTTACAGAGGA
>NW_017728964.1:12459674-12462462 GCF_001723915.1 Gavialis gangeticus
TGTCGACAGAAGGTCGACTGTATTGTGCGATGTTGGGGCAGGAATGGGAGGACTCTTTGATTGCTAGGTGTAGCCCAAGTTCCTGTCTTGTGGGGAAACGGCACCAAAAAAAGGGGAAACAGGAGAACAATCCTCCAAAGGGGACTGTGTTTTTCAGTGTCTGGGGAGCTGGAGACAGAAACGGAGTCCTCCGGCGTACACTTGTCTTCCCACCCCTGCGCTGTCCACTCCTCTCAAGACAGGGTATTTGATAGGGTTTTTGCTAGTCCATTTTTAAACATTCAGCCTCTTCCCTTCAGAAACTGTTCGCAAAGCAGCTTTGTAATATGTGGCTGGGTGCTCTGGAAAGCTCCGTTTCTGGCCTCTGAGACAATCACATGAATCTAAGCTTGAGCGTTGTTACTTCAGGTCATTTCTATTAAGACAAAAGCCTGCTTTGCTTTGGTCTCAGGGCCTCGGCCCACACTGCCAACCACTTGGTACCCAGGTCCCTGGAGAGTTTGCACTCTGGTTTCTAGCACGTGCTGCAGCCCGTGACGCTGTCTGCACTGCCGCTGTTCCCCGTGCTATGCAGATCAAGCCAGCATAAGTGGCAGCCCCTGTTTCAATCACAGCTTGGTTTTCCTCTGCAGACCTGCAAGGTTTGTGTCCTTCCTCGGGGTCAGGGCAGTGTTTTGGCTTCCTCCTGACATGACTCTGAGAGCTATTGGACAGGCTGGGCACCCCAGCCCCTGAGAACTGCTGGCAGGATGAACCCCCTTTGCTACTATCCCTGGATATTTGCTTACTGGGGTGAAGTCTAGTTCAGCCAACATCCAAATGAGCTTCTCACTCGGGACTCCTGGAAGAAGCAGCTTTTGACCAGAACATGCTTTCTTGCTGTCCTCAGTAAAGGCTGGTGAACTGGTTGTGCAGCTGGCTGCTTTGAACAGGAACAGCAGATGTCCTGTCACCTATCTTACATGGCATTGTGCAGCTCCAGGAGCAGAAAATGCTTTCCAATCGTCTGTACCAAAGTTTCTGGTGTGACTCACACAGCTACAAATTTTCACCGCCATTCAAAGCTGACTCCGTATTTATGGCTGTTCCCAGGTTTTAATAGCAGCCTCTTCTTCACCTACTGTCCAGGGGAAGCAGGGAAGGGTGTAAAGATGTCCCTCTGAGCCCAGTCCTGGTTGGTGATGTGAATCCCTACTCACATAGCTTGTAATGGGACTAGAGGGCTCTCACAACAGGGCATAGACAAGGGCCCAGAGCAGATCTTCATATCTTCCTGCCCCAGTCCTGAATATGGACTGAGCGTGGGTTTGAAGTCTGTTGGTGGGATCAGATGTTGCTCCTGAAGCAAAGTAAAAGGAGATGTGTTGTATATTTTAGTCACCTGTAGAGTTTATTCAACGCAGTTTAGTCAACTGGGTTTAGTGACGTTCAGTCAGTTTTGGCTTTTGCATCCACTTTGTCTTGATCCATGAGACTGCCCCAGCTATTACCACTACCAGGGTCCAGCCCTCAGGGGTGTCTGAGGAAGAGCATGTTCATAAATGTTCAGGCCCCCAGACAGGAGAGTGTGAGTCTAGCTTTGCAAGTAGTCTGGCCTGAGGTAGCTCAGTGATATAAGGTATTTCTATTTGCCCTTACATTTTCATTATTATTAATGGAAATTAGGGCAGGATGGCAACCTTAGGACCAAATGGTTCAGAGAGGCATGAGCTTTTGTGGGCAGCAGCCTACCTTGTCCAATGCTGTGAATGAATTATTGGTGGTGGTTATAGTGGCCAGGGTCCATCTTCATTGTGCAAGATGCAGTACACACATTCAACCCAAACAAGAGACCCTGACCTGAAAAAAAAGATGACAGGCAACCAGGTGTACATGACAACCGCAGGGAGAGCACAAGGCAAAGAGCGAGGCTGTTGTAAGTGCAATAAACAGCTGTTATGGCCCACCTACTTTTTGCTCCTTTTAAGTGTGTTGCAGGCATTGTGCAGCAGTGAGCTGTAAGAAAGGGTTTGAAAAAAGAATAGGTGCTCTATAGGTTTAAACAGGGGTTTTCTCCTGTACACAGTGAGCAGCAAGAGAGAAATAGCCAAGGTGTCTTAAGAAATCAGAGCAAATAGCTGCCAATGGTCAGTGCTTGCATGGGTCTTTTCATCTGTAGTTTTCCAAGCATTTTATAAAGGGGCTATCGGTCTTCTCCCCACTTTATAGCTGGGAAGATTGAAGCATAGAGCATTTAAGTGACTTATTGGGCACCCCAAGTAAGCGTGTGTCAATCGACTGCAGTCTAGGCAGGCTGGGTATCCAGTCAAGCCTGCCCTGGGGAGGGAGGGAAGGAAATGTGTCCACACTCAGAAATTACTTTATGAGTTAAATTGTTGGATGGGCTACCTGCCGTGGGTGTTGTGGCAGTGATAAGCTTCGATCCCTTGAGCAAAACCCCTGGATTTGCAGTAATCTCGCACCTTAATTATTTCCTTTGGTTCTGTTGCTGATAAAGAGCCTCTCCTTAAAATGGTTAACAGGGACGAAGGGAAAAGGAAAAAAAATATTGCTCTTAGAACATCCTGTCTGTTTTGTCCAGCTGCAGTTCGCGGAAAGCGGACGAGGGAGCAGAATGGAATCACTTAAAAAGGAACTGAATGACATCAGGATTTGGGCATCTGTTTTTTATCAATCATTTTGCGTGATCAGCGGTGGTAAATATCATATTTGTAATGACCACGATGAAGGGGGAGGAAGGGGATTCCCAGATAAGAAGATGTTTGAATTACAGAAATAGATACTGAAG
>NW_017728964.1:12462473-12466579 GCF_001723915.1 Gavialis gangeticus
GATAAGAAGATGTTTGAATTACAGAAATAGATACTGAAGGCGGGAGGGGAGGGAGGGACAGGGGGAGAGCTTCCTATTAAACATAATTAGAGTTACTTTCTCTCCTCTTCTTCTTTTTCTCTGCTTACGGCTCTCTTTTATGATAATTTAATCTTCTGAATTTATTGGCAATTACTTAGGATCTGCTTTTTCCAAAGTTTTATTCACGTTTAAGTGAGGTACGTTGGACGCTTCTTTTCTGAATCAAACGTTTGTGTTTTTTTCCCCTGATCCAGGCCACGGGTTTCACTCCCAAGGGCTTAACTTTATTCATGCAGAGGAAGGATGGTCTCCTAGCCTGCCACAGAGATCTGCTGTGACCTTGGCCAAGTCCCTCAGCTTGTCTGTGCCTCAGTGTCTCATTTCTAAAGAGGGACTAGCAATAGGCCATCCCTTTTTTGCAAGGAAACTGGTGTGAAGATAACTAAGTAAAGCAGAGTTATCTGACTTTGGAGTGGTTGGGGGCTGCATGCCACAAGGGATGCATGCCACATGCATCCATCAGGACCCTACTCTGGAGCGTGCTGCTGCCCCTCTGCCACATGGGCAGTGGGCTCCCCGGGCTCCTTCTGCTGTGCTGCCATGTCCCAGAGACCCTGGGGTGTGCCAGTGCTCCTGCTGGGACCAAAGCCAGAGGCTCCTGGTTGGAGCGTCTTGATCCTCCACTCACAGTCAGACCAATCACTGTATTTGGGGTCAGGAAGGAATTTTACCCCATGGTCAGATTGGTATGGGCTGGGGGGACTTCGCCTTCCTCTGTAGCTGGGGCCATGACCCTCTACCAGGGATCTCTTGAGCATGTTAACAACCGTTTATAGAAGCAGGATGTTGGCCGCCATGCTGTACCTGTGGCCGGGTAGGGTGCTAGGTCTGTGTTGTGTCAGGGTTGACAGTAGTCTTATGTAGAGTTTAGATTATGGATTGTACGGGGTGGTTTGGAGAGGGATGATCCTTCCTCAGCCGGGGGGCTGAACCAGATGGCCTGTGGAGGTCCCTTCCTGCCCAACTTCTCTCTAAGGAGCAATGGGGGAGTGGTGGGAGAGCAGGAGCCCCCAGGCTAGCCCCTCATGGGTCAGATGTGGCCTGCAGGTTGTCAGTTAGACAACCCTGATATAAAGAACCGGATGATGCTCTGACACTCTGGCCACAGAGATATCTACCTGGGGGTTGCCACTGGCTTTATGGATTGCCCTTCCACTGCTGGTACTAATCACCTAAAACTTGGTTAGAGGAAATATTGCCATATTGCTCGTCATAAAAGGCTAGTGAACTTTGTCTTTTTGCAATGCATTTAAACATTAGGCAGAGCAAGAGAAGAGAAAACAAGTACTCACAACACCTTCTGTTTCTTGCAAACACAGAGCAACTTGCAAACACAGAAGAAATAAAAGGGGCAGTGAATAGCAGAGGGGAATTCTCAGCTTTTGCTTGAACACATTTTCACCATTTTTTTTGCAGATATTCAGCCAGCTCTAGTGTGATACACACAGGTCCTTCCCCCACTTCACACGAGATTTCCACCAGTGCGATTCCATTGGCACATCCCCATTTACAACCATTGCAAGCAGAACTGTGTCCCCAGAATACTACATTGCTTCTCTCTGTCTGTCTAAATGCCTCGCTTGGGCTTTCAGGCCCACTGGGCACCTGAGCCCGCCTTGGTAGCTCACAATTCAAGTGAAGCACAGTGGAGCATGCCATGTGTGCCCTGGGCTGTACTTGCAAGTGAAACAGCTTGCCACATCTCTAATGTAAATACCTCAAGCAGTTTACCTCCGGCTTCTTCCCAGCCCATCTGGGTACACATGGTATCCTCAGGGGCTGGGAGATGAAAGCTGGTCCTTAAGAACCACAGACAGGGAAAACCTCCACTAGGGAAATCCATCTCTGGATGCCACGGGGTTGTACCGGCCATGAATCTGACTGCCAGCTCTGTGCAGGTCCTGCACCAGATCTCAGGAGTTTCGCTCCCTGGTGTCACTGCACTGATGTCCACCGTGTTTCTTCCTGATCTCTGGCTCCTGCCCTGGGAAGAGGCTCAGGACCTCCATGCTTTGGCACCGACACAGGTTTCGTGGTAGACATCTTCCACCCTTCAAGTCAGGGTGGCTCTTCTTCTGATGGCAGTTTCCCTGTGTCCTGTCTCCAAGGCTGAACGCCCCTCGTTCAGCACTGCACAGGTGGGCAGGAGGGACAAGCTCTCCTCGCCACCTTTGCAGCGTGACAGCGGGGTTTGCTAGGCGGCTCTTCCAATACTGCAGCCTGGCATGTGGGGGGCAGGCCCTGGGGAGGATGGTCCGGCTACCACACAGGCCAGCAAAAAATGCCAGAGCAGCCTGGAATGTCACTGCAGAGGAGAGATTTGGGACCCCGGGCACTGAGATGACCAGATCTGACATTGTGAAGGGCATTTGGGTACTGAGAGTGGTATTGATTTTTTTTCCAGTCTGTGCGCTCAGGGCTGTTGCCTTTCTTATCTACTGTAACAGCTTGCAAGGTGGGGAGGAAGCAAGAAGAGGCAGAGAAAGAAGTTCAGCAGAATGGAGTTAGCAAGGATCCGGGTGCAGAGGCAGGGGCGCATAGCCAAGCAGGAACAGCAGAAGAAATCCTGTTCATAGGGAGGAGGAACATCTGTCCCTCTCCTGGGAAGCACTGCAGACAGAAACCTTGAAGCACAGGGATCGGGGGGAGCACTCATAGTGATGGTCTCTCGGAAAGGCCGGGGACATCCATAACAATAACATCTCCCTGGCCACAACTGTCCTGCTTTAATGAGGCTCATCCATCTTGCTAAGGCTCTGGCAGGAGGCGATACGGGTCCCCAAAGCCTTGTCCCCGGGCTGTGATGCCATCTGCGTTTCTCTTAGAAGCCCCCCTCCATTTCTGTCTCTCTGAATAGAAAAAGGTGGGCTAAAAGAGCCAGCACGGTGGGACCTGAAGGGATCTAGGCCCAGAACATGATTTTCCCTGACAGGGAACAGATGTGCCGCAAGGCCTTTACTGGGGGAGGCTCCAAAATAATAAAGAGGAGATTTTTTGCAGCTCCCTCTCTGCTTTTAAAGCCGACACCTTATCCCCCACCTCCCCCCACCCCGCTGCACACTCTTCACACATTGAAACCTATTTTGGGCCATCTGATGAATCCCAGATGCCTTGGGGAAGCAACAGAAGTGCCGTATCTTCCATTCGCTGCCTCACGCTGCTTTCCTGGCAACCCCCCCACCCCCGGATCCTCTGTGAGCCAGCAGAAGGGGGAGAGGATAATGAAGTGGTAAACGAGAATCTGCTCCTCAAATTGCAATTACCCATGGGCTGGTGAGCAGAGGAGATGAGCCCACCTGGCCTCTGAGGTGGGAAGATGCATTGGATGGGGGTGCAACAAGCTGTGTGCAGGGGGGCGCGTGTACGTGCCAGCCTGGAGCAAGGGAGGAGGCAGCTGGCTGGAGGGGGGTGTTTGTCTGGAGCTGCGGACAATGCAGACATCAGGGGACAGCCCCAGGAGCCGAGTCTACCACCTCCTGAGCAGCCTACGCTGGCTCCCGTCCAGTCTAATGTACACACATAAGGAGACAGAGAGAGTGCACAGCTGCTCAAACCTTCGGATGTTTGGAGTGGCGAGGATGAGCCAAATCCTCTTCTTGCTCAGCCTGGTGTAAATCTGGAGTAATGCCAGGTACATCAGTGGAGTTACAGCACTTTGGAGGCAACCTGCTGTGAGCGACGGTGCTGGAAGATGTGCAGAGGTCTATGAGAGAGCGTCTTCTGCCCTTCCAGACACCCTCGCCACCTACCTTCTGGTACGCGGGGCTGGCTCGATTCATTAGCCTGTCAGAATAGGGTCTCTGCCCCGAGTCCCGTCTTGCTGGTACTCCACGCAAGGCAGAAGGACTCCGAGCTCAGAGGAGAAGTCCCAGGGCCCTTTTGTCCCCAGCATTTCAGCTCCATGCCCATACGATGCCTTCCTAAGGAAGCAGCAACTGAAACAACCTGTTTGCTGCTGCTCTCTCTCTCCCAAGCAGATTACAGGGGCCTGAAATAACAGCAGCAAAGGCATAGATTTCATAGCT
>NW_017728964.1:12471579-12496086 GCF_001723915.1 Gavialis gangeticus
AGCATTTCAGCTCCATGCCCATACGATGCCTTCCTAAGGAAGCAGCAACTGAAACAACCTGTTTGCTGCTGCTCTCTCTCTCCCAAGCAGATTACAGGGGCCTGAAATAACAGCAGCAAAGGCATAGATTTCATAGCTTTTTCATAGATTTTAGGGTCAGAAGGGACCTATTAGATCACTGAGTCCAAGTGTGGACACCTGAACCACTGGGGAATAGAGATGGGCTCAAGGGGTTGGTGTTGTGCAGCTAAGGCATCCCTGACTCCCTTCACGTCCGCTGAACTTCATCAGGAGTTAAGTCCGGGGCGGGCAATTATTTCGGGTGGAGGGCCGCTTACTGAGTTCTGGCAAGCCATCGAGGGCCGCAGGACAGGCAGCCAGGGCAGATAAATATTAATTTTCTAAATTTTTTAGGGGCCCTGTGGGCTGGATAGAATGGGCTGGCGGGCCGCATCTGGCCCTTGGGCTGCATTTTGCCCACCCCTGGGTTAAGTTGTCTTGTTAGACCAAAGTGGCTCCTGTAGCTGTTTTACCTCCTTTGTGGGAGTCATGGAAGGACGGCTGAGGCTGGACCATTGCTTTCTCCTCTGGGCTGCTTCTTTCTCTCTCCTTTCTCTCAGGACATGGAGGAGGCACCATCCCAGGGTCACCCAGTGGGCAAGGCAGTAGCTCCTGGATGCACCAGACTCCATAGCGGCCTCCTCAGCCCTGCTCCCAGGTCTCATTGCAAGCCCTTAATGATCCTTTGGGTCAATTTTACTCTTAGTTACACTTGTGAAGACTCCTGGGATTCATGAGAGGGGTGACTGGGTGAGGACCGTTCAGTTTATGTGGACATGCCGGGACGAAGTGCAGCCCATTTACTCAGGAAAGCCTGGGAAAACTGCTGCCATGGGGCTCGGGGGAGCCCTCAGAGGGGTGTCTTTTTCAGAGACTGTTTGCTGAGAGAAGAAATGTCTTTGCAAAGGCACTGCAAGCTCTTTGGGACAGAAGGGATCGTACACTCTGTGTGGGCACAGTGCCTAGCATGAGGAGGCCCTGAATTGGGTTGGGGCCTGTCAGTACAAGAGTGCTAATGATGAGGATGATGAATATTTATTGACTGGGGAGATGACTTAACTCTCAGAGCAGAGGAGTTAATGAGCTGACTTTCAGGGGAGCCACGCTTCACAGTTTCTCATGAATTCTGTGGGAGATGCAATGCTCTGCCTCAAAAATCACAGCATCCTTGAAAGCGATGGACTCACTCAGTCTGTTCCTGAGAGAGCTGGGTGTAGACCCCACATCTGCCTCCCCCTGCTCTCCATCAGCCCCTTCCCCTGCTTTACATCAACCTACATCCATCTCCCACGGAAATTAACTTGGCTTCTCTCTCTTTTTTCCCCCCTTTTCTTCTCTCTCAACTGCACGATGCAGGTTTTTTGTCAACTTCCCATCTGCCAAGCAGTACTTCAGCCAGTTCAAGCACATGGAAGACCCGCTGGAGATGGAAAGGAGCCTGCAGCTGCGCAAGCATGCCCGGCGGGTCATGGGTGCCATCAACACTGTGGTAGAGAACCTCAACGACTCTGAAAAGGTCTCCTCTGTCTTGGCCCTGGTGGGCAAGGCCCATGCTCTCAAGCACAAAGTGGAGCCCGTGTACTTCAAGGTAAAGGGCTGGAGTGAGGGTCTCTGACGCTTCATGGGGAAGCAAGGGAAGGAGGGAAGGATCATACTGACACTGCAGTGTTGCCAAGTCCCCTGATGGCTGCACAAGTTCATCCTACTCCCAAGGACGCTGTCCAGCCTTATGGGCCTTTCCTAGAGCTGATTGGAAGTTTTCCAATGGAACATTTTTCCACCAGAAAATTCCAATTTGCCAAAAGCCAAATGCTTTGCACGCGCACATCCATTCCGAAAGGAAAAGAAAGAAGGACCCAAAGTGGTGGGTTCCAAGAAGAGAAGAGCAGAATGGTTTAGTTTTCCATTTTGAAATGACTTTCCCTAACTTTCTGCATCACACAACACGAGAGGTAATAACATGCAAAGTCAGAACAGGAGTGACCCATTTCTGTGGCATCAAAAGAAAACATTTCTAAATGGCCTAAATCAATTTATCTTCAGAAACCCACTTCCTGGGTAATTTTTCATTGTTGCTCTGTTGGAATGGGGACAGGCAGGCTGCAGTGGCAGGGCTCCTGGGTTCTCGTCCTTGAACTGTCACTGATTTTCTGGGTGGCATGAAAGTAGTTTCTTAGGACAAAGCTTGCAAAAGCTTCGGGGCACTTTGATTTGGCCCAATACAAAATACTGTGGGCCTGATATACATTAGTGTTGAGCTGAAGGAAATGTGGGTGCATGGCACCTTTGAAAACCAAGCGCTGGAGGATGTGTCCTCAAGTGGTCAGCACACACCACTGGGCTTGGTTTGGCTAACTAGCTTCACACTCTGCAGCTGCCCTGCAGTGCTTATGGCCTGCTCTGCCCATACTTAATATCTTGAGCCCGTCTGTAAATCTGAACTTACAGATGTGTCTGAACCACTTGCTCACGGCTCACATAGATGCCACATCCCCTAGAGCCTGATTTTCAAGGGAGTTATATACCCACAGCTGCCACTGCCTTCAGTGAGAACGGGAATTGTCAGCACTGAGGTGCATCAGGCCTGGGGTAGCTCAGCTTGGGCCAAGGAATGAGGCAGTGAATCCTGGGCTGGCGAGACCCACTGAGGTCACTTTTGAACACGCTGGGCACAGAGACCTGGTGAGTGATGGCAGGGAGCACCTACACGACTCCGCTGCCTTGTTTCTGCGTTCGGCGTAAGCGGAGCAGGAGCAGGTGAACGCGTCTCAAATTAGGAACCCAAAATCTGAGACACCCAAAAATGAGTGGACGGTTGAGCTTGCAGTTGCCTCAGTTTTCCCCTTTGCCCAATGCAATTTATGCCTTGAGGTGAGGTGAACAAACATTTGTGAGCCTCTTTGAAAGCTGTAGATGGGGGGGACCAATATCAGGTTATGGTGCCATAACAGCTGATGTCCCTTCTAGCCCTGTTGCAATGGTTTCCAGCTAGCTCAGTCAGAGGGCAAATGGCCCCAGAACTCAGCAGTAGGGTTGTTTTGAAGAAGGGGCTCCTACCCCATTGCTTTCTGACCTGTGCCCTGGAGAATCTGGTAACACTCCTCTGTCTCCCCCCTCCCTCAGATCCTAACCGGTGTCATGCTGGAGGTCATTGCTGAAGAATATGCCAATGATTTCACCCCAGAGGTGCAGAGAGCTTGGACCAAGATGAGAAGCCTCATCTACACCAACGTGACTGCCGCGTACAAGGAGGTGGGCTGGGCGCAGTATCCAAACTCCACCATGTGAGCGGACAAGGGGACAGGGAAGGGCCAGGAGGGGCTCACATCAGGACTTCACTATGGTCTCCTCTCAAGATCCTCACTGATCTGAGTGGCCCGGTAGGGTTAGCTCTGTTGCAGCCAAGTCGAAATTTTATCTCCATACGGCAAAAAGTGGGTGGGGCTCTGCAGTGGGAGGGGGTGGGGAACCATTTTGCTTAGTGGCACCATTTCCTTGCCCAGGCCAGGAAGTTACTTGACCTCCCCAAACCCAGAACATAGCTCTTGATTCGATGGCCACAAGATGCACTGGCTCAAATCCTGCTGTGAGGCAACAATGTGCAACCCAAATTTATTGAAGAGGTCCATGACCCTCCTCACCAAGGGAAGTCCGCTCCACCCTCCTCCGGGTTAAAATTGCTCCTGGCCTCATGGGACTTGTGATTTATCAGGCTAAGGCTCTGGTCTCCTGTGTGGTTTGCAAAGTCAACCCAAAGCTGTTGTTTCGGTTGCATTTGTAAAACCCACCTGATAAGACTCCGGCCCCAGATTTGTGAGCGATGCAGAGAAATCCCCCTGAACTGCAGATCGCTGGTTCAGGAGCAGCCCAACCAGTCCCCTCTCTTCCACCTGCATCCTGAAACAGTTGGTATTTCCCTGGCACAAGGGCCCTCCTTGGCTGGCTGTGGCACGTTGTCCTGGGGGTGGGCGCCCCGGAAGCAGCTCAGGTGGGGTAGGGAGGGCAGTGGCATTCTCCTCATTTGGGGGACCCTAGCGGCTTGGCGCACAAGACTATAGGGGGAGGCTGGGAAGGACTAGCACAGAATCTGTGACCTGCTGTCAGAGGTAACCCATGAGTCAATGCGTAGTAGGTGGCTGATTGCTGCCAGTTGCACAGATGTGGATCCAGGGAGAAGAAGGTGCATTGAAAACCAGTTGGGTCCCTTCAATTCTTCCCCTTCCCAATATATGACAAGGTAAGAAGGAAGCAGGCACAAACTGGCTCAGGCAACATGTGCTACATGCAGTGTCCACCCCCCTCCCCGACACCTGGGAAAAGGGCAGTGAGTGTCTGCAAGGGAAAGGGCAGGTTTAATGCCTCCAGCCCCAGGCATACCCATAACTTACCCTGACCGGGAGAGGGAAGTATGCAGTGATCAGGAAAGGGGGACATGCTGGGGATGGTTTCCTGAGTACAGTAAAACATCCCTGCTCCATTTAGAAGTACCTTGAGACTCTGAGTATATATTTGTCCTCAAAATTAAACTGGGTTCCTCAAAATAAAGTGCCTGGTAAAAAATCACCGCATACACAACACTGATTCCATCCCCACCGGTATCACGAGCACCAACTAATTCATCACATGCCTGTTTACCCATTGACTCTCTCCCTGCTCCCCTGTGTAACCACATGAGCCTAGGAGTAGGCAGCATCAGATTTGGAGTCCTAACCCTGATACTGACTCCTCTTTTAGCCTTGGTCACTTTACTTATCTGCTCTGCTGCAATTTCCCACCTCTGTCCAAAGGGAAAGAAGCACATAACCCCTTATTTGATAGGGGTGTTGTGGGGGTTAAGCAGGGAATGTCTGTAAGGTGCTATGGAGGCCAAGCTGGTCAAATAATTCAGAGGCAAGTTATCCCTGTGTCATGACACCAAGGAAGCTGAAAGCTTTGGGGCGAGCTCACCAGGCATCCTGTGCCACGATTGCCTCCTCCCATCCCCTTCTGAGAAGCTCTCAGCTTCCAGCTGTGCTTTAAGCAAGTGGCTGATCTCTGTCACCCGGTCTCTGTTGGCACCATCTGAACCTAGGAACTTCTACTAGCATGTTATCCCTGAGCCAAATTAGTGATGTTCCACTAAGGGATGGATTTGGGCCCAAAGCAGCCTCTAGTAATAGGGGCTGTATGGGGAAATCTTGGGTGTAGTAATTATTAGGGTGATGTCACTTCCCAAGAACTGTGTGTGATTTGTGTATGGTATTACCTCTCATTCTGGTACGTTTGCTCCTCTCTTCTCTGCCCTCCTCTTCTGCCTGTCTGTCTGTCTGTCTGTCTGTCTGTCTGCTTTTCCTGGACACCTTGCAGGATATGTGAATGTTAAACTACCATGCAAGACTCCCCTTGTCAATGCCCTAGCGGTATATAGCACTGCTCTAGCCAAATGTGTTGTACTTAGCTTGTAAATAAGCTGCTACGATATGATCAGCCTTGCCACTTGCGTGGTACCTACTCAGCAAACCCTCTGCCTACCCCATACTTCCTTACTAGTAGACAAAGCTAGCTAGATGACAAGGATCTTATTTGGACTGGATGCTCCATGGGATAGGGACTAGTTCTACATCACTGTCTTGTACAGCACTGCACGCTGGCGGAGCTAAGTTCATAATCCTCCATCATTATCTCCTCCTACCAACGATGATCTCCTCCATGCACTGCTTTGGAGCTAACTGAGCTTCCACAGGCATTTCAATCTTCCCTCTCACTTTCTACCAATGAAGACCAAAGTAATTCTGATGGAAGTTAATTCCTTCCCTCCATGCATTAATTGTGACCATCTCCCTTTCTGTAAGAGTGACAAGAAGAGCAGAGGTCTCTTTTTTTTTTCCTCCTGGGGAGGGCTGCAGTGGAAAGGAGCATGTGTGGGTGGCTTTGTCTATTATGTTTCTTCATCACTATCCCTGCCAGTCTGGAGTTCCTTAGGAAGCAGGTGATCATGGGCAAGATAATCGTGTTACACGGAGGCATAACAAGCAAACGGCCATATCTACCTGATACACACAGGTCTTTCCGTTGCTCTAGTGTGGACCACGATCCAACACAATTCTCAGCTCTAGCCCAGATTTATTAAAACACTCATCACCTAATGAACTTTATGCATGTGAGATGGCCCATTCAAGCTGGGATCAGGGCCAGGGTACTTGGCACCTTTCTCAGCATCTCGTGGTTACAAAATGGCAGCATTTGGCTGATTCTGAATCTAGCCTCAACTAAGCTGATCAAGACTCTTTTGGGGATCTCGGGTGGGACCTTCTTGACCTCGCTGCTATCTCATTCTGGGGATCACGGCCCAGGTTTACTGACGGGCTGAGAGAGCTGAGTTTTGGTGACAGCTGCTAGATCCCTTGGGACTGTTATATCCCACTCTTGATTTCCCTCCACCATTCAAGGCCTCAAATTTAATCAGGTTCCATTATCTTCTGTTTCTAGAGAATCGGGGTGAAAACTGTCAGTGTCAGGAAAAGCTCGGCTGATTTTGAGTTGCCCCATAACCTAAGCTTATCTCCTTTCCTTTTCTAGGAAAGGGGCAGAGTCTTTTGTGCCCAAGGGAAATGTTAACCTTGAAAAAGGAAAAATCCATCCAGGGGGTTGATGAGAGTTGCAAATACAGCTTAGCAAAGCCTTTCTCCAGTCAGTCAGAGATGACTCCTTCATTCTCACTTCTCATGTGAGAAGAGCCTGGAAGGCTAGAAGATGCTGGAGAGGAAACCCAGGGGACCGGATTTCTCTAGTGTCAAAGTACAACACAAGCAGAGGTCATGAAGTCTTCTCCTCACTGTCCTGGCCATGTGCCTTGACCTTGGCTTCAAGGGGCCATCTCGGCCGGAGGGGGCAAGTAAGTCTCCATGTACCTTCAGTCACTCTGTCGTACCTTCAGTCAACAAGGGCACCAAAATGGTTTCAGATACTGTCATGGTGTATAAAGCCTCTCACCTATTAGGCTAGGTGCATAGAGCAGTGGGGTGGGGTGACTGTGGCATGGGTAGATAGACATACCCAAGTCGTTTTGACCTGGGTGTACTAATACCAGCAAGGACTTCAGCTGCTTCTGTAAGTATCCCAGGTGTCTGCTTAGCTGCTGTTCCTAGCTTAAAGCTGGTGGTACCTACCGCCTACCTCTACCACAGTCACCCCCAGCCCCCAGATGCTGCATAGACCTGGCTTTCATCAACAGTTCAATCCCCACCTTTGCAGTTGGGATGGTAAGACAGTGTTTCACAGGCATGCAGTGCAGCAGGCTCTTTGAGAGTCACTGCGATTCGGGCAGCTCGCTTCTCTTGTGACCCCTTCGCTGCAGTGTTGCTCCCCTATGAGACTGCGGCCTCTGTGGAACTGTGTAGAGGTGTCTGTCCAGAGCCAGCAGCCAAATGTCCAGGCCCCAGGAACTACCCCACGTTCATGTCACTGCAGGAAGGAAGGAAGGGGAAGGTAAACTCCGAATAGGAGGCCTGAGCCAGGCTAGGAAGTGATCTCCGTATGGCGCACCGGAGAGACAGAACAGCTTCAGGGCGTCAAGCGTTGACATGATTTGAGGGCAGGGAGAGGACAATTTTCCTTACAGTGCGTGGAAGGGAACAAGGCAGACTGCGGGAGTTTGTTCCAGCCCCGAACAGCAGGCGAGGCCATGATAAATACGTTCACTTTCCCTGGGAAAGAACTTTGCCCTCTGAGGCAAATGGCCAGAAATTTCGAACTTCACTCAGCAGCAGCCAAATTGAACCTCTCAAAGGATCTTTTCTGTAGTGTTTGAGATGCTCTGGCTTCTTTCTATCGGGTGCCCCGTTGCCAGGTTGGCTACAATAATGAGAAGTACTGCACGCAAATTATTACAGCCTCCCCAAGCAAATGCAGCATCTGCACCCCCTGGGCACACCTGGCACAAGCTGCTTGGGAAGAGCTGCTAGCCAGCTTCTCAATGGGGGTTTCAGTAGACTCGTTCAGTACTCATGTGTGCCCCTGCCTCTTGACTCTAACAGCGGTGAAGCTGTGGGGTAGGATCTCTATGATGTTGACTACCTGGTTATAGGGAGCAGAAAGGACCCACCAAACCCTAGTGACTAAGAAATGACTCCTGCGAGTGCCATGTGCCTACTGAATTCCCCTTTTCTGTTAACAGATGCTGCAGTCCTCCCTTTCCACCCATTTTGCCTATGGTCAGCATTTCCCCGTATGATCCAAACCCAGCAGACTTCTCATCTCTGCAAGGGTTCAAGTGATTAGGAAGCAGCCCCTGGGCTGTAGGAAAGTATGCGGGCAAGTTAGATCAGCAGGAAAAATTCCTCCCCCCACACTCCCGTTCTTCTGATAATATCATGTTTTCAGGACATTAGTTTTTACCAGCTGTTGATCACTCCATTGGCCCCTGACAGGGCTGTGTAGTAGCTGCTGACCGTGTCCTAATAAGGAACACCACGCATGGAAGTCTTCAGGCCTTTCATGAAAATATGGGGAGTTAACATTCAGATGCAGGGAATCTGGCCTCTTCCAGGAAGGAAGAGAGGATATTTTAACAATCAAATGAGAGGGAAAGTGGCCTTCTGGTCTATTTGAGCCCAGCTGGAGTTCCACTCTGACCCTCTCATGCACCACAGCCATCACATGCCCAACATCATGGCACCGGAAAGAGGCAGGGGCTACAAAGGCACTGCTGATGCTTTGGCCATTGCAACCACCATGAATGTATTAGGTTAATAGCTAAATGTGGTTCTCCATGGGGCCACCAGCTCCAAACCCTTCCACAACTTTGGGCAGGCCTTTATCTACCATGGACCCAGCTTTAGACTGCTCAGGATTTGAATCCCATTCTGTGTGTGAACATTGCAACTTAAGCCCATGCCTATAGTGAACACACCTTGGTGCTTCTCTTATTGACAGGACAGGAGCTACAGCCTTGCTGTTTCCCCTAATGACATATCGCAGTGAGAATGACCCTCCTAGAGAGCACGGTCCTACTACCAATAACCCTGCTAGAAGATGGTCTTGGGGTAAATTACCACAACTGCATAGAAATGGCCATCCAAGATACAATTGTCTACCTCTCTGTCCCGGCATTTCTCCAGTTTCTAGCAGAATAATACCATATTTACTCACATAGCGCACACACCTTTCCCTAAAAAATTAGCCCTCCAAAATTCAGGTGTGTATCTTAAGCAGAGAAGCTGACTTCTGTGCCCAAATGGAAGCAGGGGATGTTGAAATGGCTGCTGGGGGCTGCGCTTCTCTCCCTTCTCTCCTGGCCAGGAGATAGCAGGGGTGCCAGTGCTGGAGCTAGAGTTAACCCTCTCCTAGCCACAGTCAAATTGGGAGTAGCTTTGGGCTAAGCAACCAAAAGCTGCTGCCAATTCAGCAGCACCTGGGAGAAGGTTAAAACATTAGCTTTTTCCTGAGAAGAAAAGGGAGGGAAAGCAAGCTGAAGAATAGTCTCCCCCTCTGCTCCAGGCAGTCAGCTTTCAGTTGTGGCTGAAATTTCTTTATTTCTTCATTCTGCTTTCCAAAAACAAGGTGTGTGTCTTATATAGGGGGACCGATATCGGAAACAATATGGTGTCTGAACACCAGAGTTCTGCATGCCCAGTGCTGAGGTTCTTATAAGCCAAAAAGGTTTGGTCATGTTAGGAAGCCCAGGGAACCGGGCTATCAATTTGGGGGGCATTTCATGGGGTACAATCTGGGAATATTTTAGAGACTCGGTGCCCTGGATTCTTATTTGTTTCACCAGTCTGGGGGTAGAAGTGGCCCGACAGCTGATGTCTTCAGATAACATCCAAATGTCTGTTCAGCTGCTAATCGTTTATCTGCTCCTCTGCAAAGACCTGTTCAACATGTCAGCTTCATTTGCAGCTGTGCATTCATGTTATTAGGACCAGAGTCATGACAATTGCAAAGGACCTGTTAATCTGGGGAGCTCATTCCCATGCAAGGACAAGGACAAGGACAAGTCACCTGACAGGGAAAATATCCAGGGCACCCAGGGGATACTGCAAGGGTTCGTTCAGTAAGTGGTGCAAAGGTCTTGGAGTCCTTGAGGCTCTGATTATTGATGGATGTATATAATCAAAGTGCTGGGCCAGCACTGGGCCAGAGTCTTAGGTGGTGGAAATCAGCATAGCTCTGCAGACTTCAGTGGAGCAATACTACTTTCTAGCTGTGTCTCTGGCCCATTAAGTGCTACAAAAGATGAACAAGCTTTACTCATGTTCCAAGTCATTTCCTCCAGGAGGGAATTTAATTTTTCATTTTAGGATCTTTTTCTCCTTTAAAGCATCAAAGGCCAAATTCATTCCTGCTGTAAACAGATCTAACACCATTGGTTTGATGGGATTAGAGCTACATACACCTGGGCCTGGGTGGATTTTGGTCCTGATACAGCACTCACTGATGTTAATAGAAAGGCTCCCACTGATGGGTTAAAGTTAGTTTGGCAATGTAAAATCAGGGAGGTTGTGGACTGTGAGGATTCACTGCAATGGTCTGGTTCAGGACAAGAACACAAAGGTCATAATATGCAAATGTCCTCTAATTTTGAGTGCCGCAAGGTTTTGGTGCCTGCTAGGTATTCCCTGAACTCCCAAATGCCTGCTGAGGTCAAATGATGCTTGAGGCTTTTCAGACCAGGTACCCAGAAAACAGTGGCACCTAGAATGAATAGCCATTCAGACAGTCTTGTGTTGCTTGTCCCTGGGCAGATTGTTGCATTGAAGTTCCAGCACTTTAGGCAACAGCTCTGTAAATACACTGCCTGCTTCAGTGTATTTTTTCAAGAGTTTCTTTTTCTAAACAGCATCCAGATGTGCACAGCTGTCATCCCTTGGGTCTCCATCCAATGAGCTGAAATTGCAGGCCACTCGAATATATGCAAACAAAAACATGTTTATTTTTACCAGCCCTGTAGGAAGTAATATAAATGGGGCTGTGCCAGGGAAGAGGCAGAGATAAAGCAAACGCCCCCTCCCCGCCTGCAGAACAGATCAGGGTTTGCTTATATCAGGAAAATCTCAGCAGAGCAGAGAGAAGAGCGAGTTAAAAGGGAAATCATTCCAGAATAAGAAAGGAATGTGAAACACAGGGTGGAAGAGCAGAAGGAAAGGCCGGGTCTTGGCTCCGAGCACGGTTTTCTCCTATACACATGCATGCTCACAGCTGTGCCATGTTACAGGCAGGCCTGTGTATATGTGTCCTCAGGGCTCTTCCCTGCAGCCATCACAACATTTCAAAATGATGATTCTTGGACTCTGGACTTCATTTCTCTCTCTCCTCCATTTGCTCCTGCCCTCTGGACGTGCAGTGCATTATGTCTTGGCTTGTGGGCGAGACACCTGTCAGAGCAGTAGCACCTTGTGGCTCCCAGGCAAACGCCTGGATCCGATGTGCTTCAGCTCGAAAGAATATGCTTGCCAAAACCCACCCGTAGGACTGGATTCTGCAAGCCCCTCTTCTGCTGCCTAGTGTCAGGGAAACTTCCCACTGAGATCAGCAGGGCTCCTTGCATGTAAGTACAGGATGAAAGGGCAGCAGGAGACTGATCCAAGCCCTACTGAAGTCAGTGGTATGGTTCCCTTTGTACTGGGGACCCAGGTTGCTTTGCATGCCTCTGATGTCTTCAGACTCTGAGCTCTTCTGCCCCGCGAGAGCAAAACCATGATCACTAGCCCCCTGACTTTGCCATGCTCCACAGCACTATGTCCTTCCTATGTCCTTCTGATCTTCCCGTTCTCTGGTGGGCCTCATCAGGGCCTCACCGCTCATTCCTTCATGAGTGCAGCAGTACGATATAATCTCTTAGCTAAAAGAGACTCGACAGATGTGACAGGCTGTAAGCCTGGCGCCAACAAGGTGAGGCAACAGCTTGGGGAAGATGAAGAGAAATCCTCGCCTATCACTTGGCTAGGCAAAGCATGTAAGGAAGAGAGATCTGGGCAAATGGGTTTTTTTCCCTCCAGCTGATGGGTGGAAGGATCTTTTATCCCTTTCCAGTTTGCAGCTTCACCTGCTGATCACTGCCAGATGACGACAAAGAGAAACCCCAAAGGATGCTTCAGAGAAGGATGCAGTTAGATCAAGAAGAGGCCCAGCACACAGGTTATATCCCTCCCCCTGCTTTGCATCCATTTCTCTCAGCTGCTCTTGCTCCTTAGCTTAGACCTGGCTTCTCATCCCCATCCTTGAATGGAAAGCCTTGTCCTTTGGCAAGGATCCTCTCACACATGGGACAAGGGAACAAAAAAGGCCCACTCAGCCCAATCTCTTCTTTACTAAGTGGGTTGTACCATTTTCCCTCTCTGCCCTGTGCCTCTGGTTTCCACCTCTACACCCTGGCCCCTGCTTCTGCCTTTGGTTTGAAGCTCCATACCCTTTGCCTGGGGTAGCCAGGTGGCATGAAGGCTTTGAACAAGGGATGGCAATGGTCTAGGCTGTGGTTGTGTTTCACTTATTTTCCTCAGAGACCCCGGTAGAGTTGTTAAAAGCTTTGATCTAGTCCTGGCTATTGCTCTGTTTTGGATGAGGTTCATGCTCCCAGGGCTGGGGCTTACTTTTTGGTGGGTCTCTTGCAAAGGGAAGAACCTTTGCCTAGACAACTGTCCTAATGGCAGCCCTGCAACTACCAGCTGCTGATCACTCCCATGGTTTCTTATGAGTGTCCTAGGCTAGCTTGAGACCTCTAATGTCAGTTCTGCATGGTCTTTGGATGTCAGCATTTCGCTATGGCCTGAGCGCTGCTTGAAGGAGCTGGTTTTGTGGCAGTCCCTTTGTCCTGGGGGAGCTGATGTGATTTCTGTAAAGCTCCCAGGGGAAAATTTTCAAAAGAACTCCAGTGACATAAGAGCCAAAGTGCCATTTTCCACAGCCCCTTAGTCATGGTATTGATACGCCCTGAGGTGTTTAAGTCTTACTGAAAGTCAATGGTGTTTAGACTCCTAGGACCTAGCTTTTTAAAGCTATTTAGGCATCTAACCCCTGCTGGTTTCAGAGAGAGCTGGGCACCAGAATAACTTTAAACACTTGGTCCTAACTGTTGATGTCACTTTGGAAAATGAGATTTAGCAGCCTAAGTTACTTCGATGCTTTGGAATAAATTATCCCTTAACTGTTGCGCTTGCAAAATTGATTTCATCTAGTGAATGTCATAACTGCCAATCCAGAATATTAGATATGACACTTCTGGAGTGGATGGGTTCATTCATCAGTGAAGCAGTTTGAAACAGTGACCCAGAACTCAGTACAATGCAAAGGTGTCACAAAATAAACAGAGCCCTTTCTAAACAGTCTGTGTTGGGTAGTGGCAGGGGCTGTGAGGCCCATGTATGTCCTAGCACCTAGCTCACTATATTCATCTAACATTTCTTTGGTTATCTCAGCATAAGTACAATAAGTGAACATGCCAGATGGGGTGGGAGGGCATGTGGATTTGTGTAGCTTATTTCTAAGATTATTATAAATGTCATCTGACTGAGACATAATATATATTCATACAAGATTGTGCAAGAATATATACAGAGATGTGGCATGTAATATCTGGATGGTAGAAATGTAAAAGTGAAAAACAGAATGGTTGAGGTTTTAAAACCTGCCTAAAAGATTTGGAGATTCAGCTACTATGAATTTGGATGTGGACTGAGTATTCAAATCTACTAGGCAGCCTGTGTGCGCAGACACAGGCAAAGACATGTGCATGCACACAGCTCCCCTCTTCCTCCTGGCAAAGTTGCAGAGCTAAGAACCCAATTCTGAAAGAGCTGGTCCCTTCCCCAAGGTGCTTCCATTTTAGTTAAGGCGTGGGTTTCTCCATGTGCTTAAACCTAAGCCTATGTGATGAATTGCATTTATGACCATGCTGCATACACTGGGCCTGACCCGCTTGGGCTTAATGCATGAATTAGGGAGATAGGATGAGTTCTCGTGCTGTCTGTTTGGAATTCAAGTGGAAAAACATTACTGTAGGTCATCATCTACCTGCGGAAATCTTAGCTGTTCCAGTATGGCAGGTTTTACCGCTGGAGCTATATTCTCAATGGACCTTTGATAAATGTGAAAATAGCCCAGACAGCTGAATAGTTATATTCATCCTACATACTCCATGAACACATACTCGCTCTCCCTTTGTTTCTCTCTCTCTCTCTCTCAGTCCCAAGCCCAATTCATTCATGCTTCTGTGTCTATTCCCTTTCCATCTGTAAGCTTTTTGGGAGGGGGCCTTAAAGTCAGGAGCTACTAGAAGCCTTGGGGCACACCGTGAGGAGAAGACCAATGCACCGCTCTCTTTGCACTCCTTGTCCACAATCTTGCAGCTACACCTGGGCTTCTCACAAGCCGCACCCCAGAGCCATCTCTTCAGACACTTGAACTCTTATCATTGATTTTCCTGCTGCTTTCCTACTTATGCTGGGTGGACTCCTCCCTCCACTGAAGTCAATAGGAGAGTTGCCATTGACTTCCCTGGGGCTGGGATGGTCCCTGTAGCATGCCGACCTTACACTGGGGCTCTTTTTTTCTGGACCATCTTCCTCAGGCCAGAGCATTTTGACCTGAATTGACTGCAGTGATTTTATGGAGGTGGCATCCTTGGAGACTGGGATCTTCTGTTTATCTCCAGAGCAAGCTGAACAGGCAGCAGCAGTGTCAACTTCCCCCACCCTGCATTGCCACTGCATCTCAGTGCCAGTCTAGGGAACTGGGGGGAGGAGCAGTGGTGAGAGCAACTCATTGGGTCAAATTCATTGTGGGTGTAATTGCACAACAGAATGAAGCCTTGGCCTCTTTACTCACATTGCCAATAGTGGTAGCAATTAGGGCCACGTGCAAGGGTCTTTCACAGGGACCTTTGTCCGTTCTGAATGGAGCCCATCTATTCCTTTCATATTGCTGTCAAGTAACTGTCAGGTTGTACTGGCTAGACTTGTACTGGTGATCTGGAGGTGAATGGCTTTGTAGCCCACTGCCAACCCCAGAGTGAAAGACGGTATAGACATTAGGTGCCAGGAGGAAATGCAGGACAGGAAACGGATGGTGCCAAAGGTCCCATCCACCCTGTCTCCGCACCCCGTGACATTTTTTTTCTGAAAAGGGATTAGGGCTAAGATTTAAAATACATATTTATAGGTTGAGATTCTCAAAGCCACCTAAGAGATTTGGACCCCATACCGTATTCTGCAAGTAAAGGTCCAAAGCCCTGCAGCTTCCAATAGCAATACTGCAGCACTCCGACTGTTACCAGAGAAGCCTGCTGTGGTTTTTCTCATTGGCATAAACGGGACCAGAATTTGGCTTTCTGGTCTACCAGCCAGAGCACGTTCTCCCTACTCATTGCTGTAGTGAAGTCACACTGTTGTGTCTATGTCAGTGTGAGGATCATCATGGCCAACAGAAGGCTGTGGCAGGAAAAAAGCATTGGATGCTTGGATGAAAGAGACTAAATACATAAACAAACAAAGCTTGGACCAACTTTAATAAAAAGAAAGGATAAACTCAAGGGTGGGTCCGAACTATTTAACAAACTGCAACAATACTATTTTCCATAGCTAAGGTTGTCTCTAATTGTTAGTATGTCCTTCTCCAGTCCCATGGTGACCCACAGACGTGAACAAACGCAGTCAGCCGTAACTCTCGTGTCGTCAGTGTTAACAATACTATTACAGATACTGTTCCTGTACGTGTTATCGGCGATCATGTGCTTTTTTTCTACATGCCGTTTAAGTGTATGATGGATGTACTTTTTCTTTTTTGTAGGTTTTTAGTATGTTTGTAACGGGACAAAATTGTGTAATTAAACTGACCTTGTACTTTCAGTTGATAAACCAGTCAAACCCATTATTCTCAACAGTCTCTTCCTGGTCTCTTTCCTGCTGGTCACCCACATGAGGTGGTTGTTAGAGTTAAGAAGCCTTGGCTTCAACTCAGCTTGCTTAGTTGCCCAGCTGGGTTCAACCACATCCTCCAGCATCCCTGAGTTCTGTTTCCAATATAATTATACCACATAGTGCTGCTAGTCCCTCTGGGGCTCTCTCTCACGCAAGATCAACCGCCCTCTTAAGTCAGTGGGAGTTCACTTCCTTGGGTATTGTGTCAGTCCTTATTGCACAGCAGTACTGCAGCATCCAGTTTTGAGACTCCACCATAGCAATGGCAGCTTGCCACAGAGTCAGAAATCCTACAGTGACTCCCACGTGGTTTTATCAGTCCAGTCCCATGGAGTTGTGCTGCTGTGTCATTAACAGAGATGGAATTCACTAGGCTGCTGGAATGAGAGCTGTTGTAAAAGGGTCCAAACAAAATCTGTGCTTTTTCAGGAAGAGGAAAAGCGCCCCTATTTTTGTTTTCAGAAAATCCCTCTGGGAGTCTCTTACCATAACATACACCCGGGTGCCTCCCAGGGCTTAGATGGCTCTGAATATATGAAAAACCATGTAATAAGGAAAATTCATGTAATAAGACTAAGCAGGAAACATTCCAAAATTGAAGCCAGAAGGCAAAGAAGGGGCAATACATACATATCCCAGGTGCAAGTCCTTGAAATGACGGCTCTCAAATCAGACATACCCATGGAAACAAAACGTCCTGTTTGCAAGGATGTGGTGATCTCTTCTAGGCAGCTTCAAAGCTAGGAAATTAAATTCTAGTCCCAGCTGCAAGGTGAGGCATTAATTCCTCACAGCTCAGGCACACTTCAAGAGCTGTGAAATTCTGCCCTTCAAAGAGCTTGATTCTACCCTCGTTCTTTCTACTGGTCCAGTACAAAGGCAAGTGAATCAGCCTGGTTTGGAGCTGGCCTTTGGGAAAATAAGGGCTTAGTCCTTTGGGGATATCCCTCAAGCCCTCTAGGAACCCCATCCCTGAAGCATCTGAGCACCATTTATGCCTCCTGATAGGTAGGGAAGTCCTTTTCTTCACCTTATATTGCAGACAGTGATGCAGAGAAAGGTTTAGTCTGAAGGCTGTAGGTGCTCACTGGTTTAGCTTACTTTGTCTAGGTCTTTGTCAGAGGCATCTGATTTTCAGAGGTGCCAGTAAAGCAAATGCAACAAGAGATTGTTCAGGCAAAACAACAGAAAGAGGCCACTGACTGAACTGACCCCTACCATGACTGCCTTTGAGGAGCATGGGCAGCTAGTCAGTTAAATCTGTCTTCCTCTTGCTCCTTTTTGGAAAAAAAATCATTTGATGCCTGTGGTGGGCCAGTAGGGGGTGCTCCTACATCGAGCCACCCGCCTCACTGCACCCCACCAAAGATCAGGCTTTGGATGCCTCCCCAGGAGCACCAGCTTCTGACTAACCCCCTTCCTGGAGCACACCCGCAAACCTGGGGTAGTGCTGCCACCACCCAGACTCAGGTCTCTGTCTGGGCCCCATGCTGCCCAGGATACACAGGCCCTGTAGACCTTGAAATTGGGAGTGCTTCTGTTAGCCTGAGGCCTAAAAAGTAGCCTCCCTTGGTCAGCTGAGCCAAGGAAGCAAGAAGGCCTGCCTGATCCCTCTTGAGCATGTACATCATGGCTGGATATAATAGACAGTTTTATTGGATAGAGAGGGTAGGTATGTGGAGGGGTACAAGTCATAAGAGTAGCAAAAGAATAACCATGAGCAAACAGAGAGGCTTGGTAGCCCTTGGATATGCAACTAGAGAACATTATCTATGCTTCTAGTTAAGTTCCTGATAAGTTATTCACTTCTGGATCCTGAGTATGAGAGAAGGCTACAGAAGCTCACGCTGCTCAGTGAATGTCTTTAAAAATGTCTGACCTCCTTCCTGGAGGGGACCACTTAAATAGCCCTTCTGACCTCATCATTAAGTTCCCACCAGCAGCAGTCCCATTGGCTGCTGACCGGTGCTTCCCAATGACACACCACTGACCAGGAGAGAG
This sequence comes from Gavialis gangeticus, assembly GCF_001723915.1. Classification (NCBI taxonomy): domain Eukaryota; kingdom Metazoa; phylum Chordata; order Crocodylia; family Gavialidae; genus Gavialis; species Gavialis gangeticus. The sequence continues at coordinate 12,489,534 of NW_017728964.1, forward strand.
AACTAGTCACATGACCTGCAAGGGAGGGAAACTCTTAAACAAAGAAAGAGAGATCTCCCCCTCCCTATGGAATTCCCTAGGCAACCAGAAGGTTACCTAGCAACCAGGTTGATAGGCACATGAGTGAGGGAAGAGTCTGGGACCAGGTAACCCAAAAAGTAAGGAGGCTGGGAGGAGATTCTTTCACAATGCCATTAACATAATTAATAAACAGCCCTTGGAGTCTCCACCACATCCTGTATGTGCTTCTAGCCGAGTGGAGGAAGCTAATTACCATCAAAAGCTCTAGGGATGCTAAGGTCCAGATGTGCGACATTGGCCTCTGTAATGTGAGTGAAATGCCTGGAAGGCTTGAGGGAGATGGTGCTGGGGATATAAAGCCACTGTCTTCCTGGCTGCCAGTTTGAATCTAGCCAGGATCAGTAGTGAGTGAAGGTCATTGCCCTGACAAGGGTTCTCTGCGGCTGCCCTTAGTCTATTATCTATGCATGCACAATATCGATATGGACTTCCATGTCTTGCCATCATTAACAAGTCCTTGAGGCTCCTGTGAGGAGATAACAAAGGCCACACCATCCCCACAGGGGCAAAAGGACCAGCTCTGGGCCACACAGCAAATCAAGGATCAATAGTACACAAAATTCCTTTGACTTCATCTGCCAGATCCCACTGCCTGCCCAATGTCAGCCAAGCACATCAGCCCCCTCCAGAACCATTGTTCTAGAAGGGAGGCCAGCCACAAGATCTCAGATGTTAGTGGGCAAGCCCACTCATGGGTGTAGGGGCTTCCACCAGGGTAAGGACTAGAGGCTGCTTGTGGGAGAGGAAACAAATGCTGTGACTGTATCTGAATTGCATCTCCAGGGTGAGGAATCTGAGGGAGTGTTCAATTCCCTTAGAAACAAAATGGGTAGAAAATCTGAAACCAAGTAAAAGGTGCAAAGGTCAACAGGAGCATGGGAAGCCATGGCAAGGTTAGTGCTCTGCATTGTCATGGGAAGGATCCGCCAGCCCTATAACACGGTGTCACTCAGCGGCCATACAGCCACTGTGAGCTGGGGTAACAGCGTTAAGTCAGGCCTCCCCATTAGGGTTTCCAGTCACAAACCCTATGATGCCCTGAAAACTGGGGTCAGCTGAAGAGTGGGGTGGGGGAAGTGTGACATAGCACATGGGGCTGCTGAGGAGGAAGTAGCTTTGCCATAGGTCGTTACTTTTGCTCTGCGGTTGACTAGTTATGCTCCAGTGTTCGTTCCTTCAGTAAAGCCCCATCCTGCTAAACCCATAGGGGCTGGAGGTGGAGAGAGAGGCTGCCTTGAAAGATTGTTCCCAAGTAGTACTGCTTCTCCAAACTCCTTTGCTCCTTGAGCAAGGCAAGGGCCCTATGGCTTGGACCTTCTAGTCTTGAGGGCACTTTTAACCAGGTTCCCCTCCATTATGTGATGCATTAAGCCCCCCTTAATGGTCTCTGCCTAGTGTCCAACCCTTGTCCCATTTGTCCTCTTAGCTTGACTCTACCAGGGTGCAGTGTTGGAGCCTGAGTTCAAAGTCAAAGGGTGAAGAGCAGCATGGGGCAGCTTAGGAGAATGTGGCTGCCATGGTACTGCTGCCTTGTAGGTGAAGTCAATGCCTCCTTTGGAAGCTAGGAGTCACACTTCCAGCCCTCCACCTACTCCTCCCATGTCTCTGTGCTTCTCTCTGTACTCTGCTTGAATGAAAAGATCACATGCTCTTGACAGTTTAACTATTCTGGCCAAAGCCCTAGTCTGGATGCAGCGGTGCCAACAGGAGAAGGGTCTACCAGCTTGGGTCCATCATTTGGGAAGTGCTGTAGTCATACCCCATGTCTTCAGTCAGGGGCCCTCCTGTCCTCACTAAGTGCACAAACTATGGCAGCAGCAGCCCCATGATGGGGAGAACCCTATGAAAAAGGGCATGTGGGAGCTTCCAGACTCATGTCTCCTTGGTACAGATGATGTCCTTTGAACCCCACCGCTATCACTGGCAAGCAACACCCTTATGCTTCTTGCTGTGCATTGCACTAGAATTCGTAGGATCAAGGATTACATATTTTATTTCCAGAGCATCATAAAATAGGGCATTTTGGTCTGAGGCATAACCTGCCCATGAGGAATCAGAAAAGGATCCAGCAGTAAAACTCCTTCAGTGGCCTTTACAGGCTGGAAAGATAGAGAAAGCTGGGAATTTAGTTCTACCGCTTAAGGCACAGAACCCTCCATCCTGCCTCTCTTGGGGCTAGTAGAGCCACAGAGCCTCCTAACTGTATGGTGCACTGAGAGGCAGGCCACAAGCTGCTCAAATCAGAGCTGCCAGGGTTACTTCCAAGTGCCATGCCTAATATCTGCAAACAGCTCAGTGAGCCAAAAAATTCAATTCCAATGAATTATGAATACTTATGAGTTTGGTGCAGAAATAGTCTCAAAAGGTAGTCGGCCCCCATCCCTGAGCCCTTGCACACTGCCTGGGTCCTAGTGTCCCCAAACTCTCCCATCAGAGAGAGAATAGTAAAAATAAGAAAAGAGTGGAAAGAATTGCTCCAGATCAGAGGAGGAAGACCACAGAGGGAAACATTTTCTGCATGAAAGGAAATGAGACAGAGAAGAGACTAAGCAATAAGACAGTAAGAAAGAGGCAAAAAGGAGAGATTTGGATCAGAAATGTTCTCTATGTAAAATAGAATTATTATTATTGGTATCGTTATTAGTGGCATAGCACCCATAAGCTTCCAGTGAGATCAGGGTTCCTTTTTGTTATGTAGCAGGCAAATAAATATTAAGAAATGGTCCTAGAGATCTTATAGTCTGAACCAGACCCTCATTTGAAAAGCACTTGGGGTGGGAAGCACATCAGATGCATTCTTATTAAAGGCACTGGCAAGCAACAGACTTTTTTTTGCAAGTCCCTGATAAAGCATGGATGTTGCATGCCAGGAAAGCAGTGCTGAGTCCTTGCACTGGGGATGGTGGTTCTCTGCCTCATGCAGACCCATCAGCACAGGGCTTTGCCTCCCTTCTTCCTGTGCCATGCAACAGTGACACTTATGGGGGCATTTTTCCTTAACCTTTACACCATTTCTTTTCACCTTGAGGCATGCTCTGGCCCAGCTCCCCAGTATTTCTCTACCAGCAGTCACAATCCACTGGCTATTTTTACAATAACTACATGCAAGAGGCCATGTCCATGGAGTCCAAGGTTTTGCCAGTCAGTCCTTTGTGCAAGCTACAGGTCCCAATAGAAATCACTGCCTCATAGTGCTGTACAAATGTTCTCCCTAGTCTCCTCCCACCCAGATTGCCACCCCATCTACTGCATCACATATGGGTAGGGGGTGATTTTCAAAAGCACCTGAGTGACTTGGGAGCACAAGTCCCGTCCACTGACAAACATACAGAAGAATCCTTCTTTTCAGGGACTTGGGCTTCTTATTATGGGGGAAATTTGGGGGAAGGTCTTCTAATGCTCACCAAACCAATCAGGCTTTGCCATTGCCTTTCCTCTTCTAGTTTCAACCCACGTTTCCTTCTGGGTGGTTTCACTAGCCACTAAGCACCTATTGCCACAACGGGGCTGATCTTCAGTGGATGGGGATTGTGACTGCTGCATCCATAGAGGTGTGACAATTTACACTAGCTTCTCCCCCGGGTTTTTCCTCAAGACTTTGTGCTGTATCATAGGGAGGAAGGAACATACCAACCTCCCTTTCAGTCAGGTGTAAGCGGGTGCCCACATAGAATAGGTGCTTACTGCTAAGCTGAAGTTGTGTGTACTTGTAGTACTGCCCCATCTCTCTTCTTTTCTGCCAGTCTCTTTCACTCTCCCTGTGCACGTCGAAACAAGACGATTACTGCCCTGCCCAGTTGACTAACTAACTGCACAACAAACGTCTTGGTGTCTATACATGCATCCCTATAGGCTGGAGTAGATTAATTTAGGCATCCTGCAGCCTAAAGTACTATCCTGCCACACAGTAAAAAAATTGTGCAGCAGCACATATGAAGGCATTGCACAGCTGGTTGGGGCATGAGGGTGCTTCAGTGCGGGGGTTGCCTGCTGGGTAGCCCCACACTGAAGCACCTTCACACCCCAGCCAGCCCCTCTGCAGCACACTGAGGCAGGGGGAGCAGCCCAGGGCCCGGGACCCCCTGCCAGCTGGGGCTGCTCCAACTCAGCTCCACGTGCTGCACCTGAATAAATTGTGGAGCTTATTGCTCCGGAGTGAATTGCTCCCAGGCACATGTTCAAATGGTGCACCTGAGAGCTTTAGCGCCAAAGCAATAAGCTTCATGGTTTATTCAGGCACCATCATTGCACATGTAGATGTGCCCCCTGTGCTGCTCCATCCCCTGTCATATCCCCCTTCCCTCGTGTGTGGGACACTAAAGCTGGAGCTAAACTCTTAAGTTTAGGATGCTCCAATGGGTTTCCTGTCAGGCAGCTTCCAAGTGAACATGAGTTGTGTTGTATGTCCCAAACCTGAGCTCGCTGTCAGGAACAGTTAGGCAGCATATGAGGTCCAGATTTCTGTCCAAGCCATCTGCCCTAACATGTTTGCATAACATCTTTAGACTATTCATTATTAATGTAACCTTTTTCTTTTGCGCTTTTAAGGCAAGAACTGGGCTTCCCAGCACAGCCACCCAAATCTCCCACCCAAATGGCACTGAAGCAAGAGTATAGTACAAGCTGAGACAGGCTCTGGAGAACATATAAATATATTATGAAGTGCACAAACACTCAATAATTCATCTCACACAGAGAGCAGCTTTTGCTTCCAAAACTCCAAGAAGAACTTCTGAATCCCATCCCTCCCGCCCCCCATCCCTGCCCTCAAGGAGAAACCAAACGGAAAAGTCCAGTTTCAGCAACACACAGGACGAAGCTCTGAGCTCCCACATCCCTCAACCTGACCCACGCCCCCCCTCAAGCCGTTCCAATGCAAGACCCGCACAGGCAACTGCCAAGGCAATGTGCTCCTGCCCTCCCCCTCCCCCTCCACCCCCAACCCTTGCCCTCCATTTCTAATCAAAACAGGTCCAGGCCCCTCTGCAATGCTATGCAATTGGTGTCCTTGACAGCAACACCCAAGAGTCAGTGGGTAAATGTCCTCCCCTCCACCCCTGCAGGTGCACATAACCTACCTATGGTCATAAGAAGCCAGGGAGGTGGGCAAGTGTGGGAGGAAAAGTAGAAAAGCAGGTAGGTAGGACACTCCTGAATGATCTTTGCAACCTCAGAGGCTTTTTCCCTCTTTTTCTTCTCCTTTATTGGCCCCGTGGGAGTGTTAACGAATCTACCTCACTGTGCTGGGTGCTGTATATGCACAGAACAAAGTGGGCTCTTTCTCCTACAGCTTATCTTTCTACTCTCTAGGCCCGTACTATTACAGGCCCCATGCCAGAACATCTCTACGAAGTTTTGGTGAATTCCTACTCTTCTTGCTGGGGTAAACTCCAAAGAAACTGCATCGCCTTGCTTACACCAACTGCGAATTTGGCCCTATTTCTTTAGTCCCCTCGTGGATCTCTGCTATAAATTACAGATTCTGGAAAGTAAAAAAACAAGAAGGAAAAAAAAAAAACCCCAAGCTTCCTGGGCCTGATACTAACCAGGAGTCCAGTCCTTCCTTTCCCAATCCCTGTCTCTTCTTCCTCAGCACTGGGAGATATGGTTTATCTGAGCAGTGTTTAATGTAAACTCTGTCAGCCCGGACTGCCATTAATCCTCTGGAGTTTGGCAGCCACAAGATTAAATAATAGGGAGAAAAATACACATCTGAAATTGAAAAATGCTTCAGGGCTTATTCCCAGCCAGGTTTCTCTCCTCTTCCAGCACTTTCGAAAGATAACGGCGGAGAAGGGAGACAAGCCCAGTGAGATGGGGAAGGAGAAGGGGAAGGGGAGAAGGCTCTTTTGGGGGCGACTCCTTGCTCCCTCTCACCATGGGAAGGGAACCAGCACCACCACCGTCTGCTGCTTTCCAGAGTGTGGAAAATTCCACATCTACCCCTCCCCTGTGCAGCGATCCAGACAGGGGTCCCACAAGGGAGGCTCTAAATATACTATAATCCCCAGCCTGCAGCTTCTCTTGATCAACTGCAATCCCTGCCCCCATTAAAGCCATATTCAAAGAGTGCAATCAGGCTCATCCAAAATCCGTCAGGCCCGCATGCCTTCATTAAAGTACCAAGAAGCAAACAGGCCATCCTATGGGCTGGTTTTTGCAGCTCTGTCAGTTTGAACAGATCGTGCTTTGTGTAGTCTGGATGCTGAATGCTACTTGCAGGGCTGTGAAGTTGGTGTGCCTGTGCTGAAGTCAGTAGAGTTATTCCAGATGGATGCTGATAAAGCTCTGAGCAGAATTCAGCCTCCGATCCACAGATCATGGAGCAGTAGAGTTGGAAGGGATCCCAAGGGGTCATCTCATGAATCCCCCTGCTCTGTGAAGGATCAAGCATAGTATTCCCTCATGCTTACGGACAACCAGGGGCTTCATGTGTGTCACAGATGGCACAAATGCAAATCCACAGCAAAAA
>NW_017728964.1:12501086-12502363 GCF_001723915.1 Gavialis gangeticus
GTAGAGTTGGAAGGGATCCCAAGGGGTCATCTCATGAATCCCCCTGCTCTGTGAAGGATCAAGCATAGTATTCCCTCATGCTTACGGACAACCAGGGGCTTCATGTGTGTCACAGATGGCACAAATGCAAATCCACAACAAAAAACCCTCAGCTTTTGAAACCCAGAGAAGATGTTAGCAGCTCAGATACGACTGACTTGCTTTTAGTAAAATGTCCAGTGGATTTCTGGTCCCCATTCCCCACTCTGCCACTGACCAGCAGTGAGACCTTGGGAAAGCCACGTGCAACCACATTTTTCCAAAGCAGGGACTAATTTTGGGTGTTTCAGACTGCGGTGGTCCAAACTGGGCTTCAGCAGAGGTTGGCCCCAGGGGATCATGTTGGGTATATTCTAGCAGGATGCTTTCCAAGCCCCTAGGACTGACAGTACCAGATCCCAGCTTTGTACCTCTTCTAATGAACCACAACAATAAAGCTCAGGTGTCTCTATGCCTGTCCTCCATTCAACAACTAGGGTAAATCACTCCAAAGCAAGTCTTGCTAGGCCTGAGCATAGACTAGGGATAACTACGGACCTTATGTTGGAGTAATGCTGCTCTTGGGCTCCTTCTTGTGGCAGGTCCTCTCTCGTAGGCAGAAGAGAAGCAGAGTTGATCGAGGCTGATCTGCTAATCCACACAGATGTACTAATGGGTGGACCGTTCCCTGGTTGGGATGGGAGTTATGGACAGTTTTCAGGGAGAAAGAAACTAGCCAGATTCATCCTCTGTTTTCTCAGGAGCCCCCTGGTGAAAGTAGTGACAGCAGCAGCAAAGTGACAGAACCCTCTACAGCCAACTTGACCTGCTGCCGTCCACCGGAGAGCAATGCGCATTGAAACATAACAGCACCCAAGAAAACGGCTTCACTCTCGTTTCCAGGAATTATTCTGTATATGCATATTAGAAGCTGGGAGGGCTTGGGGGATTCCTATAACCAGACTAACAACTTTACAGATTAAGGACAATAAGAAGTCTTTTTTTAAATACATAGGGGGTAAAAAGAAGGTCCCAGGTAATGTGGGGCCCTTGCAGGACACGTTGGGAAACTTGGTCATCACACCAGATGACAAAGCTAACATGTTTAACGATTTCTTTGTCTCCGTCTTCCTAAGTAGGGACCAGAACAGCAACCTCCCAGCTGGGCCCCCTTTGGGCCCTGGGGGAGGCACACCTGGGCCAAGGGTTAGCGAGGACTTAGGGAGCTTCTGGAGGGGCTGGACGTATTCAAGTCAGCC
>NW_017728964.1:12502611-12520879 GCF_001723915.1 Gavialis gangeticus
GAACAACGGTCACAAGCTGGCAGAGGGTAGATTTAGGTTAGACATCAGAAGACGCTATTTCACGGTCAGGGCGGCTAGGGTCTGGAACCAACTTCCAAGTGAGGTGGTGCAGGCTCCTACCCTGGGGGGTTTTAAGAAGAGGTTAGATGAACACCTTGCTGGGGTCGTTTGACCCCAGTACTCTTTCCTGCCATGGCGGGGGGTCGGACTAGATGATCTTCTCAGGTCCCTTCTGACCCTAGAAACTATGAAACTATGAAACCAGCTCCCCTCCCCATGCCTGCAGAGACTCAGTTTCAAATCACTTACACCGAGACTGGGACAAACGGGCTGTTTCATTTCCTGGTAGGAGCATTAAACAGAACAAGATCATCCAAGCTCCTGATACTTGTCATAGCTTCAGGGAATTTAAATTCTACTTAGTCCTGCAAGGTGCAATCCAGTAATAACACTGATTTCCTGTAACAAGATATTCCACTCCCACAGAGCGCAAGGGTCCAGGGCTCCACATACTTACACATGAAGGTAACTTCATCCCCCCTACTTATTTGCACATGCAAAAGGTGAATCTCAAGCATCAGTGTTTTCAGGATCAGGACTAGGGTTGTATATGGGCAATCCATTCACAGTAACATCCATGTGAAACATTGGATCATAGACCTACGCCTCATTTGAATTATGTCAATTTGATACTGATGAGTCCAGACTGTGCTTAGTTTTCATTTTGTAATTGTCATTATGAAAAACAATATGAAAAATGACACATATGATGAAGCAGAGAAGGATTTTATATTTTATCTTTGACAAACTTTAATGAGAAACATCAATGTTTATTTCTAGTGTGTGTGTTTTTTTTCAAATGATTGCCAAAATTGCTTGCTTTGACAGGAAACAAAAGACCCCTCAGACACTAATTGTCATTTAAACAAAAAATGAATGTCTTTCCCTTCTAAGATGGCCTTCAAAACAGACACTAAAATAAAATGATAATGTTCTGTAAAATTAATGTACTTTAAAACGATGAATAGTATAGGTTTTTATGAGTGTACACAGTTATTGTTTTTAAGCAATATTTACTTTCTTTGTAAATGTCAATGAATATATATTTTCTCTCTTGCTGTTGTTTTTAGTAAAGGAAAAGACTGACTCATACACAGAAACCAGCTATATACTTCCAGGTCAATAGATTTTATTTTAGGTTAGAGGGAAACAGCAAAACAAGAAATAAAAAATGTACAGTCCTAGTGGCAGAGCAGAGTGGGCACTTCTCCTTTGCAACAAGTTGTGCTAAATCTGAGAACAAAATACCTACTGTCACTAGAGGTTCTTAGATACTGGAAGATGCAAGGCGCAGAAAATAAGTACCATATTTCCTCATATACCACGCTGCCTGGAATATAATACATGCCTTGTTTTTGAAAGGCAGAATGAAGAAAAACAGATATTTGCTTGCAGTAAGTAACTGAGTCACAGCAGCTAGGGAGCAGGGTCTGCTCGTTGTTCTGATCCTTGAGTCAGGTGCAGATTTTACTTCCACTTTTGCCTGTAACTAGCAGAAATTGTTCTTACTGTATTTCTCACATAAAATGCACAGTATGACATCCAGCAGCTGATTTTTTTGGGTGGGGGAAGTGTGTTGTATGTGAGAAAATACGGTAATATAATCTGATAGCTACTGATACCACACTACCTGCTGATCCAAATATAATCCTTCCAACCCTTACCTAAAACTCTCCAGGCAGGAACTGATCTGTCATTTGATTTGTCTGTCACCATGCACAACTGTGGGGTTGCAAAAAAATAAATGGTAAGTGTACCTATGATTCAACAGTGTCTTTTAAAAGCAGAAAAGATTTGTGGTTTATGAATATGTATTACGCTCTGTTCTGATGATCATTCTCCTCTAATTCCCTCTTTTTCACTCTCCTACAACTGCTAAGCCCCGCTGTAACTGTCCTCTGTGTATGATCAGTGCAGATTGCCAACGTGCTGTCTTGTGGTTTTATTTAATCTTTCTGCATTTGTCCCTTGGTATCAACTGTCACCCTCATGTGTCTATTGAAGCTCGACACAATGCAGAATTCAGTATTGCCAAAGCCAAGCATCTAAAAATGCGAAGTTGGACCCTCAAAAAAAAAAAAGCATGAGATTAGCTTCAAAATCTTGACATTTGTTTAAAAAGTCATAAATGCCAGGTCCTTTCTATTTTCAGTCTGGCATTTCTGGGCCTTGGGAGTCACATTTTTAAGTTCTTCTTCAAAGCCCCCAGAGCTCGAGTCTTTTATTAAAATAAAAGCAGAGATTCTTTTGCCACAATGTGATGCCAGGAGCTGCAGCTTTCAAATGAACACCCAGTGTCACAAGATGCATAATAGCATCACGGAAGTCAGCAACACTGAGACTCATATATTAAAAGAACAGGAGCCACCAGCAGTCAGGGGGACTGTGGGAAGGAGGAGACAAGCAGGGCTGAGCTAAGGCCAGGAGGGTGAGCAGGACGCACTGACAGTGCTCGGTGTAATGCAGAGTCGGTAGGCAAAGCCAAGCTGCACTCGCTCGTCCAGGGAGCCCCTTGGAGCCCAAGGATACATTGAGAGGTGGGAGCAACGTCTTTGAGGTCTTGCTGGGAGGAAGAGCTGGGGTCTTGCAAAGGGGTCTTCTACTTTAAGGAGCTATGTTTTAGAAGCCCAAAGCCTTACTTATTGTTGTCCCCCTGCTAATTAGCACATCCTGCCCTAATTGGTCCAGATTAGAGACTACAAAGCTGCCGTGTAGGAATCCAACCTGTCCCCTGCCACTTGAGCCCAGACCTCCTGTGAGGCTCTCCATTAGCTCCTAACAGTTCAGGTACCTAACATAGAGCTCTGAGTCCATCTAGCAAAGGGCAGAGGGCACACAGACATGCCAGCCAGCTCATCAGGGAGCCAGGATGTCTTCCATGATGTGCCAGCCTCTCTCAGAGGGAATGAGAAAATGACTGGCACATCCTCTTTACGCAGATGAACACCGAAGCCCGGAGTGATAAACAGGACCTGTTACTACTGAGCCAGACTAGGTTAGCCTAGGTAGCAGCAACCATTGCAGAAACCTGGGTTACTCTATGCAGCGTTTCTATTCCTCCTGTTACCTCATCACAAATGCCTTTTCTGAGGTGCCAGGCTAAGGGGAAACCACTTTGCCGCTTTCCTGTCAACACTGTGTTGCTGCAAAGTGCCAAAAAGGTAATTAATCCTAGGCTGACCTCTTTCAGTGCTGCCGCTGCCCCCTCTCCTCTCACTGGAGAACTGGCTGTCAGGAGAGCACAGCGCTGAGGACAGGGATAAAAAGCAAGCCAGCAACATAAGGAGGCACGTGAACGAAAGCCCTGCTTCCTGCAGCCGGCTGCCCACATGCAAGTGCCTTCCACCGGGAGTGCCCAGCTCACAGGCACCAACTTCTGACGAGAAAGAAGGGAAAAAGAGAAACCAGCCCAGAGCAGAAGGTAGCTAGAGATGCATTCAGACCCCTCTGAGCTCTAAGGTGCTCATCACACCGCTCCCCCGGCCTGGCCATCTTGGGTCACATTGGTTCAAACAAGAGCACAAGCCAAAGGCAGGGGGGAATTCAGAAGCTGCCCAGCTTGAGGATGTCCCCACACATTTCCATCATTGTTACTGCAGCAGGTCCAACATTTGCAAGCCCTGAAAGATCAGTGGAACATGTCATAATTTGACCAAAAGACTGAGCACAAAAAAGTCAATGGCATTTTCACCAATGATTTCCCTTTTAACAATTTACAGAACCAGGGCAAATTTGATGAATTCTGATGTGTATTTTGAAGCAAAAAAAGAACGAAAGAAAGAAAAAAATTCCAGGATTTTAAAAAAATGAACATGGTTCATTGTTTCCCCCTCTTGTTCTCTGAGTGGCCCTAATTATTTATGACAATCATAAGAACACGAGAACTGCCATCCTGCCTGTACCCTGTATCACACCATGGCACCAAGTGGATGCTGAAAGGGAGAGTGAACTGAGTCTGGACAGGGTGTTTTTCCACTGTTCCTCTCTCACTTGCAGCATCCAGCATTTAAATGAAGCTTAGCTCTGCCCCACCTCATAGTTTTCATTTCGGAAGCCTCTTGATATAGGTCAGAGACTCTGTCACTTTGCCCCCCGCAAACGGTCCCCAGAAGGGATGACAAGGTTCAACGGTCACAAACTCCTCCATGACTGTTTCAGGCTGGACATAAGGAAGAACTTCTTTACTGTCTGAGCCCCCAAGGTCTGGAACAGCCTGCCGCCGGAGGTAGTTCAAGCACCTACTTTGAACGCCTTCAAGAGACGTTTGGATGCTTACCTTGCTGGGATCCTATGACCCCTGCTGACTTCCTGCCCCTGGGGCAGGGGGCTGGACTCGATGATCTTCTGAGGTCCCTTCCAGCCTTAATGTCTATGAATCTATGAATCTCAGTATGTTCCTCAACACGCTCCTGCCCATACGTCTTCTTCTTTCACGGCCATCCCACACTGAATCTTGACCTCCCCTTTGCTCATGTCATTTACAACACGGGCTTCTTTTCATGACACGGTGCAGTGCAGCCCTAGCCCTCCCTTTGTGCCAATACTGAAAGAGCAGGATGGTGTAGGGTAGGTTGGTAATCCATAGCAGGGCAGGATGGTGAAGTAATAAGAGTCTTCAGCTGGATTGGAGGGCTGAGGTCCAGAATATGACAGCTAGGCAAGGGCCCTGGGTGGATTTGCCAACCAGAACCAAACACGATACAAAGATCATCTGTGACCCACTGGAAGACCCAGCCCACAGCTAACTGCCATGATGTTTGAGTGTAGAGAAGGGTGAGTTGGGATTACAAACAGTTTAGCTGGTGGCCCTCAGACCTAGAGTAATCCTAAGCAGCTGACACATTTTAAAACACTTTTGTCCATGCCCACAATACGGAGAGAATCACATTTACCATCACATTTGTTACACTGTGCAAGCTGACACGTTTTCCAGCATGGCGCATCTTCCTGGCACAAACGTGGCTATTGGAACCTTTACTCCAAATCTAATATTGATTTATCCTCTGGCTGAATCGAAAGTTGACCCAAAGCCAAGCAAGGAATTTGCCCTGGAGGCATGATGCAGCCCTCTCTCAGCAATCCCACTAGCTTCCAAGTCAGCCCTGGTTGTGTCTCTTCAAAGCCCATTGAGTACATTACTGCACTAAGTCAGTACAGACCTGGGCCCAGCACACTGATGGAAGCTTCACCTGTGTATTACAGGGTTAAATTTGCTCATTGGTCTAAATTCAGAACATGACCCGGATCCTGCTCTCGGTTATGAGTCCACTGACTCTGAGGGACCTCCTCCTTGTAGGCAATGACAAATTGTATGGCGTTTACTTGGTCCCCAGCACAGAAGCCATAGGGCACATCTACATGAGACATTTACTGCAGAGTTGCCTGTTTAGTTCCACAGTAAAGCTTCAGGGTCTACACATATGGCCCTATTAGGCCACAGTAAACTAAAAAACACTGCCATAGGTTAGTACTTATAAACACAAGTACTACCCTGCGGTGGTGCTATTTAGTGCACTGCAGTGCATGTGTAGCTGTTGACAGAGCTGGCTGGGACATGAGGGTGCTTCAGTGCAGGGCTGCCTGGCAGCTAGCCCTGCACCAGAGCACCCTTGTGTCCTAGCCAGCCCCTCCGCAGCATGCTGAGCCAGGGGGGAGCAGCCCCAGGCTTGCAGGTTGCCCCCACCCCCAGGCCCTGCCCCAGCTCAACGTGCTGTGGTCCTGGGTGCATGTGTAAATGCAGTGACCAGGAGCAATAAACTGTGCTGGAGTTCATTCAAGCGCATTAATAGCATGTGTAGACACACCCACAGAGAATTTCCCAGCCTTTAATGAGTTTGTCTTCACAGCATCTCCATGAGGCAGGGCAATATTATTATTCCCATTGTACAGGGGGGAAACTGAGGCACAGAGTGGTTAAGTGAATTACCTAATGTCTCAGAGAGCCTGGATTTAACTCAATGCGTCCCAAGTGCCAGCCTAGCACGTTAAACATTGAACCACCCTGCCTGGATGGCTCAGCTACATGGATTCCACCTCTTTCAAGCCTTGGTCAGATGGTTCAATGTGAATCTCAGTAGTAACCGTCTACTCCATGGAAGGGGAAGAGCTCAGCTCCATTGTGAACAGAAGGCAGGGAAAGAGAAGAAAACGCTAGATACCAAACACCAGCCTTAAGTTGATGGGGTGGGGAGATGCTCTTGGGAATGTGTCAGACCACAGCAGCGAGGTGGAAGACGCATTCTTAGCAGAGCCAGACTTCATTACACGGTCCCATCCCGGCCATACTGCAATTTCCACTGACTGGGGATTTCTGCTCATCATCATCTCAGAGGCACGATGCTGATCACTGTCTCTCTTCCTTGGCAGGGCAGCGATTCGGGCACCCATTTATGCATTCCAGAAAGTGTCCACAGCCTTTCTGTGCATGCTTGTCTGACTTTGATGTCTAAAAACCTCTGAGTGCCACTAAGCATTTTCATTAGCACCTTGATTACAATGTTTACCTACAGCCATCTGTCAGGCAAAATTAGATTTTTCATTTGAGGAAAGGCAGCAGGGAAATGAACTGCCGAAGCGCGCAGGTACGGTGCATGTTATTTACACAAATTTCCTCTCCCAGCCCAGGCTCGCTTGCTCGCTCTCTCTCTCTCTCTCTCAGTCTTGCTTTTTCCAACCCTGTGGGCCAAATTCAGAGTGGGGGTAAGAGAATATAGCTCCACTGATTTCATCCCACTGCTTAGTACATGGCATGTTCCAAGCATTGTGCAACTGGTCACTAATTCTTACACCAGTGGGACATAATAATGCACAGGTAGCTTCAGACATCTTGAGCTGTCACCTCTGCACTTCACACAAGGGGAAGCCACAGCATGGCTCGTGGTTAAAAAATAAATTGACAGTATAGTTGGGGGTGTTGATATGGAGGATCTGTTCTTTGCAACATGCGTGTCAACCACCTGGGTCTCTTCTGAATCCTCCACAGAGTATGGAAAACCAGACATGTTTCAAACCAATTCTTATACTCTGGGTAGAAAAGAAAAGCAGAAAAGTGCATGCAAGTGAGCTGGAGTTCCTGCACAACACTGATCGAGGGGCCTCAAGACTGGAGCACGTTCCAGTCCAGGATTGTAGCTTTGGACTTTCTCCTGTCCATCAGAGCAGGAGAATATTGAGCCTTCTCCATCGATGCAAAGGACTCAGGGAGTCAACTGGCACCTAGCAAGACCAGCTCCAGGTCTGTAGATCTACAAGGCAGACTGGGGGCAGATCAGTGGCAAGAATGGCTTCAGAGGGCTGGGTATAGGATCTCCCTGCACAGGGACATAGGGGCACCTGCAGTGCAACTCCTGTACTCTGCGACTGCAGAGATAGGCCCCCCCCTTCTCTGGTGGAGCTGGCTTGGCTCTCCGGCTGGGTGACAGCAATGTTTGGTCTCTTGTTCAGCTACTGTGCTACGAAGAAATGTAGTCTGGAGCTCTGCTGACTGGAACACTCTTGGAACATAAGACATCTGAGAGACTGGCTCAGCACCAGGACAGAGGGAGCATCTCCAAAGCCTGTGGGTAGCTCTTCTAGGGTTGGCTGACGTGGGAAACTTTCCTGGGGCTGATCCACAGGAAACACTGTTCTCTAGGATCTCTCTTGTGTACGAGGAAACCATGAAGTCAACAACAGCTCTATCGTGTGAACTCTCTTCCCTAGCGCTCTTACAAGAGCAGGGCCTTACCAGTACCTAACCCCAGAACACATGTGAATGTGTGTGTTCTCCCCGGCTGAGGTATCCCAGGGATTTGGGAAGAGACGCCAGCTGGCTGCACTGTCTGGTACATACAAGGTCAGGTTCTGCATAAGTAGTTGCTGGGAATGTGAAATAAATGATGACAGGAGGAAGGCAGCTCCTCAAAGGCCATGGCTTCTGTGCCTTTGTGAATTCACTGGTGGGATGCACTGGATCCCCGTCGAGCTGTAAACATTGCATCACCGTAACACCGTGGCTGGTTGTGATGCAATGGAGAAATGTTCTGACAGACTATCACATTTGGTCGGTGCATCACCAGGTTGCAATGCAGCAGTGGGCCATGGTATCAAAACGTTGCCTGAGCACAGGGCAGTACTGCAACACAATGGCTCTTCCTGGGTTGGGCCCCAACATGAATTTATGATGCAAACACATGAAATCAACACTCGTTAGAAAACAGGGTTTCCTGGGAGCACTGGGAGGGTATTTCCACCTGGGGGGAAGTCCTCTGAGCTCTTTCCAGAGCCCCACAGAACACCTAATATCCACTTTTACCCAACCTGGACAGGCCCAAGCCCATCACCACTTGACATTTCCACCAGAGCCCACCAGAAGTCATCAGTGCTGCTTCCAGTACAGCCAGAGGGTGAGAGACAGAGCAACAGAAGGGAGCCCCTGTTCTGTCTGAGGCCACAGCCTGCTGCCTCCTCTCTTCTTCCAGCTTCTGCCAATGCTGGCACCCAGGACCGGCTTGGAGTCTCGCGCTGGGTTTCCCTTGCACCGGGACAGCTTCCAGACCACCTGGACTACCAGAAACCCTTCACTTGAGGAAAAAATAGGTCCCTCTGCATCTTGGAAGAGGAACTGTTTTGGAGAAGGCTTTCCATTCCCTTGGCCACCCAGTCCCAAACTCTACCCTCAAGCTCCTTCTTACAGCATTTTACATTTCCCCTGTTTCCCATCCAAGATGATGGGAAGCATCTGCTGTTTCTGCTGTCATATTTATAGCTTGAGAGCATATACTCCTGACTGGCCTGGGATGGAGGGAGTCTGGCCAGGGTTTCTTCTCAGACAAGCAGCCCCCTCCCCTTGCTTCTCCTCTGAGTCTATATCCTTCTTCCTCCTGACCCTGAGAACGTGCCTCCAGGTTTTATGACTGGGTCTGTGGGGACAGCGCAGCCTCCTACATCCAGGCCTGGGGGAGTCTATTTATAGCCTGGCTGTCTCACCGGGCAATCTTTTATATGGGAATTGAAATCCGGAAATCTAAACGATCATCCTGCAAAGGGAGCGTGCCAAAGGGAGCGTGCTGCCTCCCAGTCCCTAGCTTTTCCTGTTTAACTACATAATCCCAGAGTCCTTGTGACTGTTTATTCTTTGGGGAAGCAATAAAACAAAAAATGGCCCCGCCAGCCAACATGATTGTTAACATTGTATTGTCATAAAACCAGTTGGGGGGGATATCAATCTTATTGTTCCCGAGGGATATCTGTGGGTAGCAATGCCAAGTGCTGCTCCAGGATGCTGCAGGACCTTCCTGCCAAGGCCCCGAGGTGTTTTATGAGCACTGTGGTGCTCATCAAGGATGATATGGCCAATGGGCTCCACACTGAACTCAAACAATGAAGGCAGGGGCTTCTCAGTGGAGCTTCCCAAACTGATTTCCTTCCCTAGGAGTTCAAGGTGAACAAGAGGTTTCCCAGTTTTAGGGTGCCATGAGAAACCCATCTATTAGCAAAGGTTGAGCAGCTAGAGGAAATAGCTATGTTTCAGGGTGGGACTTGCACTCAAATGAGACTGGATTGATGAGATCTATCCACTTATCACCTGGAAGCCAGCAGGGAAGGATGGGCTGTGTCTGTTTTGGAGAGAACCGCTAGGTACTATGCCTGTCTGCTTCCAAGTAGAGAAGCCCCCAGACAGGGGCTTGTTCCATCTCTGGTTGCCGCTATGTCCTTTGGGATGACAGGGCATTTTTGGTGAAAAGAGGGTAAGGTGGACTTTTATAGCAACTGACATCCTTGCCATGGACCATATAGGTAGGCATCTATAGCATGGGGGAGTCATGGTTCATGGCCTCGGCTTCTACGTGTTACAGCAGCAATAGCAGTGCTGATGTATAAGACTTTAGAGGTAGGTCTCAGATGTCCTGTTCAGCTGTGAAAACAGCACGGACCACCTGACTACGAAAAAAGCAAAGTAATCCCAGGCTTCCCCCTGCTGTATGAGATGAGAAACACTGGCAAAACTAGAAGGAATCCCATGTGTATTAACACCAGGAACATCGAATCATAGAAAATGAGGGTTGGAGGGGCCCTCAGGAGGTCACTGAGGCCAACCCCCTGCCCAAAACAGGACCAGCCCCAACTAGATCATCCCAGCCAAGGCTTTGTCTACTCAGGTCTTAAAAATCTCCAAGGATGGAGATTTTATAACTTCTTTGGGTAACCTGTTCCAGTGCTTTACTATTCTCCTAGTGAGAAAGTTTTTCCTAATATCTAACTTAAACGTCCCTTGCTGCAACTTGAGGCCATTGATCCTTATTCTGTCATCTGTCACAACTGAGAACAGTTTAGCGCCATCCTCTTTGTAACCACTCTTCGGGGAGTCAAAAGTTGCTATTAAATCCCCACTGAGTCTTCTTGTCTTCAGCCTAAATAAGCACAGTTCCCTCAGACTCTCCTCATAATCCACGTGCCCCAGACCCCAAACCATTTTCCTTGCCCTTCACTGGACTCTCCCCATTTTGTCCACATCTTTTCTGTAGTCAGGAAGCAAAACTGAACACAGTACCGCAGATGTGGCTTCACCAGTGCTGAACAGAGGGGAATAATCACTTCCCTTGATCTGCAGTACTGCAGCTGTGGAAAATGTTATTGATATTACATGGGAACAGCAGCAAAATTCCTGGAGGAACCAGATAATTGGATATAGTATTCTTCCTTCCTGTCCCAGTTTGTTAGGTATTGTTCCTGGACTTTCTTAAGCAGCTTCTGCATTTCTGCAGTGGATCCAGCATGGAGCTGAAGGTTTTATCTTCAGAGCCAAATAAACTAACCATATTCTTTTAAATAGCAAAAATGGCTTTAATGGGATGAGAAGAGGAACTAGAAAACCTAATAAAGCTAGAAGTAACTCTAATAATGTAGATCAGTATTTATCAACTTTTTAAGACTCAAGGCACCCCTTATTGGACTCAAGAAACCCTTTGGAAAATGCCAGCTCTTCGTTTTTACTCATTTGTTGACTACAGAGAAAAGATAGAACGATTCTTCTGTTGCAAGGAACTCAGAAAGACCACACCAGGTCAGAACATTATGGATTCCTATTTGAAACCTCCAGCTTTACCTTGTGAATCTTGTTTGGACACCCAACAGTGCTAACATTGCACAGCGTCCTGTGACATCCTTGAAAGGATCTCAAGGGTCCCCCGGGTACTACGGCACTCTGATTGAGACACGCTGCTGTAGATGTTTTCTCATTTACAGTCACATCCATCCCACTCCATTCTGAGGTCAATACAGCAGTTGTGACTCCTGCCAAATACCATGTCTTGTCAATTCAGCCACACTGGGATGCTCTAGGAAAAGTGGAGTGCATGACTTACGAGGAGAGGCTGAGGGAACTGGGCTTATTTAGTTTGGAGAAGAGAAGACGGAGAGGGGGATTTAATAGTTACCTTCAACTACCTGGAGGTTGGTTTCTAGAGGATGGAGCTAAACTGTTCTCAGTGGTGGCAGACAACACAGCAAGAAACAATTGTTTCACGTTGCAGCAAGGGAAGTTTAGGTTAGATATTAGGAAAAACTTTCTCACTAGCAGGGTAGTTAAACGCTGGAGCAGGTTACCCAGAAAGGTGGTGCAATCTCCATCCTTGGAGGTTTTTAAGCCCCAGCTAGACAAAGCCCTGGCTGGGATGAGATAGTTGGGGATGGTCCTGCTTTGAGCAGGGGGTTGGACTAGATGTGACCTCCTGAGGTCCCTTCAAACACTCATTTACAATTATTCTATTTTCCATTATTCTAAATGTCAGAAGCTCCATTCACTGTGTTTAACTGTTTGAAGAAGTCCTCAGGATGAAAGTCCCAGGATTGCTATAAAACAACGATGTTGTTACAACATCACTTGGTCAATGGCGTGTCTGGCCCAGACCAATGTAGACTCTAAAGCAGGGCATCAAATTCATTTAGCCTTGCAGGCTGGATCTGGACCATGGAGCTCCTTGTAGGCTGGATTCAGACGCTCCTCCAGAAGCAGAGTGAGCAGTGGCAGCATTAATGTCCTTCTGGATGTCAGTGGCAGAGCTAGCAATGGCAGAGTTAACCCCTGCAGGGCCAGATGTTCAACACCCCTGCTCTAAAGCGTAGTGACTTGTAATATGGGCACTGTGGTCCTCAGTTTTCAATGTGCCCACTAACTGAGATGTCCACTTGGTCACATCCTACCTCTGAGGTACTGGGGATGCCCAGCTGCTGTGAAATGTTGTGGGACCAAAAAGAAACCAAGCAACTCAGGGCACCCAGTTCTGGACCTCTGGCTGCCCGGGATTGGGATTCCAGCCTTCCTGCCTTCCAGGTCCATGCTCTTCCCACAAGGCCTCTCCGATTTGTGCTCCTTATATATATTTACTCAGGCCTTACAATGTGGGCCAAAGCAATGACCCTTATAATCCAGGAGGACAGGAAATCTGTCCCCATCGTGCATGAATATGTATGTGTGGATTCAGCCCGCAGAACAAAAGTTGAAACCTGATTACAAATTCAGAGGGATGGTTACCAGAGGTGTGAGCGGTTCTGTGTGTGTACCAGAATTTAAGCATCCAGAAACTAGTGACCCCCCCTTCCTCCTCGCCACTATTTACAACATCTCCATGTTGTCACTGGCAGGAACCATTCTTTTTAAGTTCAAAGAATTGATTAGATTTGACCTTGTCTACTCACGTGGTTCTGGTATCTATGTGCATCGTCGTGCATGAGCTGCAGTTCTTCATGCTCTCACTAGATGGAGAAACTAGCACATAATTAGATTGTAGGAGTCCAGGAAAAGGCATTTATCTACCTCTCTCTTGCCTCTAATTATTTTCTTTTGCCAGCCACAGCCCGCATGGGCTCCAATTTATCTGTTATTAGACTTTACCCAGCAGCACAGTATCTGAGCACCTATGGTGTCCCTGCATGAATCACTTTCAGATATCCTGAAAACTTTGAAGTGGTCCTAGCATTTATGTCCAACCTACAGACAAAGAGGGACTGAGTATCTTAGAAACATTTGGAAACAGGGAAGGGTAAAGCCCTTTCACCCATTTAGAGAATCATAGAAAATTAGGGTTGGAAGGGGCCTAGTCCACCCCCCTGCTCAAAGCAGCACCATCCTGATGCAACGCTGCTGACAAGGAGATGATCCTTCTTCATACAGGATGTGTTCTTGCCCTGAGTGCCAGCTGCAGCAAGGGGAAGGCTAAAAAAAGGTTCTGCGTTATGCCAAGGGCATCACTATACAGAAATGCAAAGATGCAACAAGCAGGGTAAGCATGGGGCAATGATGGATTTGATGTCACATCCCTAAATTGTCCACCAGAAAGGGACCCTGAATCAGGACAACAATCTGTCTTGTCCAGTATCCTGACTCCAGTCTTGGCTAATTCTGGATGTGGAAGTGCTAGATGGAAACACCTTAGAGTGGAAAGCTATTCAGCAACCTGCCTATATGGACCATTTTTCTTTAAATCCAAATAGTTAGTGATTGGCTTTTATCTTGAAGCATGAGGGCTCTGATCCTAGCTAGTGGACATAATTATTCATGTTAATGTCATCCATGGCATCTAGTGGCAATGAGCGCCACTGGCCATTTAGCTGGTGGGCAATCCAGTGAGATGCTTACTTTGATCTTGCATTGAGACTGACTGTATACAAGTATGGATTCATTTGTTCTGCCAGCTTCTATATTTTGATGAAGGCAGTCATACTTTGGCCTGCAGCCCAGGTGACACTTCATGGATCTGCCATTTAACTGCACTGATGCACTAGTAGGGGCATCTTCCATGACAGAGCAGTGATGTGACAGTCACTCAAATGCCACATGATTACATCACTCACTGGCCTTCTGGGTGGTTGCTTCATGCTTCCTTACTGGCAACTGCTACCAGTCCTAGGGCTTCCTCAGATCCTGGAAATAGTTTTCTCACTGCTTTCCTGCTAGAAATGACCTCACATCATAGCACTGTCCCTCCAGCTTTGGAAAAATTCTCTTCAGATCCAAACTCATGCCTATCTCTTTGGTGACCCTTACAATGCCTGTAATGATAGAGCAGTGGTATCCAAATGAATATCAGGGAGGTTCTCTACCAAGGCAGAGGGAATCAAGCCTTTCCTGTGCTTCTCCAGTACCTGGGTCAGGCTGCTGGATGTTACCACAAAAGGTCTTCCTAGGCCTCATCAACCTAAGCAGCTATTTGAAGAACCATTGACTCCAACTACAGGCTCTAAACATGCCTGAGCCTGGAGAGGGCTCATAAGTAGCCTGTGTGGCTCGGGTCCATAGTTTCTACCTGCAGACTCTTTGTTTCCCATCCTCCAGCTCTGCCTGGAGTGGCTGATGATTACCTAGTAAATGGATGACCTCCAACTGGAACTGTACATAAGCTCACGTGCGCTATCCAATGGAGAGGCATCTCTATAAAAACCTCCTTAAATCGCGGTGCAACCAGCAGTAGGATTTCACTGACCGGTCACACAGAGCAGCAAGACAACAGTACAACTCTTCCCAGCTACTAGAAACAAGACTTCCAAGGGAGCAGGTAGGGCCCTAAAGCCATTTTCCCCTCCCTCTCTTCACTCCAGGAAGTCAGTCTGAATTAGATGGCGTCTCTTGCCTATGATTTATCACTTGATGCTGAGTTTGCTATGGGTGGGTTACACCAACTGCAGAGTCCACAGGCAGCATAAACAATGGAGGAACACCTATAGATCTTAAGAGCACATTTCTGGGTAGCTCCCTAGATCTGGATATTTCTGTGGAAGAGGCGAGAGATGAGAATACACCTTTGATGTAGGGAGCCCTGATTCTGTTTATCCCCAAGTGTTTTCTTTCTTTCTGTTTATTCTTTATGTGGGAGGCCCTTATCTCCCCCCATCTCCAGTTATGAGGCTCGCCAGTCTGTCCAGCCCTTGGACGCATGTACCACAAAGGCAATGCACTGCATTTGCTAATCAATGTTAATTCAGTTGGTTTATACAACTCACCTCCCATTTTAGACTGGTGCAGTGCAAGGGGCACTGGGTTGGGACTCAGGACACAGGTCTGTATCATTCCTGACTGCCACCAACTAGTTGTGTAGCCCAGGGCAAGCCCTTAGTCCCTTTGTCTGTTTAGGCTGTAAGCTTTCCCGTGCAGACGTTGGCTTGCCCTAGGTGTTTCCAGTGGGACTGCACTGTAGAAGCTACTACATAACCCATCCCTTCCTCAGGCTCCCCACAACTCCATGGACAATTAGTGCCCACAGAAAAAGGATGAGGTCCACATTCAGTCATAGAAAGAGAAACTTGCGCATACCCTCCATCCCAGCTTTGACCGGGGAAGCAGCAGAGCTGAAACCATGGCTTCACTGTAGTTAAAGTAGTTAACTGTGTTAGTGTGGAGTCAGTGAGAAGGCAAGATATCAAGAAAAGGCACAACTGTGGTCTTGTAACAATGCCAAAGACTTAGACAGTGATATCATTACATTAGACCCTACCTATACTATGGCTTTTAGACAAGTTGTAGCCAATCCTCCCACTCTCACCCCCAGCTCAGTTGTAGCTGCAGCTTAGAGGGAAGCTAAGGTCTTGCCTACGCATGAAAACTGGCCAGCATAACTGCAGCAGCATAACTGTAGATGAGTGAAAGGGGGTTCATTTCTCCACGGGCCACTAGATCCAAACGCTTGGAAAGGAGGTGGGCTGGGAGGTTCCTTCATTTGTTCTGTGGATACCCATGCTCCTGAATACAGACCATCACATTGCATGTAGACCTTTGTTTGGCTCTGACAAAAATGGTGTTCAGACTTGAACTAAATGAAGCTCAGAAGTAGAACTGGTCAAAACTCAGATTTGCCATTTTGCTGGGAATTTCAGTATTTCCAAACTGACTTTTGTTTTGAATTAGAATGAAAGCAAATATGTGATTTTTTCATGAAACAATTTTAAAAAAAACTTCATTTCCAAAAAAGAAAAAAAAAAGTTGTGTTAGGATTTTAAAACAGTATGGTGAATCTTGCTTTAATTTCTATTCCATTTGGAGTATTTTAACACTATTACAGAATGTGTCAATACAGTAATGGATGACATACAGTATGGCATGCCATGGCATAATCAATGAAATATTTTCATTTTATGTTTAAAATAGCGAAGGGAAGCTGCAGCTTTGTACTAACTGACCTATCTCATCTCCTTTATTGACACATGGTTTTGCTACAACAGTAACAGGAAATACTTTGATCTGGAATAAAAGGTAAGTAGCATGGATTAACCATTGACTTGCTTATCACTGCAGTGGCAGGGCATTGGCAGTGCCCTTGTCTCCCCTGTTTTTACCTATGCTCTTGATGTTTCTGGCTTTCTGCCTTGTAGCTGAGTGTGAGGGATTACAATGATGATTTGGGAGAATCCTTAGGTAAAGGGTTACCTATGAATGCAGGGGACTGGGCTTGATGGCCTAGAAGACTCCTTTCAGTCTTAACCCCTGACTGAACCGGACAGATAAAGTTCCCAGCTCTAATGAAAGCTTCTTGCTAAAAATGCATTTCACCCTTGGAAACTGAACTCCCTTAGGAGTAGGACTGAAAAAAAAAGAAGAATCCAATGAGCCACATGCAGAGTATTACTACTGCATTCCTGTATTACATACTACTTTCCAGCAGTTTTGCAACAGCCAATATGAACTGCTCTATAATTCTTCTGGAGGCAATTTGGCTGCTGCGTTGTCTGGGACTGGCTTTGGAAGATGTGTCATCTTGAAGCGCAACGCACTCCTAAATGCAATTTCATTTAGGTTCCAGTGAACATGTCTAGACATGAGCAGCTTTTCCAAGAAGCCCTGCCCTGGCCTGTCCCTACTAGGCAAAAACAGCTCTGGCTAATACTCTGGAACAACCATCTACAGATCATCCTGCCTCCCCAGAGAAGCAATTGGTTTGGGTCGTTCTGCAGCAAGGGATGAAGCCAGATAAAGGTGAAGGAAAATAATGCTTAGCGCTTTTATTGGCACAGCTGTACTTTAGTGGAGTTATTCCCCAGGACACCTCGCAAATGGTGCATGCTAATAACTTTAGCAAACCACTGAGACAGAGGAGGGCAGATACAGAAACTGCATGTGAAGGGGCTGAGAGCTCTTGAATCCCTAGTGCTGTTGCTTTCAACCTTTCTTCATTTGCAGACCCCTAAAAAACCTAAAAATTTCGAATGAAGGTGCAGACCCCTTGGAATTGTTAGTGTGGGTATCCACATACTTTTGATCATAGTATTCTTTTGTGGACCCCTTAGACATGGTCTGTGGACCCCCAGGGGTCTGTGGACCACAGGTTGAAAACCACTGCCCTACAGCCAAGTACAGCCACCGCACAAGGGATTGCGCGTGTGCGCGCATGGGTCGGATTTCCTCAGATTCTTGCCTCTCACACATCACCTGTCCTGCTTCATCTTTTTGCTGTGAAAACCTTAGCTAATTCAGGCTCGCTGTCTGCCACCCCTGTGAGGGAGATGATAAGCTTACTACCCACATTTTCACAGGCTCCTGGACATTACTGGTGGAAATAAGACTTCAGGCCATCAGTGCTCTGATGTGATCTCCGCTGTGGCTACCCCAGCACCTGCTCCAGCCTCGCTCCGAGTTCCCTAGGCCCAGGAGCATGGGGCTTCCCATAGGCCATGGGTTCACTTTGCAACATGCAGCCTCGCGATCAGGAGGTTTCCGGATACGCAGGGCAGGCCTCTCCCCAGCACGATGCTGCGGGAGGCTTGCGAGGCCAGTGCTTGCTCCCCGGGCAGCCTTGCCCCATCCCCAAGCTAAGGAGCAGGAAAAGAGTCAAGGACTTGCTGCGGCACAGTGGCGGGGCCAGCACCCAGCTGGGCCCCCCAGCCCAGGGGTCGGCAAGGCCAGTCAGCAGTATTGCCAACTCCCATGATTTTTGGCCTTGTTCTTAAAGTCTCTGCTTCGGGAACGTGAAAAACTTAGTTTTTTCTTTGATCTAAAAAAACCTTAGTTTTTCATATGTATAGGTACATCTAGAAGAAAGCGCTATGTTTTCCACATGCCTGAAGCGGAGACTTCAAGTACAACGCCAGAAATCCCGAGTGGGCTCCGCTGCAGACAGGGGCTCAGGCCCCTGCAGGACCGGGCTGCAAGGAGCGGCCCCCGCCCACCTGCTTCCACATGCAGCCTTGCACAAGCCCCGCCCACCCTGGCCCCGCCCCTGCCCGCGTGGCCCCGCCCCTC
>NW_017728964.1:12521115-12523352 GCF_001723915.1 Gavialis gangeticus
CGCCGGCCGCGGCTGCCTCCAGCTGGTGCAGGGCGACGGGCCCCAGCCCCTCGGGGCGCCCGGGCGCCCTGTCGCGGTGCATGGGCCGTGGGCCTGCGGCTCTTGTCGGCCGCTGGGTCCGGCGTTAAGCTGGCGAGCCTGGTACCAGTCAGCGGGTGTGTATGGGCCCGGGGCTGCCCCCCGGCTCCCTGGCCTGTGCTGTTTGCAGTCACACCTCTGAGGGCGGCTGGGACCCACCCGGTATTGCCTGGCATGGCGTGGGAGGAGGGGGCCTGAGTTTGTCTGGATGACTTGGGATTAGGCTGGTAGCTTGGGGTTTTTGTCACCAAGGCTGGCGGGACAGTGGAGACATGATTTGGAGCTGGCAGTACCCAAGTGCAGTGGTTCCTCTGGCCTGACTAAATGGGGCTCTGCCTGCTCGAAGGAGGGAGATTCCTAGCAAGAAGCAGGAGGTGAATAATGGTACGATTCGGAGGTACCGCCTACGTCGCAGAGGCAGGATAGGGGTACAGATGCTTACGCTGGGTTTCCTTATTGATGGCAAAGTGCTCTGGCCGTCGAACCGCCTTCACTGCAGGCCTGGTTTCGCTTTGTATGGATGCTCCAAGAGCTCTTGGGTCATGCTGGGTCCCCAGGCTGCACCAAGCCCCTGGAGCACAGCTTTGCTTTAAGGCTGGCTTGTGCGTGAATGCCATTACAAAAATCCTGTTGGTCTAACAAAAGAGATTTCCACTATGAGTCCTGGTTGCTTAATCAAGACACAAATGGCTCCATTACTCAGCACTTTGGCCGGCCATGCAAGCCCGCTGACTTGGTAAGAATGACTCGGGGAAGTATCTGGAAACCCGGCTAGAGACCGGCACACGTGATGCATTGCTCAGAGTTTGCATTTACAAGGGAGAAAGCGGTGGGATGAAGCAGGCCGTTGTATTTCTGCAACTTATTTTGTTCTCCCGAGCTGATGAGATGCCACAAGTTTGGGAGTGATGAGCAGGCTTGGCTTTAAACTGGCAGTAGCCCGACTGTCTGCGGGTCTCACGCTGGTCTGCTCGCACTCTGGAAATATGTTGGCTGTTGGATCTCCCTTCCCTTGTGTTGCGGCTTAACGACTTGGATCCATCTTTCTCTTTGGGCGCTTAATTCTGAGGCCTGTTCTGAGCAAACCTCTCTCCACCTTCTTCAGGTGCTGCCATTTTGCCCAGCCTCTGCTTGGAAGGGAGTTGGGAGGCAGTGACCGTGGTCAGCCTACATGTCTTCGGACGTGCTCTTTGCCTTAGGATGGTCACTTTATTCTGGGGATTTCCACAGTGTGCTCATCCAGGCACAGCTGTGGTTGTGGACGCACAGAATCCGGCAGGCATTGACAAAGATCCTGTCTTTCCCTCCCATCTGGACAGCCCCTGCCTTTCTCTGCCAGCTCTCCCAGTTGGGTGAGAAATCAGCTGTTTTGCATGACCCTACTGTGCTCAGCCCTCCAGCTAGTCAGGCTGTGTAATCTGGTGACTTCTAGGTTCCTCCAGAAGAGATGTCACGCGCTCTTGTCTTGCGTGGCTCTGCAAGAGCTAATGCGTTTGAGGGCCCAGTCCAGCTCCCCATAGCTGCAACTTCCTATGAGGTTTCCAATTTCTGGTGATCTTTTTTCCCTCCCACCCTGCCTTGGGCAGTTGTAATTATTGCAGGGAGACTAGAACATCGGTGTCTGCTTATGTCTAAAACCTCCATTGCCTTTAAGCCGTAGCCTAGACCTCTCTTCCAGAATAGGCAAGCCTGCATTTGCCCCTGGTTTGCTACATTGTATCTTTATTATCCCTCTTCCTTCAACAGCTTTGCTATTAATTCAAGTTGTTGCAGTCAGTACAATATATTTATATGTCCCATGCTTCCTGCCTGCGGCAGGTGGTTTCTACCTGTCCACTCCTGGAAGATTCACTAGATCATCAGCTGCTAAAGAGACACTATCAGCATTAAAGCTAGGTCTTCTCTGTGTTCAGGCCTATGGGAAATTTTTCCACTGAGGACGCTATAACTTTAAATCGTCCCCCCTTCCATAAATACATAGCTTGTGCCTGGTGTGACTTTTCCTAGGGTCTGTTGCAGCACAGGAAATGGGGACTCTTCATTACTGGAATGACAATGGTGCCAAGTCCTATAATGTAGGCAAGACCATATTTATTCCGCCACCACATGCAAGCACACCTGGTGCCTGTAAAAAAAAAAAAAAAAAAAAAAGTTAGTGC
>NW_017728964.1:12523444-12527123 GCF_001723915.1 Gavialis gangeticus
AAAAAAAAAAAAAAAAAAAAAAAAGTTAGTGCTGATCAATCAAATTCATTGTTTGCATCCCAGGAAACTTCACAGAAATATTCTCCACCAATTGTCAGTGCAAAGGAGCAACAAAAGAATGGGCTTATGCTTTTACACAGCAGGTTTTAAATGCTAAAACTTTAATTTCGGTGCCCAGCTGCATTTTCCCCCTCCCCTTAGTGGTATGGTTGGGGGGGGGGGTTGGTAAAACATTATTTTTGGGCTGAAAAGACTTGTTTAGGTTGAGTAAAGCAGCTTTCAAATTCCTGCTAAATTCATTGAATTCATCTGGGGGGGAGGGAGAATTTGATGGTTTATTCTGAAATAAACTTGCAATAGTTTTGAAGTTCACTTCAATCTAATTAAAAAAAAAAAAACTGGGGGGGGAGGGCTGGAAGGAGGGGAACCCCCAAAATGAGGCCATTTCTTTTCAGCCTTTTGGCTTGGAGGGGAAAACCAGAAAGCTGTGGGGTTTTGGCTTGACCCAGAAGGGAAATTACTTTTGGGTCACCCAGCAAACTGAAAAATCAGTTTTTGTCACAGCTCTGCTTAGCAAGCTGGTGTTCTGGCTTACGGCCATGTGATGCTCGCTCATCAGCTCCGCCTTGTAGGCAGGCAGGGTATTGAAATGTGAAAGGATTGCAGGGGGCTGGTTAATGAGGATGGGGTTTTAACATTCACTAGATTAGTTTGAGTCCAGAGAGGAGCAAGGAACGCGAGGCCACCAGCCGTCCGTGTGCCGCGTCGGCGACCCACCCAACAGACGAGATGCAATTGCTGGTTTTGGTATGTGTGTGTAGCTTTTCAGGGTCAGACGGGGAAACTTTTTTTTTTTTTTTTTTTAAACCTTGTTTATAAGGAGGATGCCGCTTTGAGAGTCAGCCTAGTTAGTGTCTGTATTTACCCCTGACATCATCCATCCCTTTCAGGAGCAGATTTGATTTGGACTTGGGGATTTTTCTTTTTTTAATTAAAGCCTTTTACTTATTGTCACACGGGCTTGGTCTATAGAAAGAGCAGAAGAAAAACTTTTTTGCTTCTAATTTAGTAATTCTCAGTTGAGTCCCAGAACCCCCCAACGTGACAGGTTTTATTTCTGGCCCTCAAAGCTGCTACTTATGACTGTGACTAATTTCTATGGAGGAAAATAGTTTTAATTTCATATTTAAAAATATCCTGATGGCAGCTACTTGGAGGCAATGAATGCATTGTCCAAAAACCAAAACTGATAACAGAGGCTCCCATAGCTTGTATGAATTCATTTCTAGTTACGTCATCGCTGCTGCTCAATCCGGACAAGCAGAAATGCTTGTTGTTTCAGGCATTAGCTGCTTCCAAGTGTAAGTAAATTTACCTTGGGGGCTAGGGCTTAAGGCAGGGATGGGCAAAATGTGGCCCATGGGCCGGATGCAGCCCACCAGGCCATTGTATCCGGCCCACGTGGCCCCTAAAAAATTTAGAAAATTAATAGTTATCTCCTCCCGGCTGCCTGTCGCGCGGCCCACGACGGCTTGCCAAAACTCAGTAAGCGGCCCTCCGCCCAAAATAATTGCCTGCCCCTGGCTTAAGGGGTCACTTAAACTCAGTTCATTTGTGACAGATTTGAATCCAAAACTGGGAAGATTCAAGGTGTTTTATGTTTTATGAATGACTGGGAATGCTTTCTGGGCCGAAACTCTTGATGCATCAGTTTAAAGCTGGCATTTATTAGCTGGAGTAGGGAAAACTGTTGGGCTTCTAACTTGGGCCATGTTCATGAAACCATTTAATAAATAGTTAAATGAAACCATTTAATATGATCACTCTTTGCAAGTCTAGGCTCACTATTAATGTCAGTGTTTGTGCCCAAAAGCTTGCAATTAAAGAAATAGTTTTGCAAAAATCTAGTTGATCTACTAAAAGATATCGCCTTTACCACAGTCCCGGTGGTTTCTTTATTGAAAAGCTTTTCCTCTCATCAACCACTGGCCTTATTACTCTCTCCGGTCCATGCAGGTTCATTGTAAAATGGCATGAACTCCAAAGCCTTTGGGAGAGTATGGCCCAATTATTCTTATGCCAAGGAATCCAGCAATCTAGAGAGAGACTGTGTAAACCTTGCTGCTTCCTGTTTAGCATGTTTCTGGTGCTTTGGCATCCGCCAGTATTCCAGTGAATTAATAGGTAAATGTAATAGAGTCGTAATAATCCCCTTTAAAAACCGCCCATTTCCTTTCTCCTCTAAAGAGTACACACAGCTTTGCTGCTGGTGTTATCTTCAGAGTCGCTGCCACTTAGTCATTAGCACTTGAAAAACATGGTGGGGAAGGGGAAAGAAGAAACCAGTTTGCTCTTTGCTGGGAGAGTAGCTTGCAAGATTTTTACCTAGAATAGAGGGGGTAGATGGGGTGATCTGCCATCAGCTTTGTACAGGCCACTCTGGAAATTCAGCAACAGCGCAGCTTTTTAAAGGTGTCACAGAGCATAGCAGTGAGGCAAGGCCCTTGGTCTGTTTGTGGCTCTGTATCATAGGCCGTGGTAACGATACAAGGCAGCTGCACTTAAAGATGCTCCTGGTGCCAGTGAACGATACTTAGCCATATGCTAGCAAGGCTGGCTTGGTTCTCGCTGCGGCATGGCATGGTTACACTACAGGTTGGCACCAATATGCTGAAAACCCCAATCCCAGAGTAGGCAGGTCCAGTTGACTCAGCCATCAGGAGTGCTGCGAGGCTCAGCGTCTATGAAGCACTTTGAGATCTCCAGATAAAGCACATCATGGCAGTGGATCCAGATCCATGCCTGGTGTCTCTGCTCGGTGGCAAACCCCTTATGAATTTAGACTGCTGTTCTATTTCAGCTGTACTTTTATCCCTGCCCTCATTTATGGCTGCATTATTTTTCCTGAGCAAAGCCAGAGCTGTCCACTCCTTGCAGCCTGCCTGGCTCTTGGGGCATGGCATGATGCCATGATGGACGGATACTCAGTCTGGGGCCACGCTTGTGCAGTGCCCTAGAGACTCCTTGGGGCTCAGCTCTATTTGGGGGGTGTCTGTCCAGCATGCTGTGCGCCTGACCACTCTGAACCACACCAGTCTGGTAAGCGGGGGATAACCTGTATTTTTCCCAATAGAAAGCAGCCTGAGCCCCAGAGTTTGGGGCAGACAGTTCCTGTCTAACCCTCTGTTCACTGGTGGGAGCTGCCATTGGAGGGTTAAACTGAATCCTTTATCAAGATGGGCCCCCAAGTTGCTTCTGTCTGTGTTGGGGAGGGAGGGGAAGGGTTCGTGGTTTCCTGCAGTCCCTGTTGAGAGACCTTGTTGGCTTGTGCAGGTGTTGTGGGGGGCAAGGGGGTGCATGTGTGCCTGGGCCTGACACTTCCCTCATGGGAAACCAAAGGCAAAATGAATACTGTGAATGGCTTTTTATGCAGCAGCTCCCCCCCCTTTGTCAGAGCCCCCGTCAGTGTGGAGCAGGTGGCCTTTGTGCTGGGGCTAGAGCCCAGTCTGCCTCCGCTGGGTCTCCCGATTCAAGGCCCAGCCCCAGGGAGGCCATGGGTATAATTTATGAGATACCCCAAAATGTGAACCCGGCACATTTGTGCTGCCGACCAATGCCTGGCAGAAGGGCTAATTTCCTTGATCTCTTTCTCTGGCCCCATGAATCTTACATTCTTGTT
>NW_017728964.1:12532123-12542553 GCF_001723915.1 Gavialis gangeticus
CCCTTTGTCAGAGCCCCCGTCAGTGTGGAGCAGGTGGCCTTTGTGCTGGGGCTAGAGCCCAGTCTGCCTCCGCTGGGTCTCCCGATTCAAGGCCCAGCCCCAGGGAGGCCATGTCTCTCCAAGAACTGGGGGTACTGCAGGAAGGGAACCTCTCTCTTCAGAGCTGGGATGTGGACAGAGTCCCGGTTTATCCTGCCTCTTCCATGCCTGGCATCTCTGCCTGGCTCCGACTCCAGAGATGCAAATCGTGGGCCTCTCTGGCCATGCTATACCCAGCCTGAGCTGGGGGTTGCTCACTGTTGAAGCCTCTAGGATGGCTTTTCAAGCCACTGTTTGTTTTGTGCAGCTTCCTTTCCACGGATAAGGGAGGTTATAGGTCAATCTGCTGCGAGGGACCGAGGTAAATCCCGTTCTGAAGGGCACACAGGCAACCGGATGGGCTTGGCGCGGGGCTCTTTCCCCAGTGAAAGAGCTGCTTTCATAGCGCAGGGCTGGTGGGAGCCAGAGCATTTCTTGGCTGCGCCAATGCCGTGGTGAACCAGGCCACTCAGTTGAAACGATGGGGGTTGGGCACTTTGCCACCGTCCTGTCGAAGGCAGATAACAAGCGTCTGTGCAGGAATGCGCATGTTGCTCTTCCTGGAGATCTTCCATCAGTGCAGCCAGATCTCCCTTGGCTTTAATGGTCACACACGAGGCGATTTTATGCCAGTGCTGGTTAGAGGGCAGTGTGTAAAGGGAGCCCTGAAGTGTGCAGAGAGGGGAGCTCAGTGACTGGCCAAGGGCCAGCCTGTCGAGATGGAGCTCAGAGCAAGCATGGCAGCACCCCAGGGAGCAGCTTGCCAGGGTACCACGGTTGTGATCAGCCCTCTCCGCAGCCCAGAGCGGGATGGAGCAGGAAGACTGGGAGCCCTGGCTGACGACTGGGGTTGATTCCAGCGTCTCATCCGTTTTCTACCCGCTAGTTGCAATAGGATCACTCTTTGCCATGGCATGGGGACCCCTCCCTCATCAGCAGTATCACTGGCTTTGCCACTCACTGCTCCCCTCCCCTCCTGGCAGATGGCATCAGTGAGACTCAGCCCTGTTGCTCCTTTGCCTTTGGCACAGAGCTGGTTTTTCCCCAAGACTGGGGGAGGCAGGAAGGTGGTTTGTAAGCACGGACTTCCTCATACTGCACTGGAGTTTGACACCTTAGCATTCAGCACCTCCCTGAAGCATTTGCAGTCTGCACGTGGCAGCCCTGGGCTAAAGCATGGGGAGCTGGTGGGACCGGGTGCACTGGCTGAGTGCGGTGAGAAAACCCCAAAAAGCTATACGGGGTCAGAGGTCTCAAATGTCAGCAGCCTCAGGAGTGGCCTCGGCGAGGAAGCCTGTTTTAGGGTTACCGTTCTTAATCTGATAATCATAAGCCTTTGCCCCCCCCCCCCGATGGCTGAGGCTCTAGCTAGGGGTCTAGATCTGTCTTTTGGTCTTGTGCATGCGCAGACTGTCTGTTGGCTGCCTGGTTAGCAAGGGATTTGTTATATTTTGACGCATCTGCTCAACATAAGGCTGGAGGGGCATAGAGCAGATTTGGGCCCTGATTCAGAAAGTCACTTGCTTAAACCCAGCAACTTCAGAGGGGCATGGGCTTCAGCAGAGGCGCTTTCCTGAACCTGGGCTGTAGCATGCTGCTTGCTTGCTCAAGTGCTAATAGCTTGTCTGTGGCCTGGTCATGGTATACATGGGCCATTTTAATTTGATGGGGCTTTTTTAAGTGGCTGCTGCCCGCGTATGTTTGCTGGGTAAATGGCAGGAATCAGACTCACCACCTCTCAACCCTCCTGTCTGGTTTTCAAGTGCATCTGTGCACACTTTGCCTATAGTTGCATGGAAGGGAGGACTGGTAGAAAAGCTATGATTGGCCCAGGATAGATGGCCCGGGACCCTAGTGGTTCTCCAGCAAGGCTGGTGTGCAGTCTTCAGGGATTGCGCATGTTAGACAGCAGAAATGAAACCAAATCAACATAGCTGAGAACCAGCAAAGCCTCCAGGTTGGAGCAGTGGCTGGAACATGGCCTGCGATGAGGGTTTATTTCTCATCCCAATCGCACTTCTGCTGGCTGACCTCCCATCACTCGCTGTCCTCTCTAACCCTGGCTTCCTACACCTGTAAAATGATACTGATGTCCACCATCAGTGCTTTGCCCCGTGAATGAATAGTGCTACACCAGTGCTAGCTCTGGGGGACAGGTTACTGAGCTACTCTCATGCTTCTTCTGGGAACTTGTTTGAGTTCTCCTTTTTAAGATCTATACAAGCCTGAATATCAGTGAGTGTTTTCCTGCATCCATCAGGATGCTCTGTGCTCTGAAAATCCAGCCCACGATGCAGGGGAATCTCTACAGTAGAGGTGTAACTATTTTGGTGCCCTGGGCAGAGTGGAGGGGAAAGGCGGGATGTTTTGTGGGGTTTGAGCAATTCTTGTCAGAGACCCCGGCAGAGGGCTTGGGGTCATTGTGCCCTGGCTGCAGCAGCTGCCCTGTCTTGCAATTGGGACTTCCTCACATGGTGGCTTTAGGGAACCTGGTGTTGCAGGCTCCCTGGGGGCCACCATTTTAGCACTTCCTCAACAGTGCACGCTGCTCACCCATCCCTAGTCGTACACTGGAGCAGCAGTGCATGTCGGAGGTGCACGGACTGGGAGTGGGAGCCAAGCCTCCCTGCCCTCTGTGGTTTGCTTTCCTCTTCAGTACCAAGGTGGGGATCCAGGAGCCTAACCTCTGTCTTCAGAGGTTAAAAATGGCTTCAACATGGCACGTTTATTTTGGGGGTGGGGAGGAATAAGCCATTGGTTTGCAGCAGGGAATTACAAATGCCCTCACACTTCAACACACTGAGCAATAAAAGGCTGCCCTGGAGAAGTGATTGCTTCGTTAAGGTGGATTTGCTTTGCTTGCCTGATCTCTGGATGCCAGCACAATGACCGAGTTGCTTTTTTTGCAAGCCTTTGAGTTTGCAAAGCAGCATTTGGGGCCTATTGAGGAGGCTCTGGTAAGAAGTCCCATTGGCCGGGCAGGGAAGTGCCTCTGGACTGGACTAGCTTGTGTGAGCCAGGGAGCTGCCTTTAAATATGTACAGGCCGCTAGGAGATCTGAGAGTGTAATTGGGTTCAGTAGCCCGTGGTGTAACTTTGCTTCCCTAACTGGTTCTGCCGTCTCCCTCGGAGTGGGTGAGCCTGCCCGGAAGGGAGGCCAAGGAGCTGGCAAAGCAGATGGTGCTGACAGTGTGTCTACAGGGTGGCAGGAAGCCACATTGCCACAGATCCGGCTGAGCGCATAAAAGGAGGTTCCCCAGGAGCAGGGCCAGAGCAGTCAGACGCATGCCGCAGCAGCGTGAACCCAGTGCGGGCAAGGAGTGTGGAGGCAGCTCGCTTTTCCCCTGGGTTTGGTTTGTGACGGTATTGAGGGCGCCCGCCTCTGAGCCAGACTTAGATTGCACCATGCCGCTTGATGCCTGGCAGCCGAGACACCCACAGGGAAGTTCCCAGCAGCAGTCTCACCAGCTTTCTGAATAGGTGTTTCTCTGCGGTGGATCTGATCCTGTCCTACCATCTGGCTTTGAGCCCTGCAAATAACCTCTTGGGGCTGATGTGTGCCAGCTCCGAGGACGAAGCCAGATGCATGTGGCTTGCCCTGGTTATGGGAAATCCAGAAATGCTACATAAGCAAGTGATGGAGAAACCCAGTTTGTTCAGAGCAGGGGCAGTTCCTGCCCATTCGCTGGATTTCTGTCCTGTTTGAAAAGGAGGCTGCTGTGTGTTTGCTTTTCCCACAGTGTTTGTAACAAGAGTGCAGGACCTCACCCTGACATTTTCCTTGCTAGCACGTTTCCTGTCATGTCTGGGTCAACCTTGGGTTTGGAGAAGGAATCATGGATCCGGGGCTATAGCATGCACAGATTTGCAGTTCTTGCTGCACTGATCTGCAGATCCCATCATCCTCACAAGGGAGATGAATCAAACCCAGCTGCCTTGTCCCATTGCTCTGAGCTTCAGTCGTGGAGGGCTACAATCAGGTCTCCTATTCCTGTAATTGGGCTGGGACTCAGGAGACTTGAGTACTGGTCCTGGTTCTACCACTGAGCTGCTTGGGTGCCCCTAAACATGGCATTTAACCTGGGCCTCGGTTTCCTCATCTGTGAAATGGGACTAATGATGCTTTCCCTTCTGCATATAATCTTACTGATTATTAAATAAGTGCATCATTTGCTTATCTTTGTAACAGGAAATGGGTCCCATTTTTATTTTTTGTCTACTAACATCAGTTACCAGTGTATTGGCAAAGTACATGTAGTGCCAAAGCATCTTTCAGCCCCACTGTCTAATTGGTAATGTAATTGTTTTCTTTGAAAGCGGGATAATTGCTACCAGAAACCATCAAGGAGAAGTTGCTGTCAAAAGGCTGCTCTTGGAAGCTTTGACAATGACCAGAGCTGCAAGGAAGTAGGTTTCAGGGCTGCCAATACTACAGTGGTTGCACTGGGTTGTTCTGTGCTTAATGAGCATTGCTTATGTTAAGTGTGGGTAAAATGCACATATCTAATAAGAGCGTAGCTTCCCCGCCCCCCAGTCCTGTGGCTATGCATGCAAGCAGAGGTAGGTCTACAAAAGGTCAGTTAAGAGGGGAAGAGAAGGGCCCTCTTACCTGGATATCCAGCCCTGGTGTACTTGGGGAAGGCTAATGTATTGTGGAGGTGCTGAACTCCTCCGACCGCGGGCTCTTTTGGAGCTCAGCGCTAGAGTCCCCAGTGCTTCACGTCCAGATTTCTCCAGAGCACTTCTGTTAGGGCCACAGTGAAGCAGAGACAGGTTAGCTGCCTTTACAAACTGGGGATGGCGGGGAAGGAAGGAGCAGGTGAGATGACTCATCTGAAGCCACCAGTTCATGTTAGATGGAGGATCAGAACTCGTGAGCCTAGGATCCTTCCTCTGGGCACCCTCCCTTCCTCTTCATCACACACACAGTTTCGTTCTCAGGGACACGTATGCTGTTCCAGTCACAAGCTTGTCTGTTGTCCTCATAAGGCTGCCCTTTGTCAGCTTCCCTTCCCCAGTGCAGTGCACACCAAATGGCACCAGCCTCATACAGTACCATGCAAGTCTGGAGGCTGGGAAGAGCACTCCCAGCCAGTGACCGGCTGGATGGTGCCATTCTACAGCATCCACGCTCCTCTGGTCCCATTTTGTTGCTGCCTGTCTGCAAAATCTTTTCTTTTCCTCCCTTGCAGTAGGGAGAGTTGGGGGGCGGGCACCTTTTTGCATGTAGGCTGCGCGTAATCTTGTTAGTTAAAGGCTGATTTTGCACCTAGAGTGTTAGGAAGGTGGGAGGGGGTGGCAAGAGCCACGTCTCTCAAACCGAATTGTTCTGGGCAATCCGCAACTCCTGGATTGCGCTGATCTCCCGTGGGCTGGAGCTCCTGCCACCCATGCCCTGCTGCGTGGATTTGGCACAGCTCCGCTCCCTCGATGCTGTTCCCTCTGAGTCTCCCTCAGGTGGGCTAAGGGTTGTTACCTTAATGTTGCTTCCCACCCACCAGCGCCAGTGCTGACTGGGTGCTTTCTGATGCTGCAGGCTGGCCTCTGTCAAAGGTGCACACCTTCTGCTCCAGCCCATCCTTTTCGGCGCTGATGATGGTGCCAGCTGAGGATATGGGGCTGGATTATCCCTGTAATTCGCAGGCAAGCAGAACCTGTGACCTGTTTTTTCCCCCTCCTCCCCCCTAAAGCATTGGGCTCACGGCCAGTGGATTTTCTGTGGTCTCAGCCATGCTTTGCACTGCCGCCATCTCCTGTCTATCACATGGGCACCCAATTCTTCTGTCTTTGTGAAGCTCGGGAGACTCGGCCGAGGCAACATGGAGCAAAGTGAGCAAGTCCTGGGACTGCCAAGGACTGGTAGTAAAACCATATGGCCTTTCTGCTCTGCAGACTCCTGTGGCTCCTGTTTGTAACCAAGATAAATAAGCAACTAGACAGGCAATGCTGGAAAGACATTAAAGAGGACTTTATACTCATCAGGGGTTTATTCTAGTTCCATTTCCAGGAAACTTCCCTTTTAAAGGCAGGTGTGTTTTGCATGCATTTTATACAGCCTTGACAGCTTTGACAGGCAAGTAAGTAGTAGGCTTTTCCTCTTGGCTCATTGTGCAAAGGAGCCCAGTGGCGGGGGTGGGTAATAGGCTGTGAAACATGATCTGCTCTGAGGTTTGAGAATAGAGAGATAGGAGAGAGATGGTGAGAGCAGAAGTTAGCAGAGGCTTTTAACCCTTGCATCTTGAGGGCTTCCTAATGCATGATGCATCGTTACCAGCTGGGCTGAATCCAGTGCAAAAGTGTTGCCTAATGGAGAGGCCTAGAGATCTGCTCAGGAGAAAAGGGAGAGGAGGAGCTGTCTGGTTGTGGCCCGTGGGGCAGATGAGGATTGTCCTGGGCAGGGGGCTCCAAAGCGTTTTGAGCAGGTGAGCCCACTTCCTCCCAATAGTGGGCTTCTCCCACTTTGGTGCATGTTTCTTGCTGGCTGGATATCAACAGCAGCAGACAACTACCCTGTACCCTGCACTGAAGAGCTGTGCCTGGCTCCTAGAGCGTTCTCGCTGTGCCAGGTGCCCAGGCTGCACCTCCATCAGCCTGGTGCCAGCACCGTACCTAGACTCCTGGCAGCCCCGGGCAAGCTTTTAGTATCAGGCCCCCCTTCTCCAGAAATAATGATGATGATAATTGGACAAGGGGGGGTGGGGGAGGAATACCATTGTTGGGCTCCCTTTGTGTCCAGGTCCTGGGCAGCTGCCCAGATTGCCCATGCCTGCATCCGGCCCTGCCTGGCGCTTCCTGCCACACCCCTTCCAGGAAAGCCGGCTTCCCTGCAGGTTTCTGAGAGCTGCCCTGCTCCAGGCCCTTATTTCAGCTTATTTTGTTCTGGCTTCTGCATTTTCCTTCCGCCCCCAGTCTGGTATGAGCAGAAGCTGTGCTGCTGCTGCTTCCCCTACCATCCTCCCTTCTCCAGCGAGCCACCGCTGCTGAGCCTTTGTGTGGGAGTGGATAATTCACAGGGCAAATGTGGCCTCCTGGTTCCCACCCCCACCCCCATCCCACACATCCGAAAGACGCAGAGCCCAGTTCACAGGCTCATAGAGACGTTTTCTGGCTCTCGGGGCTTCATTCCTTTATTCCCCCACGCCACCCCCCCTGAGCTGCTGAGAAGCGGCATGGGTTGCTGCATGGTGTCACTGTGCAGCAGAAGCCCTGCCCCTGGGCTCCTCTCCTTGAGTCTGGACGAGAGGGAGGCCAGGGCACAGCAGAAGCCACAGAGCCCCAGGCACAGAACGGCTCATGCCTCCATTTCTTTCCGGGGCTCCCAGATCTCACTCCATAGGTCTTGGGGCAGAGAGACTAGGCTGGCCCTGAGGCTCATTGCCAGGGGTTTCTGCTGAAGGTTTTCAGACTGCCTTTTTTTTGTTTGAGGCTGAAGCAACAGGTGGGTACGTGGCATTTTGTGGCTCACATGGCATTAGCCTTACTGTCTGCTTCCTTCCTGCTGTGCCGTGCTTGGCTGCCTCTTGCGTTGCCTGGGCCTGTGATGCTGTCGGCTATGCAGGATCGGAACAGGCCAGTGCTTGGCTAGGACGTAGCCTAGGGCTCCCCTGTGGGTGGGTGGATCCCATAGGCAGCCCTCTTTCCTCCGAGCAGGTTCAGACCTTGTGTCCTGATGTGGTGCTGAGCTGGGGGGCAAAGGGTGCTGGCTCATGGGTAAAATCTAAAAGCAAAGCCCCAGTCATTTGTGGGTCCCTAAGGATCTCGAGGTTCTTTTCCTTGGGAGCAGGGAACAACTCCTGTGTCCTGCATTGGGCTTCCCTGATATCCTTCCCGCTGGTTCAATGGGATCTGGTATTCCTTGGAACCACAGTGCATGATAGCACGTAACACTGTCTGGCATGTTGAGCCCCAGAGGCAGCTGCATTTCAGGAATGGGTGGTACAAGGTAGCTCACAGGGCTGCGTCTATGGTGAATTTAAGCCCAGCTGAATGGTATTTTTATTGTAAAAACATTGTCTTGACTGCTGGACTCCTACCCTGTCTCAGTTACCAGTTATTGTTGGTCACACACAGGTGCAGAACAGAATTCCCGAGAGGTGCTGGGTGCCTGCGGTTTCTGCTGAATCGGTTGGCGGGGAGCGGGCTCTGTATGCTTGGTGCCTCTGTCTGCCGTGGTGTCAAGTTGGAGTTAGGCTTTCCGCTAATGGGGCCTTGTAGCAAACTGTCACAACAGTGCACTGTTTCTCCACGCTTCAAAGGAGTCCTGTGCAGTGCTGTGAAGTGTGAGCTCGGCAGCGCAGGTAATTTTTCTGAATAAGTCAAGGCAGAGGCTTGGAGGACCCCAATGCAGGGGAGTGACCCCTCTCTGTAGGCACTGCCAGCAAACTGCTGCTTTCCCACATCCTCTTGTGACTGCTGCATCCCCGGTATGAACACGCATGCGAATGCGCTCCGTGGTCCCTTCCCAACCAGGAAAATGAGAACCAAGTGCTAGGAGATCCTGGGCAGTGGACAGGCGAGCTGAGGGCTCACAGGGATCCTGGTTTTCTCTGTTGAAAAATGGCTAATTCTCTGATTTAAAACACCCACATCTGCATTTTTCCACGATTAAAATGAAACACTACTATATACATGGGTATCAGTTGAACACAATGTTTTATTGCTATATTTACAATTTTAAAGCAATTTGGAAGCCTACTGGTGCCACAGTCACTATAATAAAATTAATTCAGAATACCTATAAATATTGGTGTTTGATTTGGGGGGGTGGAAATTCATGGAAAATCAGAGCTCCCCTACCCCCTTCGCTCACCAGGATGCGGGTCCAGCTGCAGCTGTCCCCCCATCACTGTCTTGTGGTGCTGAGCAGCCCTGACATGCTGGTGTCCTGCCCGTGCCATTGCCCCTCACTCCCCACCCACAGCCCCCTGTCCCCTCCCAGCCCTGCTGGAGGGAGCCCCCAGCTGCCAGGGCCATGGCGCCAGGGACCCAGGGCCGCAGCCCCCTGCCCCCCACCCCCAGCAGCACCCAAGCCCCAGCTACTGTCTGCGGGAGGTGGCAGCTGCTGTGGCGGAGCAGAGCGTGGAGCCTGGCTCCCACGTCCCCATGGGCAGCACCACTGAAGCGGAGCCCATCATCAGTGATGTTCTTGTGGATCAGCTGGTTTTCACAAGCCAAACCTTCTTCATCCTGAAACCCAAGAGCCTCAGATGGCTCTTGAGGAGAGTGAGAAGCTAGTGTTAAAATAAGTGTCAGGGGCGTAGGTTGTAGCCGTGTGGGTCTAAGGACATAGGCAGATGAGTTTTTTGGGTATATCCGATTATCTTTTATTAGACCAACTCAAATATTTCTCCTGCAGTACTTAAATATTTGAGTTGGTCTAATAAAAGATCAAAAATAATAGCGTGGCACTTAGTGCTTTCCTTGCTGATCCTGGCCCCCACAACTGTCCTGCCTTGGTGGCGGAGGGGTATTGATCCTGTTTTGTAGACTGGGATGTCTGCCACAGTTTCACTCATCAGTGGCTGAGCGCAGTCCTCTGGGCTCATTCCAGGCCATCTCATACCCCTAGGTAAAATGTAACTAGATTTAGGAAGGGCTTTTGGGGGCTACCTTGCTATC
Source organism: Gavialis gangeticus (assembly GCF_001723915.1). NCBI lineage: Eukaryota > Metazoa > Chordata > Crocodylia > Gavialidae > Gavialis > Gavialis gangeticus. The sequence goes on from NW_017728964.1 coordinate 12,541,820, forward strand.
AGGGGCTTTGGGCAGATGATCCCACCTCACCTGCGTTCTGTGGGTTGGAGGCTCCTGTGCTGGTGACGGGGTACCGGAGTGGATGGGCCCTCGGCTGTGACCCAGTCTGGCAACAGCAGTGCACCTAACCCAGCAAGAGGTACTTGAATGCAGAGTCTGACTTAGTGCTCTGGACCTTGGGTGCTAGACTTTCCCTAGCAAATGCAGCATTTCCTCTCAGAAATGCTTTTTGAGGGTATGAGAGCCATCCCTGTTCTCCTTCAGTACATGCACTAGAGCCTCGAGGGGGTTAGGAGTATGCGGGGGTGCCTTTTGCTGCATTGCAGGAGAGGACAACTTGGAACTGACTGGTCCACAGGGGTTTTGCTCGGCAGTTGATGGTCCCAGGACTAGTCGCGATGACTTGCCTAAGCTCCTGCTGAGAATGGGTAGGGGTGGACGTGCCCTGGTATACTTTACATCAGGTTTCTGTGCAGTTATTATATCTGGATCAAGAGCGGACAGACATGTGGCTAGAGCTGACCCCAGGGGGGTGTGGGGTCTGGGGCAGATCAGCCTGTGTGGGGGCCCCCTTAACAATGCGTGGGGCAATGGTACCCCTGCCAAGGGGGCGGGGGTATTCTCTGTGCTTCTTCCACAGTGCAAGGCTGAGCTGCCAGCTTCAGGTGGGCCCCACGGGATGGACCACAGCTGCTGTACCTGGCTCCGCGGCCCCCCCCCCCCCCCCCCCCCCC
>NW_017728964.1:12542632-12571350 GCF_001723915.1 Gavialis gangeticus
CCCCCCCCCCCCCCCGTCCCTCCCCAAACAGTGGGGCCCGGGGCGGTTGCCCCGATTTGCCATACCCTAGGGACGGCTCTGCATGTGGCTGTCCCAGGGTAGCTTGGCTCGCTCAGTCGCAACTAGTACTGTGCCACACCACCAGTCAGTAGGGGAAATGGGTAACAGCCTGTTTATCTTCTGCAAGCCACTACCCTCAGATGGACGTGGAGAGACGATCACTTAAACCAGTGGAACGTACAGCAGTTAATTTCTCCTTGGTTCTGTCTAGTATTTCCAAACTGGGATAGGAAAAGCGACCTTGGTTTAGGTTCTTCTGTCTGCCCTCTCCTAGCCCAACTTAAAACATTCTCTGTCCCTGGCCTCTCTAAATTAAACTGGCTTCTTTTCCCATTTTTTAAAGAACCTTTAACTCCTGAGCTGGCGTTTACAGTGCAATGTGGTTTCCCTCTTCCACCCCTTTAAAGTACAGGATTGGCGCATGTGGCAGCCTGGCTTTTGGTTTTCCTTCCGTCTCTGCTCGTGGTGCCCTGCCTGCCCTGGAGCAAGCAGCAGACCCAAGCATGCACTCTGGTTTTCAGCCCGTGCCATGTGGTTAGTTCCAAGGCCAAACCGTCTGGCTGCTTCCTGCTAGCTAGGCCCTTGTACTAGGGAGGGGTTGTTCTCCTGCCAAGGCTGCTGGGTGTGCAATGAGTTCACCCAGTGAGTCAGGGCTGATGCAGTTGTCCTGGAGTTGATCTCGCATCCAGTGCTGTGCAGGTGCAGTAGAAAGCTGGGCCATCTTCCAAAGGCATTTCGTAGTCCTGGCATTCTGGGTCTAGCTCCTAGGCGGTGGCTGTAGACCTGTGTAGTGCCTGCTGCTGGCTCGGGCAGTGTCACTGCGCTTCCTGCAGATCTGCAGCCCGTTGGGGGGCACAGAGGTTTTCCATGGAGCTACGCTCTTCCCTTCTCGCACACCTTGCTACATCACACTCCTCCCGGGGTTTCTGATGAGGAATTTTTTTTTTTTTGCTTTAAGTTTGAATTGTATCCTCGTTCCTTTGAAGCTATTCCAAGACATCGGAATACCCAGGGACATTTTGCCCCATCACATGGATTGGAGCTGAAGGGGCAGCTGCTGGACTTGAACTGCCCTTCATTTTGCAAGCCCCAGAGCTACTAAGTCTTGAGGACTATCAGCCCCTATGGCTCTTTCTTTTGCTCCTGGTTACATATTGGCCAAGAGGTCCAAGCCACTGCTCATCTTCTCTGTGTGGGCACAGGGACGTGGCTGCCACTTCTCTACCCAGCTTAGATCAGGATGCTGATTTACTTCAGTCTGCTCCTAGGTTGTCAAAATAACATGATTCACGTGGACCCTGCTGGAATTTAAATTGTGTTTAAGCAATTCTGTAAGGTCTGGCTTGTGTACCTGGGAGATGTAGATAACACAGCATGGCCTCACCTGGTAAAAGCAAATGAATATTTTGCCAGTGTAAGTATAAACGGATTGGAGCTGGCTGGAAAGAAGGGGCCGTGCCACATTTTTCCCCCATTTGTAAGAGGATTTTGCAGGAAAACTACCTTTCGGAACAACTAAAACCAAATGCTTTTGGCTACCCGCCTGAGAAGCTCTCATGAATATTGCTTTCTCCTTGCCTGCCAGGCATCTTCTAGCCCAGCTGCTGGAGAGACTGAACCAGGGTGCTCTGCTTTCCAAAGAGCTGATGCACTCAGCCCCCCTGCTGTCCCCTAGCTCTAAGGGAGCCTGCACAGAGGGGGGAAGTGCTGTGGAGTCAGAGGTGGGATGCTGGGCCTCTGGAGCAGGGAGGTCTCACCCCCTCCAAAATAGGGGAGACTTTTTTAAAGCTTCGCCGAACTTTAAAATTTACTGAAGAGATCTCTCTTTGCTAAAAAGACCATTTTTTTTCTATTGAAAATGGGTCCAGAGGGAACTTCTTGCTTGGCTGTGACAAAGATAATAGGCTGCCATTAACATAGGAAGCCCCGGAGACCAAAGCCTACCTCCCACAGCTATTTTGCTTGCCACAGCTGCTTGTTTGTGCACATGCTGCGATTCCACCTCCTCCCCTCCCCAGCTCTCTTCCCTCTCGCTCACTTTTTCCTGTGTCAGATCAAGGGTTTCCTGTTTCAAAACCCAGTGGCCAGGGGCCTTGGGGCTGGCCCTTTTTACCTCCCTCTTGGCCAGCCCCTGCTGAATGACTTTACCTTGACACTGCTGTTTCTTTCTGTGTCGTCTCCTTTGGCCACTGGGTTTGGTTTTTGTAGAAAGCTGCAAGGGCCTGCCCACAGAGAAGTGGTTGCTGGCCTTATGGAGGGTTTGTCTTAGTGAGGTGGGGAGTAGCGTTAGCAGAGCCCCATGCAGTTCGCACAGCCTTGCGTTCCCCCAGCACCTCTCTTGATCTGGGGAGAAGTGGAGTCTGCCTGCAGAGTTGGACCGTGCAGTCCTTCAGACATGCAGCCCCCAGGAGCACAGTGGCAGCCCCTCTGAAAGGACCCAGGTGCTTGGTGGTTATCTCGGGTCATGCCTGCAGTTCTAGTGGGGTGAATCTGGGCCCAGCTGGGGTCTTTCCTGCATGTGGGCTCTTGCTGCCCCACCTCGCAATGCGTGTTCGCTCAGTAATCCCGAGATGTGAGCCGGGCTGGTTGTGTGCACGTCTCTCTTCTTTCCCACAGGCTGCTTTGCCAGAGGCCCCCTCTAGTTTCACTGTCAGCACCCCCTGCTTTTCCGGTCCTGGATCTGCACTGATCTGTGCCCGTTAATGATGTGCTGTTTTGATTCACACCACACTTGCCCAAGGGCCTTTGCTAAGATGCCCCCAGGCAGAAGCTCAGCGGGCATAAATTATCCTGGCTCTTTGGGCTTCAGTGGTGTTTACACCAGGTGAGAATCTGCACTCGCGTGTGTCTGCATCTCATCTGTAGCAAGGTTGGAGCCTTGGAGTTGCAAGACAATACTTGCTGCTTGTATTGCATCGCCTCCTGTTGCTGCCTGGAAATGGATCAAAGGAGTTTTGTGGCCTCCTGAGATGGAAATCAGCTTGCTGGCTTTAGGGAAGCAGTTTGCTTGTCCTGTAACATAGCATTACCTCCATCCGCCCTAAGCTAGGGTGGAAGAGAGCTCTGTCCGTCCCTCCTACAAGCTGCAGGGGCAGGTGTCTGAAGGTCTTCAGGGATTTATCTGGGCACTGTCCCTCCATGGAAAGCAGATGCCTTTGTGAAAAGGTTGGAGGGGGGATATGTGCAGGTGTACCCTGATTGCCGCTGCCCCTAAGGGGGAAACAGAGGGAGAGGAACAGAGTAGTTCATGGTGGTACCCTCTCCACCACGATATAGCAAGGGGCTCTTGCTATATCCACAAAGTGGGGGGACTTGCTAGCTGGCACCCTGGTACTGGGGTTTTGATGCGAGGTACGGAGTATTTGCCAAGAGCCTTTTGTTTACCTGGGACAGTCCCCCTCCACCCTATGCCCTTCCGCCCTCGGGGGGCTGATTCCCTTCTGATCACTTCCCTGAATTTCATGGGGAACAGAGCCTGGCAAGAGGGGGGCAGAGGTGGCTTTCAGTAAAAAGCAGAAGCTGGACTGGGTGGAGGGCACAATCTGGCTCTAGCAAAAACATATCCTGCCATGATGACACACTGCAGAGCTGCAGGTCAGCACACTCCCGTTCTATCTTGCTTTTCCCACTCATCTGCTGATGGGGAGGACTTGCTCCACTGCTCTCAGCTGTATGCTGCTAACAGGGTGACAGGGCCCCTCGGCTTTATCAGCTATGTCCAGAATTGATCTACTTATTTCTATGCTACCCTCTTCCCCCCAGCCCTATTCCTCTAGGATGTGTCTAGTTGGGCATGAAAACCAGGGAGATAAGTAAGCCAGAGCCATCTCTCTTGATACATCTGGCCTGATTATGAAAAGAAGAAAAAAGCAGCTCTAATCCCTTCAAGAATCACATCAGCTGGCAAGCCTGGCTCTGGGCATGGCAGTTTAGCAAATTGCATGCTTCTTTCCTGGGGTTGTGGCTGTCGTCTTGGTCAATTTTTTTTTTTCCATTCTAGTTTTACTCTGGAGTGCAAGTCCTTGCAATGCAAGCTGAGTGCATTGCAGCTAGGCCCAGAGGAGTCACCTGTTCCCTGGTAGTGCAGAAATGCTGCCATGTGATAGCTGTGACCACCTGTGCAAGAGATACTGCAGTTCACTTGCTGTTCAAACTCAAGTGAGCAAAGCTAGTGCCAGGGAAACATGGTAAAAATGGCTTTCCATAAAGTGATGACAACTTGTGGCACTTGACCCCAGCAAACAGCAACATGCAGAGAATGTGGATGCTGGCTCAGGTTTATTCCAACAGCTTTCCAGTATGTGCATCACTGGAGTTCGGTGGGAGACGGGCCCTGGTTGTTCTCTCCAAACTATAACTAACGGGACTGTAGTAAGATCAGAGCACCATCTGCTCAGTATTTCAGCCACTTCCACTGCCATGTTGTGTAACTGAGCTCAACTTTTTCCAGTGTGCCCAAGTGTGTTGAAAGTTTTAAATCCTAATGGTCTTTAGGGAGGTGCAGACACCTAAGTGTCCTTTTGGAAAGTCCTGTGGGAGCCTAAGTCTCTTGGGTGTTGAACGTTCTCCCCACTACCATCAGCTGGTGCAGTATTTCATGGTGCCGGGGATGGTGCTGGTTGCAGTAACATCCTGCTTGTGCTCAGTCGCGTCCCATCCAAGCCTGCTGTGCTGGGGTTGTAGAAACAAATCTGTTGGTCTCTGTCCCTAACATTCAGCTCTGTCTGTTAGCCCACAGGGACCCCTCGTTTTCTGTGGTCTCTCTAGTGCTTGTTGTTACTGGTGGCAGGGTTTGCACGCACGGCTCTTCACCTCTGGGGAATCATGGGTTTAGGAGCAGAAGTGAAATGAGGTTAAAGCCATCAGGCTGATTCCTAGCTGTGGCTTTAATCTCTCTTGCTGCGGCAGTGTGTGTCGGTGCATTCACATGACTCTGCTCCAGGAGGCGTTGAGAGCTGCGGCTTGGTAGTCGGGGCTGAGGTGGATTAGCAGAGCTGAGGGAGGGGGACATGAGTGTTCCTGATGGGATACTGGGCCCATCCCACCTCCCACTGGTGTCTCGGGTGTGATGTGACCCCTTTGGGCTGAGGACTGGATGGAGAGAATCAAGTGTGGTTCTTGGAAGTGGTATTTAGTCCATTGGTTTCCATAACCACAGCTGCCCCTATATAACGCTGTTTTATAGATCTAATGCCCTTGTGCGACTTGGTTTTTCTGCTTCTTCTATCCCAAGGTCTCTGGCCAGGAGTGGTCATGCTTAAAATGCATTTAACTGTGTCTTGGACCTGTATGTTACTTAACCTGTGGGCAAAGCTTAGTTCTGCAACGGATGGGATGGAGGCTCTCGTTGCTATTAAAAGCCCAGTTCTGGAGCATTGCCATAAAAAAAACCAAGCAGGTGTGTATTTGCTCCAAAAAGCTGAGCAAAAACTCTTGAACCACAAAACAAACCACAGACCTAAATGAGCAATTCTGCAGGCTGCTCTCTGTAAGCCATGTCCATCCACTCCTTTCCTTTCCTTGTTCAAATTGTAGCATTGTTTTGTCTTTCTAGTTTTTCTCGTCAAGGGGACTTGCTACGGGAACAAGCTTTGGGCCTCTTATTGGCTGCCTTTTCTGAAGGGGTAAAGTCCTGGAGGTTGTATATTCCCCATGCTCTTATTGCATGGTCCAGACCTTTGTGTCTTCTGCAGGCCCGAGCGTGCCGGTGGGTTTTGCGATTTGAGTCTAGTACAGATTGGAGGAGCTGCTGTCTAGATTTTAAGAGGCAGTGCCATTTTTACAGAGGTACTTTTAGCCACACTTCGAGGCAGTGTTAGACCCAAGGCACCCCTCAGAAGATGCCAGCTCTTGGCTTTTTTGCTCATTTTTTGAGCAAAAAACATCGTATTTTCTAGCATACAACATGCATTCGCTGTCCCCTCCCCATCAGCCCCCTACATTTGGGGTGTATATTAAGTGGGGAAGCTGATTTTTTTTTTTTTTTTTTTGACTGGGATAGAAGCACCTTGCTGTGATTCCTTCCCCTTGGTGCAGCAAGTGTTGCATTACTATTCAGGCAATGGAAAGAATCAGTTGACTTTAATGGCTCCTTGTTTTTACTCCAGAGGTGTTGGGGATCATTTCTCTCTAATACTCTTACTATTCCACTACTTAAGCTAACATTTATTAGGGCAGTTGTGTTGTCTGATAGCTGCTTTTGGTCTCTCTCTGCCTGTTTCATAGCTTTGGAGACTCTAGCTATTTTCAGAATTATAGATCCACTAATGGAGACCAGCCTTCAGCTACCGCCATGGTTTCAGCATTAGTTAAGCAGGAAAAGGAGAGCGAGTCAGCTGAAGATTAGGCTCTGTTCCTGCTCTGTGAAGCCGTAACTCTGGGAAGATCTCCCGTTCCTTCGTTCTGTCTTTCAAAAACCAGGTGCCTACTATATTCAGGGGCATGTTGTATGTGAGAGAACAATTCTTCTGTTGCCAAGAACTTGGACCACAGCAAGCCAGGATGCTTTTGATACCATGGTTTCCTATTCGAAATCTCTGGGCTTGTTTTGCCAGTACTATGTAGAAGTTTGCACACCCAAGTGCAGTGCTGTGGCACCTTTATTTGACAATCACCGCTTTACAAGTGTACAGTAATTTGATAAATTTGAGAAATCAGCGGCTAGAGTCCCACAGGTCAATAGTTAGGTTTTTAAGCAGGGCCTCCAATAATGTATTGGAATAAACTATTTATGCTTGGGGTAGTCCAAACCATGCAGCGCACGCAGTTGTAATGCGCTGGCAATGCCTATTAATAATTTATAAAGCCTTTGTGAATGTGCCATTGGCTGCATACGAAGGATGAGTAACAACTCTTCCAAACGAAAGGCATTGACTGCTCTTTGTTTGTGGTGCTCTGTAACTCCAGGGCAATTCTCACTTTTCAGTGTGATTTGCAGTTGTCCCGTTTGAGATCATGCGATCTACCAGGCAGTAAAGTAGAAAGGGCTACATATTTTTGTGCCTTTTGCAGGCTTGCAGGGAAGAAGGGACAGGTGCTGGCTGCTTTTGCTTTCCCTGACTTGGGAAGGTTCTTCTGTTGCCCATTAAATTAACTTTGTGTTGACTTCATCCCTTAACTGGAAGCAGGACACCACCTGCTTTGGGAAGCAGACTGATTGGTTTAATTAGCCAGCTTGCAGTATGTATGCCACGAGTGTCATGGGCAGCCTGTGTGGGGCACGTGGCTGCTGAGAGAGTGGACAGGCAGCACAGCGGCAGGCAGGGCAGAAAGCAGAAAAAAAGGCAGCGGATCAGGCAGGGAAGGGGATGGGATTTAGCACTCCAGGGGGGTGTGGAGCTAATTTGGGGCACACCTGCCAAAAAAGGTTGGGCCCCACTGTTTTAAACAAACAGTTCCTATAGAGCTTCTAAAGCTGTTGGAAACCCACCATCCTATTTAAAGGTGACAGCTCCCTTTCGTTAAAAATCACGCCTGCAATTTCTGCCTCTGCTAGTAAACTTTCATTCTTGGAGCTCAGCCTCGGGAGGAGTCTAATCATCCTCTTCAGTAGCTTTGCTGGCTGTTAATCATAATAATAGTCCACCCTAGCTGACAGCTCCAAGGATTGTTTTTCTTAATGTAGATATGGCTTGTCAGCTCTGGCCTCCTCCCTTACGGGCTGGAAGCCGTTTGATCCCATCTGTGTCAGCAGCACGGCTCTGTTCAGCCCTTGTGTTTCGCCTTTTGGTGCACTCCGTTTTGCACAGTGTCATTGCTCGAGGGACGGGCGACATCCAGCCTTTTTAGTGCTCCTCTCTTAGAAGCAATGCCGGTGGCTGGCATGTAACGTGATCTCATCTTGATTCATAGCCAGTAGGTCAGAAGGGACCATGACATCATCTAGTCTGAACGCCTTTGTGTCTCTGGCTAGAGATTTTTACAGTTACCCCCGTGTGGCAAACAATAAGTTGGTGGGCAGGACCAAGGGACAGCCTAGTCCTCTGTCTTTTGGAGCCTTAAAATCAGAACTCCCCATTGCCCGTGGTATGTTAGACTAGCCAGTAGCCCTTACTGCTGAATGACCTGTAGCTGACTCCCAACTGGAATATGTCCGACTAACTTCCAGCCACGGGTTCCTGTTGCATCGTTTTGCTGATTTGAAGACCCCTCAGTACCTGGCATTATCTCCCCAAAAAGGACGTGGATATCAAGTTGCTTCCCAATTTTTTTAGTATGCTGTACAGATTCAGCTCTTGTCATCTTTCACTATAACATGTTTTCTTTAGACCTAAAATATTTTCCCCCTCACGTCCCCAATTTTCCCATTGCTCTCAAAATGTGGATACCAGAATTGGGTACTGTCAGTCTCTCCAAAGTGGTAGTCTTATCCCTACTCGTTCTCCTACCGCTCCACGGAAAGCATTGTCTTGTTGCCATAGTATCATGTTGGAAGTTCATGTTGAGTTGCTTGTCTCCTGACTCTTAAATCCTTTTCAGAAGCTGCTTCTATGCTGTTGTGTAGGGATGATCTTGTTCATATATCTATTACAGGCCGGCTTTGGACTTGTAACACAATTGGTCCCGGAAAACCACAGCTTAAGTCGAAACGTTGTAACTCGGAACCAATTTTCTCATAAGAAACAATGTCCTAAATGGGGGACTGGTTCCTGAACCAAGGTCCAATACCCTATTTTCACCAAAAATACCCCAGAAGTTTGCACTCGATCAATTATAGATGAGTAATATAGCTACATTAATGTATTTATATTGTAAATAGCAATCGTACTGATTTGGAAAGACTTCTTTGAGGTGACTTTGGACTTTTTGAAAGGCTCTCGATTGGACTGTTTGAAGGGTTCTTGGCTGGAGTCTTCTCAGGAGTCTTGTCTGCAGGTTTTTCTGGAGTCTTGTCTGCTTTCTTAAAGAAAGTGTCCAAGGAAGTTTGGACAGATGTTCTCCAGGGAGATGGGTGACACAGCAAACTTGTTCGCTGGCATGGTGTTGCATCACATCAAGCATTGTAAAGTCAAAACTGAGGTCATAAAGTTGAAACAGTGTCAATTTATAAACGTTGTAAGCGGAGGACTGCCTGTGCTTGCTTTGTTTGTATTAAACCACACTTAATTAGTTGATTTTAATACATCACAGTGTACAAAGTGATCCAGATGGCACTATAATAGCCCTGTCCTTCTCCTGTACCCTTTCACCAGCCTGCATCTCATCCGTAAGCTTCTGAAGAGCTCTGTGCTGGGCCTTGGTTCAGCAGGTGTGTTGGGAGGTGCTGCTAAATCTTTTTGCTACCACTTTTGCTGGGCTGACTACATCCATACCAGCTGTATATTGTGGGATCACATTGACCTGGGCTTGTGTGTAGTGCACCTTCGGGACTGCTGGAGTAACCCAAGCTTGCTGGGGTGTTTGGAACCCAAATGGCTGGCTGGTGGGTGAGCAGCATGGTCCGACTTGGAGGCCGGGGATCACATTAGAGGAGAAATGAGTATCAGTTGTACATGACAGAAGTGATAGTATTGTGTTGTGTACCAGGGGGAACGTGGTGCTAGAAGCCGATGGTAGATCCACCTCTCTTCTCCCTCCTGGTGTATTTTGAGCTTCACTGACATGATCCCTCCTTCCCTAATGGGGGTCATATACTTGATTTTAGTGGCATTGTCCCCTCCCCTGGAGATGTCTCACCTGTTGTAAATGAGTAGAGGGCACCTACAGCTAGAAGCAGATGCTTGTGCAATGCACGCTAGGGATTTCTGAAGGTGCAGGTTTCCCGTGTGTCACTCGCTCTGTGCAGTGGAGCTTGGCCAGAAGTCATGCCTGCAGCGAAAAGGAAGCAGCAGTTGCACAACGGAGAGGTTTCCCCCAGAGCAGGTTCTCAGTGCTTTCCTTTGCTCTCTCACCGCCCCCTCTTCTGGTCCATCAGGCTGAGCTAAACCCGCAAGCAGGTGCTGCACCAACAGAAGCCCCTTGTACTGGGGCTTCTCTGGCCCTCCTAGGAAGGAGAAATATAAGTAAACATTCACTTCCCATGCCCGGGTTTGCACATGCTCTTCCCCTCACATTTCTCCAGTTGTGCTGAGCTCACTTCCGGTCCCGTATGGCTATGAACATACAGGACCTATGCTGTACATCCTGTTCTCAAGCCCCCTGAGCCCACGCTCAAGTTTGACTTTTTTTTTTTTATGCCTCTAAGATAGTGCTTGCTGTCTGCACTGGGTGTGGAGCTAGGGAAGCTGGGGGTTGGGGCTGGACTAGCTGCATTGGGGAATAGGGAGACTTCCTTAAGAGAGCCATTTGCCTCTAGGTTGCTGGTCCAAAACCAGCCCCTCATGCCCGCAAGGACAAATGCCCGTGTGCCCTGGGGTTGCTAAGGGGAACTGGGCTGGACTCGAGCCAGATTCTCGTGGGCAGGCGCTGGCATTGAAGTGCTAATGTGACTGGCCTCTCCGCAGAAGCTGCCAAAGAGTTGAACGGACCTGGCAGCTGAGCTGTTGTTTCCACCTCCCAGCGATAACCCTGCCGGAGCAGAGGCCCAAGGGAGGAATCTTGGCTGCTGACTGCTGTAGCTAATCTCTGAGCAAGTCTACAAAGCTCATTCTCATCAGCGCGGATCTCCTTAAAGCTGTGGGAGTCAACCTTTTTGGCATAGGCAGATAAGGTTCTTTGGGTAAATGTGATAACTTTTATTAGACCAACTAAATAGTTGGAAAATTTGTTCTTTGCAAGCTTTTGGATACAAACACCCTTCTTCAGCTGAAAAGGGTGGAGGGGGGATGTGTGCAGGTGCCCCTGCAGCTGCCCCAAAGGGGGAAGCAGAGGGAGAGGAACGGAGGAGTTCATGGTGGTACCCTCTCCAGAAGGGCGTTTGTACCCAAAAGCTTGCAAAGAACAATTTTTCCAACTATTTAGTTGGTCTTATAAAAGAGATCACATTTACCCAAAGAAGCTGGTCTGCCTATCTGCTTAGACCAATGCAACTACAGCCAACCATTTTGGCAGGCGTGCCATGATGAAGCCCCATGCCCTCCCCGAGTGCTGCTCCGATCCCCTTCCCCTACCCATCTGCTCCCTGCCTGAATGCGCCAGGAGCTGCTCTGTACAAGGACCATGCGTGTGCCAGGCACTGCTCTGTTTTCTGCTTCCTGCCTGATCTGCTGCTGTGCTGCCTGTTCCCTCCCTGACCTGTCCTGTGCCACACACTGAGGCTGCTCAAGCCACTTGTGGCACATCTGCTATAGGCAGTCCAGTCCCCCCCTCTCTCCCCCCAAAGGTTTTCTCTGGGTGCTGGGTGTGTGAAGCTGATGCAGCAACTGTCTGAGTTCTTGAATTTGGTTAAGAAAAATGTGTTTGGAGGGGAGAAAATAATACCTGCTTATGTGCCAAATAATCAGCTAAGCCATGGTGTTGGTGGAAGGAGGTGCTGATGATTCAGTATCCAGCTATAAGCACCCCCCTGCTATATTTGGTCTCTAGGTGACTCTAAGCACAGCTCGCCCCATTCTGGGTGCAGACGTGGCTGAAACCTGCAGGGCTGGAGGTGTAGGTCAGCATCCACACTTGCCATGTTCCCTGTGGGCCAACAGGTAATCTGCCTCCAATGAGAATGAGGAGAAAGGCCAATCTAAGCACTTATCTGCAATTCGGTTTTACTGGCATTATTGTCCTTCCAGGGGGTGTGGGTGACTGCTTTGCTGGGACAACCCCTAGTGTGGATTGCATTATACCGGTGAAAAGGTGCTGCCTGTATCTTGCCTTGTTGCTTGAACCAGAATAAGCAACATGCGTATGGAGAAATGAGGAGCCAGTTGGTGGATGCCTTAATCTGCCTCTCTCTCAGTTACTTGTTTAGGGTCAACAGGGGTTGTTGGAGGGATTTAGAGGGAAAGACAAAAATGAGACGGGGAAGAATCCTTGAGGAAACAACAGAGAAGCTGTTAATTGGGGGATGCCCCAGCTGACTTCACCTAGGCTACAATGGTTCGCCTCTCCTGAGGCCAACCTTGGGACCAAAGGGAGATGCCAAATCCTAAGGCATTAAACCTGCTGAAAAGAGGAGAAGAAATGATCAATGGGTGCTGCAGGCTAATGTCCAAACTGAGGCTGAGCCATCCAGAGCAAGGTGGTGCCTAAGAGACCACGGCTGGAGAAGGGGAAGGGAACAGCCAAGCCTGTGTCATGCCTACCTAGGGATGAAGAGCGATGCCAAGCCTAGGTAGGACAGTGCATACACACGGATCTCCCTTTTGCAGTCGGTTTATTTGGACGCTGCTTCCTCCTGCTTTGTTCTGAGGGAGCTGCTGCTTCAGGGCTGCAGCCCACAATAGCTCGCAGGCTCCTGAAGGGAAACGCTCATGGGTGATGAGGTTGTTGGGTTTGGAAGGTAACAGGTGACAACCAAGTAAGCATAACCCAGGGACCCAGTGAGAGCAGCGGGATTCCCAAGGAGTGCAGATGGGGGGGTTGTGACCGTAAAGAGTGCACTTGAAAGACTGGAAAGAGTTTTTGGGGGGGGGCAGCTTATCCGAGAACCACGGCAATAGCCATATGCGCTAGGCAGTGCAGACCAGTCTTGGCTGGTCCAAAATGGCTTGCATTGTATTGTGTGGAAGACTGTAAAGCTCAGCCCAAATCACGAGGTCCTCCCACTTTCTTAGAGGTGGAGACAAATGACACTTGGGCCCTGAGTATTTGCATTTTTTTTTAGGAATAACTGCACTGGTGGGTAGGAGATGGCAGAAGGGACAGGAGTGCGGAAAGTATGTTGGGCACCGGTATTTTAAAAGACGCTAGAGGATTAATGATAGAGTAAGCGTGCAGTGCTATAGAAACAGGCTACAAACAAATATAACCACCCTTTCGCACCCTGACCGCAACGGACATGGGTGCTAGCTGGCACACAGTTGGGGAGAAAGCACAAAGCATTTAAACTACTTAGTGTAAGCATGCAGGGCACGGGGGCTTAAAAATAAGTTCTCAGCACTTCGTAAGCCAAGTATGTGCTATGTCCTCTTCTGCCCACATGCCAGCAAAGAGGAGAAATCTCAGTGTCTGCAGTTGGTGAATAAATGTCATTCAGCAGTGCGGTGACTAATGGTGTCTGTGTGGACCCCATCACTGTCTAAGGTTACCTCTTGCAATATCTCTGTCTTTCTGCTGAGATTGATCCAAATAAGTTATGGGAACAGATGCGTTGGAGCAGTTCTGTAACCCCTGGCACATGCTTTGCCCATGATGCTGTGTGATGGGAAATGCAGGAGCCCCTTATGCCTTCAGTCCTGGCGCAGTCTGGAATTCTTTCCACTGGGAGTAGATGGGTGCCGATGGTACCACGGGGGCCCTGCCCTTCCTGCACTCTGCAAGCCTTTCCCAGCAAGCTGCTTCCTGTGACTGCATTGGGTGGCTCTTTCTGTTTGTTTCTGGAGCTGATGCCTAAAAGCCTCCTCACCTCCTTCTCAGTGTAGACGGGAGCTGTCTGACAATGAGATTAGATATGTGCTCTGCTAATGCAGCTTCGCAGCTAAGCATCTTCGAGCACTGAACCAGGTACCTGGGGTCCAAACTGATTAATCGGGGACTTAACTTCTGGTGCCACGGCATGACCTGGAAAAGCAGGATAATGGGTTGACTGGCAGCTGCCTAATCCTGGGGGGCTGTGGAAAGGCTTTTTTTTCTTTCATTCTTCTGCTACCCGGAATGAAATGAGGCCAGAGCAAACTTGGCTTAACGTCAAAGCTGACAAAGCACCATCTCCTGCGCTGCTTTTGAACTAGTCTCTCGGGACCTGCTCTCTTGCTTGTACCTTTGTGAGAGCTCCTGCCAGGTGATGGATGCCTATCATTAGCATCTGGAGATGTAGAAGGAACACTTATCAGGGTCCCATTTCCATACCTTAGCATTTCTAAAGCACTCGGCTCCTTGGAGGGAAGGTGCTTTTCATGCGCAGAGCTGTCTGTAGGAGGGGGATTTTAACAGGTGTGGTCTTCACCCACGTATGATTTCACTTCCCTGATGCTCCTGATTTTGCTGCCCTCCGCTGCCTTGTGCATTGTTCTAGTCCTGTGCTTGCTGCTCGTGGAGCGACTGTCTTTACTCGCTCCCAGGCTGGGGATGAGGACCAGCTGCAGCTGGCATCTCTGACTTGTTTGCTGTCTGCCCCACTGGGGAAAGCAGTCTCTCTCCAACTTATCAGGATACTTTCCACCCAAGCTTCAGTTCTGCCGTGCTGTGCTGGAATCCTCCCAGGCAAGTTGTAATTAAATGAATAAGCCGGTTTCTGGCCATGCTTTCCCTGCTCTGCTCCGCAGCCACTTGGCACCGACACAGTCCTGCTGTGAATGCCCCTTGGTGAGGAGTTTGTCGCTGGCAAAGCAAGATCAGCTGAGCTTGGCTGTGTTAACAGGAGCATTTAGGAATGAGTAATCTGAAGGGAGCAAAGGTTTGCAGCAAGGTAAAGCAAGAACCAGTGCGCAAAGGGATACAGGGCTGGAGCTTCATCTTTCACGTGCTGTGCGGATGCTGTGTGCAAGTTTCAAGTCGCAACCTGTGGGAGGGGAATATTATTTGCATGTTCTGTCCTGATTGCCCTAATCTCACTTAACGTGGTGTTGATGGGACTGGAGAAATTGCATCTAGAAACTATGGTAATAAACAGTGTGTGGGAGTCGCAGCTATGCTGCTTCCTGCTTTGCTGTATAAAATCAAAGCTGCTCACACGTCCCATAGGGACTGTGTTGCTAATCAAAGGAACATCTCCTCTGCTCCTGTGGCCCCATTTCTTTGCAGTGGTAGCTCAGCATTGCAGCAAGAGGAGCTGGCTCTGGTCTTTGCTTCTCTCCTACAGAACATAGTCGTGTCTTGCAGTGCCCCGGTCCTCCGTGTGGGTGCTTAGTAGACTAATTGCAGTGTTCAGGCCTTGGGTAGACAGCACCATTGCTCCCCAATGAGATGTAGCTGCAGCAGGGCTGCGTGTGGCATAAGAAAGGCTGGCATGTGAATTCCTAGATAAGAATCCCAATCCTCCAGGCCCTTGATGCTGTTGCCACTAAACCCCAGAGCTGCTGGAACAGGGCTGAAGTCTGCGATGGGGCAGTAACTTTCACTGGCATGTGCTGTAGGTGCTCAGCCTTGCAGGATGGCGATGGTATGAGAATGCATCGCAGAATCGACACGACGTGCAAATCCAGCAGATGCCAAAAACACGGCAGAGGCAGCTCCAATAGGGGCTGTACAGAGCACCCCAGAGGCCTGGGAAAGGGGATGGCTGGTAACAGCAGGGATGATGAAGGCACTGCCCCTCCTTGTGTTACCGCAGGTCCGTGGTCCTGTGAAATGCTGAGGTGGGAGCCCTGCATGGTGCTAGGGAAGCAGATGAGGTGCAACTGGACAGGAGCCCTGATAGTCACTCTTCCAAGTGTGTGAACCCCTCTCCCTCACCACTTTGCCGTGTACCTGGAGGTCCCAACAGAGACCAGATGCTCTGTGCTAGACTCTATAGATGTCTGGTGAGGGAAGGGCTCTACCTCAAAGAAGCTGGAGAAGACAGGGGGGACAGACAGGAGCAGTACAACCCTGTGTTGCAGAGTGGGGAGTACAACCCTGTGTCACTGGAGGTTGTGACCAGTCCAAGGTAACGCAGCACTTGGCAGAGCAAGAAACTCTGCTCTCTCAATTCCTGGGCCAGTGTCTGAAAACCTCCCATACTCCATCTCCTCTCCCATCACTGGATTTCTTTCCCCAAGGTCTTCTAGATTTCTTGCCTTCTCCCTGGTGCCTGTAAGAACTACTGCTGGGCTCATGCAGCACCATTAGGTCTCTCATCTATCACCAACCCAGAGGGGTGCTCTTGAACCCATGATCTTGGGGGCTGGCTGTGTTGCACTTGCTGTCTGCAGCATGTCTGGCTACAGGAATGGTGCTGAAGTTAAAATGAATGTTTATCTTCCCATTCGAAGTCCATTTCTTCTAACCTGCTTGCTTCATTCTTCCCAGTGCACCCAGAGAGAAGAGGAGGAGGTCAAGCCATACTGCAGAGCTCCCTTGGATGAAGGACAGGAGAAAAAGTAGAAGCATTGAAGTCAAGACGCCCCACGAAGGATCGCTTGCTTTTTATGAGGCAAGCCATAGGGCAGGGGTATGTGCACTGAACATGTGTGGCTGGGCAGGGGGAGGAGGCTGGCTTGGGTACATCATGGAAACTCCCCTGTGTGAGAAGTGCCATGCTCCAGTGCTCTGTGCTGTCCTGGGGTCCCTTCTCATTGCAGCGCTAAAGGGGCAGCCACAGTGCTTCCACTGAAAGGGGAACAGCACCGTTGTAGCTCATCCCAACAGACAAAACTCCTCCGGCACCAGGACTGTGGGTGTAGTTCTTGCCCCGTCTCCAAACAGTGGCGCCAGAAATCTTGTTGAGAAGGAACCCATGGAAAGAACTAGTAATTTGTTAAAGCTATTTTGGGAAGAAAGATGTTCTCTCTTTCCAAGTGCTCACATGAGAGGGAGTGTGCAGCGGTGTCTTCCTACTATCCTCTGCAAGACCATGCAGAATCACACCCTTGTGGGGCAAGAACATCCCTCTCCTACAGCAGCACCCAGAGGAGAGGACCAGGGTTCCCTTCCTGTCCCCCACTTTGTGGTGCATCCCCTTGGAGGACATAGCTATATGTCCCCAGCAGATCTCTCTCTGCCTCTGGGAATTGATGACCAATGGAAAACTTCTTCCAGTGCTCTTCAAAGCCCTCAGCATGTTAACTGCCAGTCAGAGCCTTGGACAGCTGGATCTCATGCTCCAGCAAAAAGCAGTGGCCTCAGCCTGCCCCGGGACTTAAAGAGGATGTTGGAATGAATAAACGGAAACATCCAGGGATTTCCTTCTGGTTCTGCCAGGTCAGGTTCATTCACCCCTTTTTTTTTTCTTTTTGAGAGAGAGAGAAGGAAGCAGGTTCTTCCAGTTGCAAAGAGTTTCATTTGCCTACAGTTCTGACTCAGTGTATTATTTATCCACCCTGCTCACCTGATTAGCTGAAATTCAGATGGTGCCTTGAACAAAATCTCAGATGGATCTAATTGCATTTATGTCTGGTCTGTGGATGCGTCATGCTTTCCCTTCCAGATCCCCGGCTAACTGTTTTGCAAGAGCTGCCACCATCAGACTTCGGATGATGAAACGATGGTTTAATTTTAGGTTGGAAACTTTGCCCATCCATCATCCTGGGGCGGGGGGGAGAGGGAGCAATTTAACATTCACTGATTGGATTGAATCGGTCACTTCAACATTTCCCGTTGTAGTATAGAAAAGCAGAGACTGTGTAAAGTGCTATGGATGAGGTAAGCCACTGAGAGGGAAAGGAAAGACTTTCAGACAAGGGCTCTCATGAATTAGACAGTAGGGCTCTTGAGCTTGTCTATTAAAGCTGGAGGTGGAGCTGTCCTCCCTTGACATCTCTGGCCTCCTGCCTTGAGAAGGGAGCTGCTATATTCTTCAGACTAAAATTTCAACAAAGCTCAGCCTCCAGCAGCTTCCATTGTTTCCAGTAATGGCTTTGGCCTGGTGTGTTGCGATACACCAACTTGGTCATAAAGCTACAGTCTGAAGCAAAAATGGGTGGCCTGTTCCAAGTATCTGGGGCAGCAGTAGACCAGCCATGTCCTTGTTATGGCCCTCTGCAGTGAGGTGCAAAGAACCTGCTCAGAGGCAAGCCTGGAAGGACACCTTTCATTTCTGATCCCATAAAGTGTTTATAGGTGTATAATGAATGAATTGCAGTTGCTAGTTAAAGTCTCAGAGCAGCAGCCTGTACTGGGTACCCCATGCAATTTTGTCAGCTGCAACCTGTGGAGGCCTGTCATACCTACATGGTACAAAATACAATCTCCATTTCTATAGCCTCTGAACTCTTCACAGGGTTCAATGTAGGTAGCCTCACAGCCCAGCCTGCTTGTTTTTTCTCCCTAGTTGCGAGATAGAAGAATGCTGCCTTTTTGTGGATATGGGGCTAAGGTTCAGCACCCATATAACATGCTCACACAAAATCCACGGCACAGTGGGGATTTGAACCCAGGTCTCCCAGGCCAGGGCCCTACCCATTGGTCCTCCCTTCTGTTGTCCTCTTCAGCTGATCACCTCAAGCTTTCTCCCATGCAACTGAGCATCACAGCTTGGATTCACTCTCCTTCCTGCTGCTGAAAGCCACCAGTTCCTAGAGGCCTGCAGCAATAGAGAGGAGTCCAATTTGTATTAATGATTCTAGACAGCTTGATTTAGTGCTGTTTGTGTACAGGCTCTTTTCCACCCTGAAATGAGACCAGCTATTAACAAATGCATCTGGTAAGAGCTCAGTCTTATGCAGTGAGTAGAAGAACCTGGATGCTGCTGCCCCTTGCTGGTCAGTCTTATTTTCTTCACTACGCAGCCTTGATGTGGAGCGGTGGTTAATAGGAACTTGGTTATAGTGGCACAATTGGGAATCATGCTTTGTTTTGCAGCAGGTTGAGGTCTCTGACTGATTGTCCTCTACATCGAACACGGGGCTTGGAATTAAGGCATTGAGGAAACTTGGGAATAGAAGTGCCGTGACGTACCATGGCTTCTGGGCCTCTTTCCACATCTAAAGATAATGTCCAGTTCCCAAGGGTGCAGTGAAACTTGCTTGTTTTCATTTCTGCCTCACCAGCTGCTTTCCAAGTGCTTTTCAAGGGGAACTAACAGATAGTCGCTGGATCCTGCTTTTTGATTTGGCTTTGCATTTCACTCAGACTGGGATGTTCCAGCCTGTTGTTGAGTTGCCTCTCTGCTTTCTCCTAGAAAGGTTTGCAGGGGGAAGCTCAGTAGGCCGTAAAGATCCCTCTTGGGATATCAACCCTCTTGGGATAGCATGGCCAGGAACTGGCTTATTCATGGGTAGGGCTCCTGGTTTCAGAGGGATAGCTGTACTGGGCTGACTTTGCACCTCTGAATTGATCTGGAGGAACCTGGCAAGCTCACATTATGTGGATGCAACCCTAACCCCCTGGGACTCGAAATAACCTACAAACTTTCTTCTAGGGAACAAGCATAAGGGAGTTCCCAAATGCAGGGCAGCAGATGTGTGGTAAATCCCTGCTTTCTTCTGCCTTTCAGTAACTCATTTGTGCTCTTAACTAATTGCACAAGGCCTCTTCGCCACTCTTACTGGGCCCCAAGCTCTGGCTCTGCTTGCCCAGCACACCCAGCTGAGCTTTGTCAGGAGCCTGGGACCAGTGAGAGGCAGCCTACCATAAACCAAAGTGGTGCATACCAAAGGGAATAAAGCATTTTAAGCCTGGTGTAAAGCAGTCATGTATAATGTTCTCCTATATAAAGGTTTATCTTCCCCAGGCAGTACTGGAGGCAGGCTGACCTTCCTCAGTTTTCTATCCAGCCGTGGTCCTTTTCTACCTGCTCAGAGGTCCTTCTAGCCAAGCGTTTATAGGCCTTGGTTCAAGCTGGTTGGGTAGGTTAGCTGGAGAGGAGACAAAATCCCCAGAATCAGCTGTCCTGGCAAAGCCCCTCAACTCTCCAGTGTTTGTACAAGTGTCTTGAGGCACCATTTCCCCTTCTTGCCCATGTATTTCAAGCAGTCTCCTGTTGCATTAAAGCCACTTGGTCTCAACCCTCCTTCCCCCTCTTCAACATAGAGTATCCATAAATTATTACTGAGAAGTGCCAAACCCATCACCATGAGCTCAGAGCTGCACGTCATGGAAAGACTTTCTTTCTTCTGTTGATCCTGGACCTGACATCTGAAGTACAAACCCTGGGCCTCGCTAGTGCGTTTACCTGTTTCTTCTCTTCCTTTTATTCAGCCTTCTGAAAGGGGCTGTTTTCTTAAAGCATTTCCAGCTCGTAGCCAGTCTAGCTTCTAGAGGATACCATCTTTGTGTTTGTGTCCTGCATTAAGGGCAAGAGCAGCCCAGCCAGCTCTCTTGTGAGCTGATGGTTTGCTTAAAACCCCAGCTTCTGACGGTGTGCAGTTCTGGGAGAATCTCTGCTCTAGATTTAAGACAAGAAGCTCCTAGTCCTCGTGGTTTCGGTGAATGGCTGGACCCTCCCCCTCTTAAAGGCTCAACACCTAGAAGATGAAACAGACCCCAGATCTGTCTCGTCTTACGGCTATTTAAAAGGCCAGTGGAGATGTGTCGGTGGGGAACAATCAGACCCAAGATGTTTGGACCGCTGGGTTATTTGTGCTTGCATTAAATACCACACACAAGCTTTCTTTCCTGATATTTTCATTCCCCTTGGCCCAGGGCCATGACTGGATGCAAGAAAATTTCTTTATAAAATTTGGACTTCCAACCAGCTTCCAAAGCTTGAATCGTGTGTTGCTCCCTCTGTGCTGGAATATGGCTGTGCTCATACTTGGTCTTAGATTGACATCCCTTCAGGTAACCAGGAAGGTTTTGCTAAATGGAGCTGTACTAAGAAAAAAATATGCTGCATCTTGTCAGCAGAAAGAATATTTCATGCTGTCGGGCCAGCGCCACGGCAGTGTGGACTGCGCAGAACACAAAGTGGCTGATGAGCCAGCCATGGTGGCAGGAGAGATGTCGAGGTCCTAGGGACTGTGCTGAGAAAGAGAAGCTTGTAGTTCATAAACCACAGGCATTTAGGACTGGATCCTGGAGTGCCTTGGTGGAGGAGCCCCGCACTCCTGAAAGCAGTGAGGCAAAGCTGCTGTTTTCGGGTGCTTCTTCCTCACACCCTGGCCCAATCTGTGCACCAAAGCCAAGCTTCTTCTCCGCATTGCTAGTAAACCCCTGCCACCCTTCAGTGGGTCCAGCTCCCCAGGTCTGTACTGCAGGAAGGACAGGGCTCCTAGGCTGCAGCTTCCTGTACTCCCTGACAGGCTGCCATCCCACACCAGGGTATAGGGAGAGAGACCCACCAGAGAAGAAGATAGGTGGGTTGGAGCACATGAAGCCTGCTGGTTGCTGAAATCCATTTCTGGTGTCCTAGTACTGGTGTTAAGCGGGTACTAACCTTAAAGCAACTTTGCAGCAGAGGGGGAAGCAAGAGGGCAGTGACTTTACTCAGGGTAGCACAGGATGTTGGCAAAAATGGGAGTTCAGCCTGGATCTCTTGATGCTTTTGGGTCACTCCAGAACAACTGCGCACGGTGTCTGCTTTCCACGTGCTACCAGTAACTTGTTTCATGTGTGTCAGTTGCTTGAGCTCCATCTCCCTTCCACATTTGTGTGGCGTGAGTCTACAGAGCTGCTCAGAAAGTTCATCCAAATGCTGAAGGACCTCTGTATTGGACCCCCTCTCTTTGCTTCCCTTGGTCACGCTGCCTTTTGAAACCTATGCTCCTGCCATCATTTCATGGGAGTATAAACGCGTAGCTCAGGACGCAAGGCGGACTGCTGTGAGCTGGCACATCACGCGTTCGACTCCCGTCTTTGCCAAATTCATCCCCTTTCACGTATAGCAAAGTTTAGGGAACTGGGGCAGTTTTAACCACCCACAGCTTGTTCTCAAACCCACCAGGATTAAACTCATCAGATTGTTCCACTGTCTTAAAGCAATCATCTCGTTAGGGCCAGCACCACTTACAGTTGCAGGGGCCACCAGCAGGGACTCGGGGAAAGTCTGTTCACCAGGGCCGCCCTTGGAGTCACCAGGAACAATGGCCACAAGCTGAGGGAGGATAGGTTTAGGTTAGATATTAGGAAGAACTACTTCACGGTAAGGGTGGCCAGAGCCTGGAATAGGCTTCCCAGAGAGGTGGTGCTCTCACCTTCCCTCAAAATCTTCAAAAGGAGACTGGACAGGCGCCTGGCTTGGGTCTTATGACCCCTGCCACCCCCAGTGCTCCTTCCTGCCCATGGCAGGGTGTTGGGTTAGATGATCTGTCTAGGTCCCTTCCCACTCACTGATTCTATGATTCTAGACTGGTGCATGGGGTTGAGAGCTGTGGCTTGCTGCTTGCCCTACCAAAAAAGATATAAAAGAAGCAATTCCAGTTTTTATATTAATGAGCACAGCACTGCACTGGATAGCCAGAGGGCAAAGCACAGAGATGTTTGTTATTAGCTGTCCCAGAGTCTGCCTACCCTAATCCTGTACTTGAAAAGGAAGTCCAGAAATTCAAGTGCTTTCTGTATATCGCCTCCAGAGGCTGGTGCCTGGGATTTTTGCAATTCCTTTGTCCACATCGGGCAGGAACAGGCTGCCCATTTCTCTGCCCTCTGCTGTGCCAGGGTGCCACTTTGGTTCCTGCACGTTGCCTGTCCTCCTGCTTTTGTTCTTGGGCTGGGGGGTCTGATTTCACTAGCAAGGGGCTGGAAGATTAGTAGTGCCGCTAACAGGATTAAGTGCTGAAGAGCTTGCTAAAGCCGACTGTGCTGGAACGTTGTGCGCTGCATGAAAGAGCTTTCTCTCCTGCTCTCCCCCTGTGAGACAGGAGGGGGATGACCTTGACTGGTCTGTTTGCTGACAGGCTTTGGCACTGAGACCCACTTCCTTTTAGCCAAGTTGGCCTCTGTTTTCTGGAGAGATCAGGGCAGAAGGGATGATTCATTCTCTCTCTCTCTGTCTCTCTTAGGTTGCTCCAGGTAAAACCACTCTCATGCTCCCTTTTGGACTTGCTTTGTTGGCCTACGGGTTTTGAGTACCTTTTGAAGCCAAGGATGGCGAAGCTTTTCTGATCATCTAGTCCTTCTCCCCACTAGTGTAGGGCTGTTTTCAACATAACTACGTTGCTCTCCAAAACCTTGCCAACTGCGTGCTTCCACTGCAGCACTTGGGAGAGCATCCCCTTGGCCAACAGGTGCCATGGTCTGCAAATAGTTTTCTTGTTCAGCTTCAGTTGCTCTGGGCTAACAGGGGCTCCATTTTTGGGTTTTGGGGTTTTTTTTAATGGGTGGCCTGTGCTGAGTAAGCGCAGTTCTTGGGCAGTGAAACAGCATCAGGGAATCTGTTGGGCCTTCAGCTCCTGGGCTGTGCATAGCCAACAAAGTGAGACAAGTGGCTTGGACTAGAGGGAAGCATCTTCAAAGCCTGGAGTGAGCAACATACAGCCTTTCTGGGCAGCGCCACAACTTGGACCGCTGGGAGTAGCAGGTGTCCTGAGACCCACAGCACTGTCAAGCTGCAGAAGGTCTTGGAAGAAGGGCCTGGGAACTGGGGATTTTTTATTCCATTGACTTCCTGCCTTGGGCAGATGATTTGGCTTCTTTCATTTGTTAAATGAGGCTGGTTTAGAGCTCATGAAAGCTGTTGTGATATTTGGGTAGTATGTAGGCCCTCTGCAAGGTAGACTTCAAGGTGTACAATGCTGATCTCTCGTAGGGTGGGGGCAAAGTGGAGGCCCTCACTAGTCTGCATTCATCTCGTGGTGGCAGGAGAAGCACTTAAAGAAGTGCCAGGATCTCTGCAGCACTAAGAACCATTAATGGTTAATACTTTCTCTGATGGGCTCTGGCGTGTATCTGCTTACTCTGCAGCAGGCGGTGAGGGAGGGACTGCGATAAATCCATGGAATGGGCATCACAGCCATTACCTGGCCTCCTCCCTGGAGAGGGGACTGATTGACACCCACCCCTGCGCAGTCAGCAACGCTGACCCAAAAATCTATGGACTAACTTATGTTCTCCCCTTCTCTTTTCCCTCCTCCCCCACCGCCCTTCCTCCTTCAGCCTGCCTAGCTCCTCCTGCTCAAGATGTCGTCCAGCGATAAGAACGGGGGCAGCCGCTCCAGCAGCAGCAGTAGCCGCCTGCAGAGCAAGAAGCCTCCCAACCTCTCCATCACGATTCCACCAGTGCCCACAGAAGATGACAGCAGCCTGAAAGTGGTAAGCGTGCACAGGGGCATCAAATCCAGGCTCCAATTGGCTGATTAACCTGCTAAGCATCAGCAACCCTTGAGGTGGGAAAGCATTTTTTCTTTACTGTGGTCATCATGTTGGTGGATAGGGTCTCCCCTAAGGAATGGGAGGACACCCATGTGAGCACGACCAATGGTCGTGTTCTCCAGGCTGCTGTCCAACTGCCTGCTGGGGTGGTATGTGTCAGCAGTTATAGCCTCCCAGGGGTGGGCTTCTAGCCAGTGTGAGATGGTTAGCAGTGGTTTCCTCCTGACCACAGCAAGCGCACTTGATCTCTTCAGCCCTTGGCTGCGAGCAGTCATTCTCCCCAAGAAACCACCGTGGGATATTATTACATGGGTGCCGTGCTGCTGAAAGGCAGGTGGATGGGGAAAGGGCACAGTTTTGCATTTGGAGGTGCAGCTCCTATGCAAAGAGGACACCTGCAGTCATGCTTTTATGCAGCTATTCAAGTTCAGACTTCAGGTCTCCTCTGGGCACCCCCTAATGTTTCAGCTACGATGGAGACCATAATCAGGCTTAGCTACTACCCAGCTGGCTGAGCAGCATGGGGCCAAGTGACTTGTGCTGTCCAGAGATGTATTCTTCTCCCCTGCGCGGCTCGCCTAACAGCTTACTGTGCTTTCCAGCCTCTCAAAGTCCCAGTGTATCAGAAGAGCGTGAGCCTGCAAGAACCCAGAGGGAGGAGAGATGACAGTCCCTTAGAGAGACAGCCTGGCTTCCGCAGACAGACCTCCCTGTCACAGAGCATTCGCAAGTAAGTGGTGTGCAGCGCTGAGGGCATCAGCCAGTGCTTGGGTGCACTGGGTTGAGAGGAGGGGAATAATTCCTTGCTTCTCATGAGATGGCCTCTGCTTCGACTCCAGGCGCAGTACTGAGGTACCAGGCAGCAGGAGTCTGAAGCTGTATACCAGAGAAGCTAATGTCCTCTATTTTTGTTTTCGTATGGACAATTCCTATTTTGGGAACAATTCAAGGGTCCCTAATTAGGGTTAGAACAGCTGCCTTTTCAGCACAGAGCCACTTCTTGGGGATGAGAGTTTTTTACCAGGACTTGTGTAAAACTTCACACGGTGGGTTGTGCTTCTGTTTCTGCATCATGCTGGCAAGGTCTGCCTGGTGCTCTGCCACCGTCAGTGGTGATGGCATTTAGGGAGCCAACCCATCCTGGCAGGGTGGAGTTGGGGCAGAGGCTGCAGATCGACTTCTGCTGGGGGTGGTGAGTGGCCTTGATAAAGCGACTGAGCTACTATCACCGCACTCATGTCATTCATATGAAAAACGGGATCTGAGCACTGCTTATGCCAAACTGAGCAGTTACCTCCTATAGTCCCTTAGAGCCCAGTTGCAATCAGCTCTACATTGCTTTGTAAATCTGTAAACAGTAAAAGGAATGTAAGGGAGATGTTAGATAGGCACAGTGCCAAGTCATGGGCAGTATTGTAGGGACTGTGTGGCCCTCATTGTTTAGCTTTTCACTCCCCATGTGCTTAGCCTGTGCAGGCTGTGGCATGCAGACTGTTTCAGCTGAGCAATGACTTCTGTCTCACCTGGGGTCTCCAGGGGGACGGCGGATTGGTTTGGTGTCAGCAGCGACTGGGAAGGAAAGCGACAACACTGGCAACGCAAGAGCCTGCAGCACTGCAGCCTGAGGTATGGCAAGCTCAAGGCCCCTTACCGCGACTTGGAGCTCCCCAGCCAGGAGGTGCCCTCCTTCCAAGGCACCGAGTCACCAAAGCCATCCAAGATGCCCAAGGTAAGACCTTCAGGGGCCTTTCCTGGCCTTACTCTCATCTGAATGTTAAAACAGACCCCAAATCTGGGCCATTCCCTCCAGGCTGCAGTGTAGCAAGGGGTAGCAAGGTGGCCAGTGTCTTCCATTAGGATAATTTGTTTTTTTTTCTTCTAAGTATTGCCCAAAATACCATCTAAGAGTGACCTTGTGGTATCAGCAGTAGCAGCTCTGGCTTGTCAATCAAAGGTTCTGGGTTCAATCCCAACAGAAGGCCCATTTACACTAGGATCTACTTGCAAAATATATACCTGCCTTTTCTTCTTCCCTTTCCTTTTACACATGTAGCTAACAGTCCAGGCTTGTTCATTGACTCCAGCATCTCTCCTATGTGTAATTTTTAAGATTGTAGACCCCTTGGCCAGGGGCCGTCCGTTTCGGCATCCAGATGAAGTTGATCGTCCTCGGACCCCTCACCCGGTTCTACCACCCTTGACCCCAGGAGTCATCTCTTTGGCATCATTCAACAGTGTGCGGTCGGGCTATGCGCGTTTGCCCCGAAGAAAGAGGCAATCTGTCGCCCGTATGAGCTTCAGGGCAGCTGCAGCTCTAATTAAAGTGAGTTCTGCGTGGTAACATGGTACCATCTGCTGACATTCCCTCAGAGTATTGGACTTGCATGTCTGTGTTACGAAGACCAAGATCTCCACTTGGGCTTGGTGTCATCTAGGGTTGCCCCAGGGGTCTCAAATGCAGTGAGTGTAGTTTGTTTGAGGGGGGGCGGTTTCCCTACAATGCTTGATTTGCCAGGTCTTGCTTGAGGACTTACTTACAGGCCTCCAAATTCACTTTTCCTCATGATAATAGGAAAATGTTGGTTTGCAGATTTCAGCGCATCCTCAATTCCCTTTTTTCAGAGCAGAATTTTGGTGAGAGAAGTTGGGTGGCTGAGTGAAAATGGAAGATCAGCATCAGATGGCAACCTTAAACACCATGCTCCTTTTTTTGGTGGGGGAGGGAGGGTTCTGCAGGGTCCTGCAGCAGGCTATCTTCATCTTGGAGAAAGCCTGCTCCCACCAGCTATAGAAAACTGGTTTGCAGTGTAGTTGGATTATGTGGCTGTCATTCTTTGAGAGGTGTCTTGACATGTGTTAATTAGTATGATTGCTAGTTCTAGCACAGTCAGAACACAGAAGTGTATTGTGTTGACAATGGCTGGGCTCACCTTCAGTCATCACAGTGTAAGCTTAACCACTTGAGAATAAAGGTGCTTGTGGGGCTGGTGTCACTGGGGTAACGATGCATGTTATGGAATAACTGTCAGTTGATGCTGGTGGAGCTGCAGGAGGTAGGTGAAATGCTCCAGAATACTTTAATCAAAGATTAAAGCATTGATGTCTTTCTTCTCTGGGGGAACCTATGCACATAAGTTGCAGCCCCAGGGCTGACCTCTATGCAAATACTGGAGTCGTTTTTTTCCTTCATTACCCATTGCTTTTCTTTGTTCTCCCTTAAAAGGGGCGTTCTGCATTGGAGCCCTTGGCACCAAAACAAAGAACTACCAAACGGAGCTTCATGTATCCCAGCTTCCTGGATGACGATGCAGCGGATGCAGCAGACACACTGGACTCCTCCTTCTTCAGTAAGGCAAGCAAGGTTCCATGACGGCCCAGCTTGACCCCTCTGAGCCAAGTTCTGCCTGCCTCGCAATCCACATATCCAGCCCTATGAGTCAGGAGGCATCAGGGAGTCCTCAGAGACCCGAGGCTGACTCTGTCCTAACTCCTGTCTGTAGGCTTTGGTTGGATTTTGGGGGGCAGGGTTTGAACTCTAACGTGTTGGGGTTCCAGGGGTAGCTGTGACACCCCCTTGTGTTTCCGTGATCGTGTCCTACTCTGCCCCTAGGGCACCTTCCTGCCTCTCCTGCCATGCCTTAATGGCAATATAAATGAATAGGGAGGCTGCCCACAGGCCTTTGTGTGGCCTCAGTCCAACTGGACCCTGCTGGTCTCTGTCTGCACCCAGGCCCCTCACTGGGCTTCACTAGCCCTCAGGCCCCTTGCTGGGCCTCACTCTGTAACTGTGCCACCAAAGGGCACCTCAAGCTTTAAGGGCTAATTGCATGGCTCCAAGTTCTCCCCTTTACCATGCCCCATGCCTTGCAGGTGTTACTGCAGTGTTGTTCCCCGTGTGGGGCTTGGGGCTTCGGCCTCCTTTATTCTCACTAGGCTTTCTAGCCTGGACCCACTGAATTGGACTTGGCTTTATGGTTCTAGCTCTGCTTGTCCCTTCCATCAGCAGTCCCCTGGCTTGCTGCACCTTGCGCTCTTCATCCACTATGGGCTAAATAAGTGCTCGAGCCTTGAGCCTGCCCCTTGGGCACTAATGGGACCTCCTGCCACCCCTATAGTCCCAACCCGAAACTGCTGGTACAAATGATAAAGTAAACAAGCCCCCAGGCTATAACTTAACAACAACAGAGAAAGCAGCCCTCTGTACTTTTTTTAAGAGGGCAAGCCTTCTTTACCCTTGTGCTGCATACCTCCCAGCCTGGCTCCTTGTAGCTCCCTGGGCCTCCGTGTTTCCACAGGCAGCAATCAGACCAGCATCCCTGGGAGCCTGTCCTGGGCAGGAGCTCCTACCCTTGTAGCAAGCAGGCCCAGACTGGCTTGCCAGCCCAAACCCCAGACTTATGTACTACCAGGGCTCTGCCTACTTCTGGTCAGGTGACTGCCTGGGCTGGCTGCTAATTGCCTCATTAGCCCAGTTGTCCCCTGCCTGCCCTGTAATGCCCCCTGGCTGGGCTGCCTTTATCTTAAAGTAACAGAGAACCTGGGGCTTTCTTACAAACTCACAGATTTGGTTTTCTAGCTGCGATGGCTAGAAGATTGGTTAAGTCCAGTCCACATCTCCACTCTCCCTTGCCTGCTTGTGGGCTCGCTCTTGCTGATGCCCTTTGATTTTAGCTCTGAGATTGGTATGGTCACCTGTGATGTGACATGTTTCCTCCCCCAGAGAGCTTTTGCAGCAGTACAGGCATCAATGCTTGACCCAGCTGAGAATGCTACACTCCCAATCTGCTACAATGCTGGCTGGG
>NW_017728964.1:12576350-12579574 GCF_001723915.1 Gavialis gangeticus
AGAGAGCTTTTGCAGCAGTACAGGCATCAATGCTTGACCCAGCTGAGAATGCTACACTCCCAATCTGCTACAGTGCTGGCTGGGTGCTTTTCTTTCTTTGACATTTCCTTGCTTGTTGCCTGGGTGTGGGATCAGTTTTAAGGGAAGGGGCGTGGCAGCTACTATGTTTCTATTCTTTTGTTTTTTGTTTTTTTTCTTAAAGGGCCAGAGCCACAGTGGGTGGGGCAGCCATGGGGTGGGCTGGGACAGTGGCGGAGGGGTCAGGGGGCTCATACTGAGCCCCCCATGCAGCGTGGGGCAGTGGAGGGCAGTGGGGATTGCCCCTTGCCTGGCAGCACCCAGTGAGTGGGGCTTTTTTTCTCTGGGAGCTGGGGCAGGCGGGGCAGCCATTGCTGAGCTGGGGGGATGGGCCTGGCTGATTTCAATAGAATTGAATCGGGACAGTGATTCGAATCATCAAATTGAATTGCTGTCCCCCGAATCGGCCGAATCCAAAGCAAATACTAGCCGCTTGCACAGGCCTAGTCTTCAGCCCACTTAAGAAATGCTGTCAATGCTCAGTAAAGAAACTAGCAGTTCCTGTGATGCTGACCCAGGGGTTAATCTCCACATAGAATCAATTGGCCTCTGCCACCCTGGAGCCTTGTAGGTCAGTTAGATCTGAGCCCAGAGGTCTAGTCAGCTTGCATTTGTGTGGCAAAACCGAGGCTTGTTAGGATGAGCTGGGCCGTCACAGTTGTCTCTGCTGTGCTGCCCGCAGATGGAGATGCACGATGAGATGTATTCAATGCCAGATGACGTCTTTGAGTCGCCACCCCTCTCGGCCACCTACTTGCGAATGCAGCATTTGGGAGAAGAAGCCCGATCCCTCGAGGCGGAGCAGCCATTTCAGTGAGTATTGGTTCTGGATTGAGCCATGTCTGGGCTTGGAGTTGTGGCAAGGCCCAGTCCCAGAAATCTGTCTGCTTTTTCCTTCGGACATGCCATGGTGCCCTTGGTGCCCCAGTCCTAGGCATCTCTGGAGCTACTGCCATCCCTGATGGTGCTGATTGTGTAAGGAGTGGAGCAGAGTTGGATGAAGCCAAGACATTTCCCTTTTCTTGGCATCTCCTTTTGCTTCTGGGAGGATGGGTTCCTGCTGGGATAAGGCCCAAGGAGGTCTGGGATTCAATCGCCTGCTCCTTTTGAATGGCTATTCTTGCTGCAGGAAGGAAGGTGTGAAGGTCTGGGGGCCAACTGCTAGTGAGGCCAAAAGGGGCAAACGGATTGCTTCCAAAGTGAAACACTTCGCCTTCGACCGCAAGAAGCGATACTACGGGCTGGGGGTGGTCGGCAAGTGGCTGAACAGGACGTATCGCCGCAGCCTCAGCAGCATGGTGCAGTCTCAGCTGGAGAACACTGACAGTCATAGGTGAGAGCTAGGTTCTGGTTGCCTGAGGGAGGAGACAAGCACTTGTTTTATAAGGGGCTGGGCTTAGGCTGGACACCACAGCTGCCATCCTGGGAAGCTCTGCCAGCGCATCTCCATCCAGACATGCGGCACCCCTGGCATTCCAGCTGTGGTGCCTGCCTCCCACGCTTCTGCACCGCAATGCTCGCTGCGGGCCCCTTGCTCTACCTGCCTTGACACCCTGCCCTGCTAGTAGCTTTGCCAATGAACCTACGTTCTGACCCACAAAGTGCCTTGATAGGCCAGTTCTGGCACCTCAACCCTGTCCTGCAGGTGTGCCAGTGGACCTTCTCAGCCACCTATAGCACCCCATTCTACTTCAATCCTTTGCTGACCCCCACACCCCCACAGCTCTGCCAATGCCAAATCGAGTCCTAAGCTCCTTCCATCTGAGCTGCAATATCCCTGTTACTTCAGGCTGGGGGATCTGTTGGTTTAACATGAGAACTGGCTGCGCCCAAATCACTTGCAGTCTCTATGAAAAGTAATCCCTGTCTCTGTTCCCCTCTCCCAGGCCGTACTTCACTTATTGGATCACCTTTGTGCATATCATCATCACCCTGCTGGTTATATGTACCTATGGGATTGCGCCCATTGGCTTCGCCCAGCATGTGAAGACAGAGTTAGTAAGTTTATTAGATCCTGATTGATCCCATGTGGCTGTTTCAGTGCAATCTTGCCAAGCAGGGCATGGGGCTGGTGTCACCTCTGGCTGTCACTTCCTGCCTGGACAGCACCAGTGTTCCAGTTGCTGACCAAAGCAAGACTGCGTCAGGAGGCTCTACCTTTGCACTATCCCAGTCCGACTTGACTTTCTCAGTGGTTGTTGCTTCTCTCTCCTCTAGTCACCCGAGCACTGAGGGAGACAGGAACTGGGTCTTCCTATGAAGACAGCCAGCATATCATCCTCTTTCTGTAACCTTCTATCTCTTTACACCTACTCTGATTTCCCTCCCCCTCTCTTCCCCCCAGAGGAAGTCACTGCATTTTCTGGTGTTATTTTTGAGCTTAGTGGGCCTGTATAAAGGGCCTGGCATGGCTCCGTGGCTAGTGCATTTGTGACTTTATAGCATATGTGCTCCACTTGCAGGGAGAAATAGGGAGTTTTCTCTGTTTTTCCCCAGATTGTCATTCCTGAGTTATAGCCTGGGATCATAATCAGAATGATGGCGCACCAGGCTGGGACTGGGGAAACTTGGGATCAGGTCCTGTTCCCTGCCACCAGCTTCTTGTATGACCTTGAACAAGTCATTTAACTCTGATCCTCCGTTCCCAGTCTGAAAAAGGGGAATAGCTTTGTTTTCTCTCTCAAGGGTGTCATGCAGGTAAAAGCCCTTAACTCAGATACTACAGCAATGAGGGCTCTAAGTGCCTAAACAAACGTGAAAATGAAGTTGGCCTTTCCCTCCTCTCTCGCCCCCTGTGAAGAAGAACGCTGAGCCAAGTTTATATTAAGTTACACTGGGCAACCCAGTAAAAATGACTGGGCAGTACAGATGGGATGAAGAATCTTGGTTGCTGATGGCAGCGTGAGCTGCAGCCAGGATCTTGGGTGTGCAGAGTTGTTTGTTTGCATCATATGAGGTCTTTGGTGCTTCTTGTTGTCCAGCCCATGGTGTGATTTGCCCTCTGAACTTCTTGACCATTTGGCAGGTGCTGAGAAACAAAGGGGTGTACGAGAGCGTGAAGTACATTCAGCAGGAGAACTTCTGGATCGGCCCAAGCTCGGTAAGGGGCAGGGCTGTTGCTTGGGACTGCCTCCCCGCTCCCCCCC
>NW_017728964.1:12579690-12585765 GCF_001723915.1 Gavialis gangeticus
AGCTTCCCAGAAGGCCAAGAGGAATTAAGCTGCCAGTACAATGAAATATGGGGAGAATGACTCAAGAGTCGGGCAGACTTTGGCCAGATGCAAAGCTTTTCCCAGCACATCTGGCCTGATGTCTTGCAGTGCCATGTACAGCGCTGGACTTGCTTTCTCTCCATCTCCATTGCTACTTGTGTTTTGTGATGCAGATCTGCAAGAGCTCTTGGGGGTGTGGGGGGGAGCGGCAGTGAAGAACCGTTCCCCAAACCCCTTCGGTGCATTTCCTGCCACTGAATTAACACCACCTATGTATACAGCAAGCATCCTAATATTCTGGTTATGGTACCATACCTTTGATCTGGTAGAGGCAGCTCCTATCATGAAAGAAGGGAGGTTTTATTAGGCATAAAATGCATGCAACTTGTGCATGCTATTGACATCAGGCTCACCTTTCCTAGTGTTGACGTGGCCTGGCCTTGTGTGGTGACATATTTGGGAACGTCTAGCAGCTGATTGGGAGAGGAATTGAGCTAGGCGAAGGAACTGATGTAGAGATTGTCTTTTACCTGGAGCCAACCCCGCTTTTGGAATGGCGTTGCCTTTCAGATTGACCTGATTCACCTGGGAGCCAAGTTCTCCCCATGTATCCGGAAGGACCACCAGGTGGAGAAGCTTGTTCAGCGTGAGAGGGACCGCGAGCACAACTCAGGCTGCTGCATCCAAAATGACAACTCGGGCTGCATCCAGACCCTGCGGGAGGATTGCTCAGTGAGTACCAAGGGATCCCTGCACAGCTGCAAAACAGACCAGGCAGCAAGGCTTTGATTGTCATAATGGGATGCACCTGCTCCTGTCTGATTTGGCTCTGGGAAGGGAATGAGTGAATCACCAAGAGGGTGGTAGGACAAGGAGAGGAGCCTAAGTGAATAGAGTGGAGGAGTCATGATGGGTGGGGTGGGGGGAGGTGGGGTAAAAGAGCATCATACAGAAGAAATGAGGCATCTTGCTTGACCTGCTGCCCAGGCCAGGTTGATGTTCAGTAGCCCAAAGAGTGATATGGCAGCATGCAACTGGGCAGAGCCACTTTAGAAGGTGCCTATTTGAATGCCTCAAGCCCCTCCATTCATGGCAGTGAAAATCCACTCTCGAAATTCCTCTTTCAGGAGACACTGGCGACTTTCATAAAGTGGCCAGATGCCAACCCTCCAGCCATTACCAGCAACTCCAGCCAGAAGCGAACATCGGGGGCTGTGTGCCATCAGGACCCCAGGTACAAGCACCTCTCCTGGGGAAGGAGTGGGGAGCTGGGCATCATGATGTTGAATTGGCAGGTGTCTGCTAAGGGTCTATATCAGTGCCTTGTCTTTGGGACTTCTGTCTCTTCTATAAGAAGCACAGCAAGGTGGTGCTGAGGGGAATATTGATACCCATGGTGCTCTGCATCTAAACACATCTGATCCATTTTAGGGGTAAAGAGGGTTGGAAAAGGGTGAATGAAGACATGCCCTTGCCAGAGCTCACACAGTAAGATGGAGGTGTGGGAGAGCTGAAAATCAAACCAGGAGCATATCTAGATGCACTCCGGGAGCGGGGGACCCTTTAATATTGGAGCGGTTCCAAGAGCTGCTCTAATTAAAGCACCTGGAGCATCACATGTATCCGTGTTCTCACACTGAAAAAATGGCAGCGGGGGCGCTTTAACTAAAGCGAATTCGGCAAGTTTCAGTTAAAGTGCCCCTGCCTCCCTTTTTCAGCACAGGGATGCTGATACACCTGATGCTGGAGCGTGGTAGTTATGCTCCAGCAGACTCAATTCATTGAGTTTGCTTCAGTATGCTGTAATTATAGCACACTGGAGCAGCCCCACTGCACGTGTATAGATGCCCCAGGTGTCCTGGTTCTGTCTTGTGCCTTATCCAGGATGTCTATCATTTTGCTTTCACATAGGGGATGAGGAAGGGGAGAGAAGAGTTTGCCTGTGTAATGCCTGTATTGTATGCCCATTGCCAGGCATCTGGGCATGTGAGAGGTGATAGCCAGCTACACCTTCAATTGCCCACAGCAGTCATCGCACTTGGTTCCTTGCTCTCCCCAACCAACCTCTGTAGACCAAAGAGAACGAATTCTAGGCCCTGGGGACCCCACGCTGTTGTAGGAAAGGAACTGCCTAGGCCTGAGGACAGTCCAACAAGGTCCACTGGCTAAAGGGTCTCCCCTCCCCAGCTGTGAGGGGAGGACTCCAAACATAGGCAGTGTAGTGAGAACCATCCTCACTGGTGGCTCCTTCCCCCACAGGACATGTGAGGAGCCAGCATCCAACCCCCCTCACATCTGGCCGGACGACATTACCAAGTGGCCGGTAAGGTTGCTGCCAGCTGCTGGGAATCCATTCTCCTCCTCTTACCTTTCCTGGGCCCTGTATGTGGTGCACAGCCTTGTCCTGAAGAGGCAAGTCTTGGGGCTAGTGACTAGGAGAGGATGGGGTAAGCGGTTGTATGCGCTTTGTGGAGCCTGGTTCCTGGGCATTGCTTTTTCTTTTGTGGTCAGAGGTGTCCATGGCGTTCAGAGGAGGGGCTTCCTGCCTGTGAAAGTTAAAGCATTATAATGCATGGACTCCTGGCATCTTCCTTCCTGTGCCAAACGTGGGGGCTCCTTTGACCATGTGTGGTGGCTGCCAGATTGGCTGCACTGGAGCTAGCATGGGGCAAAAGGAAAAGCCGTGGATGTCACATACCCTACTGGGGCCTAAATGGCCCCAGCTCTCTGGGGCATGTCACTTTACTCCCTCACCTGGCCCCCTCCGTTCGTCTTGATACGTGCATTGTCACGTACTAGGAGGCTGCCAGGCCGCAGTTCTCACCCTGCTCTTCCTTTTAGATTTGTACCTATCAGATCAAAACCAACTATACTGGCTTTCTGCACATGGACTGTGAAATCAAAGGCAGGCCCTGCTGCATTGGCACCAAAGGCAGGTAAGTTGTGCCTAGGCTTTTCTTCTCAGGCAGCCAAAAAGCACTGGACCGGGCCAGGTGGGACCCCATTCTCTGCAGATGCCCATTGGAAGGCATAGTGTCAATCCCAAGCAGTATAAGGAAGAGGTGCTGTAGAGGACTGACCCAGGGCAGCTTCTGACTGGCAGCTCCTCAGGGATCCACCTGGCTCTGGGTGCATCCTGGAGAGGCTGGCATGGTCATGTCCCATTGTACCCATTGGGTGGCCTGTTACGTAGGCTGTTGCCCCACTTTGGCCTTGGGTCACAGGTGGAGTTTCCTCCTCCTGTTAGCTCCTCATCCAGAAAAAACCTGAAGGAGGCCTTCTCCTGGGCTGGGAGACTCCAGGTTCCTGTAAGTCTGTTCTGATGTGGAGAGAGCATCCCCTTCATGTGAAAGGTGGAAAGTGCCCCTGTGCATCTATAATCGGGGCGCTGAGCGCTTTCCCCAGGCCTGGTAAATGCAGCACAGCGGTAGATGGGTCAGGGTGGAGAGAGGGCCTGTGACGAGACAGACCCTCTCCATCTGGTCAGGGGCACACAGGTGAGTGAGGTGAGGAGTTTATAAGTGTGCCGGGACAGAGTTTCTGTGTAGTGACACCTTTGTCGTCCTTTCCACCAGCTGCGAGATCACAACACGGGAATACTGCGAGTTCATGCACGGCTACTTCCACGAAGAGGCAACTCTTTGCTCACAGGTGAGCACCACCCCTGGCCTTGGGTTTTCCCAGAACTCCTTCAACCCAAATGGTTACCCTGTGACTAAAGCTTTTCCTGTTGGCAAAGACCCTGACCCCTGTGAAATGACACTGGAGCTCTCTGTCAGCCGTCCTTCATGATGTTGCTCCTCAAATCCATGGGGATTGTTGGGAATAAAAAACAGGGCTTGATTTAGCTGGTCCCAGGCAGAGAGATGGGAGGATGCAGTTTGGGGACCAAGGAGTGTTGGCCTGCTGTCTTGGAGTGGCCTGCGGTAGCATCAGAGCAGCTAGCAAGGGAACGCACTGGCACTGGTAGTTTGGGAAATGAAAATGTCTTGCCGGACATCAACGCCACTTTTGTGTTCTGTCCTTTCTCAATCTCTTGGGTTTGCTCTGACCGGAGCCAGTCCCCTTGGGAAGGCAACTCATTGGAATGACTGCACTGTAGGCATGTCTGGGTTGCTTGGGTTGGACCAGATCCATTGCCATTAACACGGGCTGTGCCTTCCCATCTGTGCAGTGGGTCGTGCCTGGGCTTTGCTCTCCAGGCTCTTTTCTCCCAAAGATCTCTCTGATCAAGGCAGGGGTTTTGTCCCATGCTGTAACATTCCTCTTTCATTGCAGGTCCACTGTCTGGATAAGGTGTGTGGCCTTCTGCCCTTCTTGAACCCAGAAATCCCTGACCAGTTCTACAGACTCTGGCTGTCCCTGTTCCTGCATGCAGGGTAAGGCAGGGGGCACAGACCTGACTGATGGAGGGGCTGTGGGGGAAGCAAGGTGGACCGTCTTTGTCTAGGAGCATCAGCTGGCAGCCTTGCCCAGCCAGGTCATGGGAGGACAGGCAACACCTGGCACACTGATCCATCCGTTGTCTCTGTACACCCTGACTCCTGCCACTGTGTGGCAATGCCCTGCCTGCAACTGGGAGGTAGTCTCTGTACCTCTGCCCCAAATGGTCACCTGCAGGGTTTCTGCCTGCTGCCAGCGGAGACTGAGTCTGACTCTTTCTGCAGAGGAATCTCTGTAAGAGACCTCTGGTTTTGACTGAATGAGGCCTGAGCAGAACTTGTCCTGCTGGGCTTGGCTGATGGAGAAGGCAAAAGCAAACAGGAGCCCAGGGCTGATCATCTGAATATGGTGTGTGCCTTTCCCTAGGATTGTCCACTGCCTGGTGTCGGTGATTTTCCAGATGACTGTACTCAGGGACCTGGAGAAGCTGGCGGGCTGGCACAGGATCTCCATCATTTTCATCCTCAGTGGTATCACAGGCAACCTGGCTAGTGCCCTCTTCCTTCCGTACCGGGCAGAGGTAAGGGTGCCCTGTCAGAAGAGGATGGGTGTTGTCTTCCCTTCTGGCTTTAACCCTCCCAGCTCTCAACTACACTGACTTCAGAGCAGCAGAGAGGGGGAGGTGTTTATACTAGAGATGGGGGCTGGGGCAGTACTGAGGCAGAGACTGGTTGCAAATGGGGGTTACTTTGTGCAGCTGCACATCCTTGGAGATGTGAATAGGTGCTGGGCACGGATGGGCTCCAGCCCTACCAGCATCCCCACTCCATCCTGCCACCGAGTCTCCAATTGTCTGCTTCCTAGGGACTAGCTCTGAGGCTGAAAAGGTAGGGCCACCCTCACAAAGACGGGTTCAGCCTTTGGCCTCACTGCTCTGGCAGCAGGTAGGTGTAGGGTTTTGCTGGAGGCTTTGAGAATGTGAATGGGCTTGGAATAACTCGGAGACATGCCAGCCCACCTCGTGCAGGTCCCCAGGCAACCATCGGGTTGGGACAACCTTCCATCTCTGCTCAGAATTGGAGGTGGGGGTCTAGGAAGCTTCCCTCTC
Source organism: Gavialis gangeticus (assembly GCF_001723915.1). Taxonomy (NCBI): domain Eukaryota; kingdom Metazoa; phylum Chordata; order Crocodylia; family Gavialidae; genus Gavialis; species Gavialis gangeticus. The sequence goes on from NW_017728964.1 coordinate 12,585,203, forward strand.
CCATTTTATTCAGGTCTTACCTCTGGCTCTGGTGCCTTGCCTCTGAGCTCTGGGAGGTGACAGGGACTGGAGCTAGAGGCCAAGCCTGAAGCTCTGAGAGACTTTTGGCAAGTGATGGTTTAATGCAGGCTAACCTCTCTGGAAGCATGGGAGATTGTAGGGCTGTAGTCCACAACCTTTCTGCTCCTGTAGTCAAACTCCTCCCTTTTCCCCCCTCTGCAGCCCCACAGCCTGTTTTCCTCATGTTCCTCTGGGCAGGCAGGCTGCACACACCCCTGAACTCACTCTGCCTCTCAGGAGTGTTAATGAACCCACCCATCACACTGAGCATGGCTCTCTCTTGCTCCCCACTCAGGGCCCAGAGCCCTCGTGGAAGCCCAGAATCTCAGCAGGATGCTGCCAGGTGCCTTGGGAACATAGGTGGGGGGCCAGGGAGGAACCAATTGGCCATACAGGTGTCCATCCCTCTGATCCACCCATATCACCTTGGTGGCCTAGTGGTTGGGAATGGCTGCACTGGGGTAGATACCCCATATATTTGCCTGTTCTGCTGTGTGTGTGTG
>NW_017728964.1:12585878-12590160 GCF_001723915.1 Gavialis gangeticus
GGGGGGGGGGGGTGATAAAGAAGAGTCTCCATGGGAAGAAAAGGCTGCTCCTAACTTCATGTCTTGACTTCATTTGATATCCCTCCTAATGTCTCCCCCCTACCTTCCCCTTCTCCCCCCATTGATTCAGCTGACAGTTGCTTTCCCTTGGTATCCTCTACCTGGCACTGCTCTTGCTAATGGGGCTTCTGGGGACACTCGTTCACTGTAACAGTAAAGCTACCTCCACTTGCCCCCTGGCTCAGGAGCATGGCCTTGGTGGCTGGTGATTTGAAGGGCAGTGGATGATGGGATTAGCTTCAGGATGGAGCAGAGGGAGAGGTGGAGTTTTTGGGTCTGGCTTCTCAGCTCCTTAAATCAATAGCTCTAGCTCCCAGGGCAAGGAAGGAGGTTTTGGAGGGATTAATCTGTGACCCTAGTCTGAGGTAGATGTTGCCTTTCTTTGGCTCATGCTCCTTGCCAGCCTGGCATGCCCCAACCCCACCATCCACTGCCTGACCTGGAGAAGTCTCCCAGAAGAACAGCCCTAGGCCCCACCTCGAGGCAGCCTCTTAGCAGAGTCTCCACCTATTCTGCCATCACAGGTGAGGTGGTTGTGGGCACTCATTGACTACCCACTGCATGCCATGGTTTTGAAGTTTTATCTCTTTACAAGCCTTGCCTTACCCTACCCTTTTAGGGCAGAAGGGAGAGGAGACGGCCACATCCCTGAGAGATGGAGGCCATCAGACAGGGCTATCATAGTAGTCCTTCCCCTAAAATGCTAAGGGCAGTGTCTGCTGAAGAGGTAGTTGTTTGTTTCAGCACTGACTCTCCACTGCAACTTCACCCCATATGAAGGAGGGAGGGTTAGATTCATCTATTCTCCTCATGGGCCATGGTCGTGGGGGCTGGAGGCCTCCATGGCTCTGAACTGCCTTGGACCATTTACAGAGAGCGTAGGGAACCTGGACATCACCTCGGAGCATGCACCCGGGGGTAACGTAGACCTGGAGTCTTCTGTAAATGGATGACAATGTTTAACCTAAACTGGCCCATTCCACTGTCCGCCTAAACCCAGATCCCTCCCCAGACTCATGGCCAGCAGGGATCAAGCTTGTTTCTTTTCTCTCACACTGGCCAGGAGTCCTCAGCACCAAAGCTTGGTGCAGTAGATGCTGGTGGAGCTTGTCATCCAAGTTGCATCCCCTCTGTCTTCTCTAATACCCCAGGGGCGCAGCCTCCCCTGCCTCCACGTGTGGGGCTTACACGTGCCCGCTCTGCCCCAGCCCCTGCATGTGAGCAGGCACATGCTCCATGGCTTTACATGAGAAGCAGATGGCTAATCTGCCAGCCGCCAGTTCCTGCTGGGCTTAAAACCAGCTTGCACACAGCTAATCCCTCCCTTGGCGTGTCAGGTGGGAGCAGTGGAGAGTCAGCCCGTGGGCTGGGCAGGAGGCTTGGACCTGCTGTGGAACACAGCTGCTGCTGAGCTATCAGCGGTACAGACTCTGGAGGCCCATGTTGTCTTTTTTTGCAGCAGTTTCTCAGCAGGTCAGAGCAGCCCCTGCATCCGCTCTGATGGCAGCTATCTGTCCAGTAAATCTGTCTGGCTGTTTCTTTCTTCCTCTCGTACCCTCCACCTCTCACCTCTTGTATTCACTGCAGCAGAGTGTTTCTTCTCAAGCTGAGAGGCAGGGAGTGCCACAGCTGGCTTTACCTCCATCCCAGTCCTCCTGATGAAGTCAGTAGGTTTCTTCTTTCCTCCTCACCTGTTGTAGAAAGCAAACTGAAAAATAATACCAGGCTACCAGTCCTGCTTCTATGCATTTGCTCTGGACCAGGTTCTGGGGTTGGCCTCCCTGCTCAGAGAGCAAAGGCCAAGCAGTAGGAGGTAACGTGCATCTCTATGCCAGTCCCTTGTGCTGAGCCCTTTAAAGGGCTTTTGAGAGCAGCCAGGGCCCTCATCTGCTGCAGAACCCAGTTTCTGTGTGCTTGAACATCCAAAAAAAAAACAAAAACCCTCCATCCTAGCTCATTCCTGGCTCTGGGGATGTAGCTGGCGCTCTTCACATTTCACGCACCTGCCTGGGGAACTACAGCAAGTCTGAAGAGACAAGATGGTAGGATCTGGCTTGTCCTCCACAGCTGCCTGCTGCCTTGGATAATGGCTGTATCAAGAAAAGTGATCACCACTGAACCAATGTCATACCAAATACTGCCTTCACTTGGTGCTGGATGAGTGGCCTCTGCTCTGCCTTGTTGCAGGGAGCAGTCATTAGTTCTACCTCACTGGGATTTAAATGATTGACACCTGTGCAGGCATTAGTCAAGGTCAGTGAGCCTTTGCAATGCTCACTGTTGGACCAGCCCTCTGCCTCTGTTCCAGTCATCAAGGTTTGGGAGGGGACGTAGCTTACTGACCTGGCCAAGGTGTCACAGCAGGCCAGTGACAGCATAAGCAGTAGAGCCCAGGTCTCCAAACTCCTCCTCCCCCCACTGTTTTGACTCCTCCAAGTAGACTGTTTTTTTTTGAGCAGAGCCCATTGTAAATCCCTCTTCCATTTCCTTTGTCTCTACTAGGTTGGCCCAGCAGGATCCCAGTTTGGTTTGCTAGCTTGCCTCTTCGTAGAGCTCTTCCAGAGCTGGCAGGTCCTGGAGAAGCCTTGGAAAGCTTTTCTGAACCTCTCTGGGATTGTCCTCTTTCTCTTTGTTTGTGGTCTCCTGCCCTGGATAGACAACATCGCACACATATTTGGCTTCCTCAGTGGCCTCCTGCTGTCCTTCGCCTTCCTCCCCTACATCACCTTCGGCACCATGGACAAGTACCGCAAGCGGGTCATGATCATCGTCTCCCTGGTGGTGTTCACAGGGCTTTTTGCCTCCTTGGTTGTCTGGCTCTATGTGTACCCCATCAACTGGCACTGGATTGAGCATCTCACCTGCCTGCCCTTCACCAGCAAGTTCTGTGAGAAGTACGACCTGGACCAGGTGTTGCATTGACCCCTAGGATGGGGCAGAGATTTCTTTTTTAACAGGAAATTTGGAACCAAGTGGATTTTAATAGTGACTGGGTTGCAACTTCAGGTCAGAATATGACTAACATGGAAAGAGCGGTGCCTCCAAGTGCCCCGGCCTTCCTGCCTGCCATATGGAACTGCAAGACATTTGCTTCTGGTACAGGACTCCCTTGGAGCTTGACCTGTCCCTTAGCAGTTGTACAGACTGCCAGGCAGGTGCTGTTATTCTGATGGGGTGGGAAGGCAGGGAAGTGGGGCTGTGCTTCTGGTTAAAATGCTGGAGGTAGGGAGGGGTGGATCTGCACCTGTTCAGAACCACGTGGGACATCCAGCACCAAAAAGCCATAATCAGCAGGCCTGGAGCCCAGCCTGTCTGCTGGAGGGTTGAGAGTAGCTGGGGTGCATTTTGGTGCTTTTGTTCCCAAGTGGGGAAATACCTTGTGCCCCAGACTCTGCTTTCAGTCATGGGAGATTTGCCCCTGAGGACTACTATGTAGAACAGCCCTAACCAGCTCTTCTGATTCCCCCCTCCCCCCAACACCCCTGGTGGAGGTTTCAGTGATGGATCCTTCTGGCATGGACCTGCTGGATCCTTCCTCCTGAAACTGAATCCCCAAGGCAGAGGTGATTCAGGGCTGGCTTTGAAAGCACCTTTCTGACCAGATGTCCATATCTGGGCCTTCAGCAAACTGCCTTTTTTTTTAATCTGCTGCATGTTTGGCCCTGGTCTCCTTGTCCTGCAGTCCTCTCCTCCTCTTAGTTTTTCTCATGCCTCATGGCATGAGATAGGAGCTCCAGAATTTGTAGCAGCATACCCTGCCGCAGTGCCTTGCAGGTACTGTGAATCGTACTGTGAACTCTTCGCCCCATTTTGCAGGGGGTACTTTTTATATGCAGATATTTTTCTTACATCATAACACTTTAGGGGAAAACAGCAGTGATCAGCCATAATGCCTGAACTTGCTGCTCTCTTGGGTACAAGACTGGGAATTCTCGCGTGGCCTTTAGGAATAGGAGTCGCTGTTCTAGCAGCCCCGTTGGAGGAACAAAGCTGTTGCACGATTCTAGGGGTCGGCGTTTTAGTGACACGTTGCAAGCTGACGCAGAGTCAGTCTGAAGAGCTCTGCTTCCCCCTTTTGAATAGGGTCTTAGAAACCAGATTGTGGGATGGCTGTTCCTATCGCAGGAAACTCTAATTTAATTAAAAAAAAAAAAAAAAAAGACTTAAGTTCACTTATTCCAGTGTCATTAGGAATCTGACTTTCAGAGGTGCTTCTGATTAC
>NW_017728964.1:12595160-12595617 GCF_001723915.1 Gavialis gangeticus
ATTTAATTAAAAAAAAAAAAAAAAAAAAGACTTAAGTTCACTTATTCCAGTGTCATTAGGAATCTGACTTTCAGAGGTGCTTCTGATTACATGTTCTGGGTTGGGGAGTAATTTGCTACCTTTCTGTAAGTTGAGAAGTGCTTTGTTGTGCAGGAAATTCACCAAAATCAGACTGAGTGAAGGGACCACACGGTTTGAGGAAGGGAAGGAGAATCCGATGCACAGCAAAGCTTTGCTTCTTTAGTCCTAATCTTCCTCATCAGACTGGCTGATGAGTAACTTCTTCTTTAATCGTTAAAGCATCTCTCCTTTTAAAATTATTTGCTCCTTGGAGTTTGATGCAGTGAATAGAATTATTTTTATTATGGTGGAGTTTCTTTTTAAACAGAGATGCAGGGTACACCAAGATGCTGGACTTACCTCCATCACAATCTTGGTACCAAAGTTAAGTCCCCCC
>NW_017728964.1:12595732-12597597 GCF_001723915.1 Gavialis gangeticus
CAATCTTGGTACCAAAGTTAAGCCCCCCCCCCCCCAAAATACACCCACTGATGTATTGTAGAAAATGAACTAACGAAATAGTGCAGGGCTGACAGCTCTGCACCTGTTTCACTCCAAGGCTGAAGGCCTAGGGTTAGTCACTACTGGCTGGAAATTCATTTTGCCCCAGACTACTGGAATTCTGGATTTCTCCTCATTGTCCTCCAGGCCATTCACTTGGCAGGACTCAAAGTGCTTACCCCACCCTCCGCAGCTTGAAAGAAATAAAGGGGTAAGTTTGGGGTGAAGGGGGAATGACAGGATCCCTATCCTGTGTGAAAATCCTGGTTGCGATGGACAGAAAAGTGCATCAGCACCAGATGTTCATTATTTTTCTCCATCTCTTATAGCCCAAGTGCCCCAACTTTCTGGTTATCACGGCATAACAGATATTATCCCGTATGGTTTAATGGCCTGTTCTATATGTTAATTAATTTCATTTGAATGAGCTGGATCAACCAAAACTGAATTTCCTGGTAACCATGAGGCTTGGATCTCTTCCTGGTAACCATGAGGCTTGGGAAGAGTAACAAAGCAGGCTAGTTGCATGCAGTACTTGGAACATGTTACTACTGTAGTTACTGCTTGGTTACTTGGAAGAGTTTCACTAATTGCAATCTCTTTAAAGTCCATTTGAATCAAGTTGTTGGTTGCTTTTTTTTAAGAGACATCCTCAATAAATAAAATGATTCCCTCTGAGTAGCAGTGGAAGGAACCTCCTTTCAGCCAATCTGGAAAACATGTCGATTATGGGAGCACAAGCTTCACTTCAAGGTCAGAGTCAGCCTGCAGTCGTGGCAAGGCCTGTTCTGTGTCCTGGGAGCCCTGAGCTTTTGGGTCAGTCTTGCACACCACAGGTATGTAGCTGCACTTCAAACCACCCCCTCAGCTGACCTTCTCAGGAGCAAGGGCAAGGCCTGAATAATTGCAAGAGCCCAAACTACCATCTTGTGCCAGAGCCAGTACTTTGGTGTAGCCATGAGGGGAAAGACTTCATGTCCACTGCCTATGCTGCCCTTCTGCTACAGAGGAGGAGGGGGACGGTGCTTTCTAGAGCACGTGGTCTCACATATTTCCCGAGCAATGCGTAAGTGATAATGTCCAGGAGTGAGTCCAAAGGGAGCAGCTGGAAAATTTTTCCAGAAAAACTGGCACCAGTGTAACTAGGTAGGCACATGGCACCAGTTAAAGTCAGAATAATACATGCCTGGCTTGTTCTCACCCAGCTCTGAAGAAAGGACGGAGCCCTGCAGTGTCACTAAGCCCTCAACAAATGAGGAACCAGTACGTGTTGCTCTAAGACCGGCTGCTTTGGCTTGTGGTCACCTCTTTCTAAATAGACACTGCTCCCACTGCCCTTGCATTTGGACCCTGGCCTCCCCCTTCTTTAGCAAAGAAGATGCATTCTCCACTTCGCAGAGATCCCAGCGTGCATGGCCTGATTGCAGTTTTCATAGGGTATGTGCATTCAGTTATGGGATTGCTGGCCAGTTTCCAATCCCCCACCTTTTCTCAGTTCTCTTTTTTTCCCCCCCAGAAACTGAAGCTTCTCCTTGCCTTCACCAATGCTTTTGAACATTACAGTGTTCTTCCTCCTCTAATCAATTAATTGGTGTGTGTAGTTGAGGAAAAGCCCACCCTCCACAGCCTTCACCTATGTTGCCATTGTATGGATGACACTAGACTGAGTGGTGAGCTCTGTAGGACACCATTATGGCAAGGAGGGAATGCAGAAACATGGTTGATGCTTATTTAACTGATGTGTTGGTCTTAACACAAATGGTTGCACTATGGCTGTACTCTTCATTAAGGCTTCTTGAGGATCT
>NW_017728964.1:12602597-12605063 GCF_001723915.1 Gavialis gangeticus
ATGAGGGGAAAGACTTCATGTCCACTGCCTATGCTGCCCTTCTGCTACAGAGGAGGAGGGGGACGGTGCTTTCTAGAGCACGTGGTCTCACATATTTCCCGAGCAATGCGTAAGTGATAATGTCCAGGAGTGAGTCCAAAGGGAGCAGCTGGAAAATTTTTCCAGAAAAACTGGCACCAGTGTAACTAGGTAGGCACATGGCACCAGTTAAAGTCAGAATAATACATGCCTGGCTTGTTCTCACCCAGCTCTGAAGAAAGGACGGAGCCCTGCAGTGTCACTAAGCCCTCAACAAATGAGGAACCAGTACGTGTTGCTCTAAGACCGGCTGCTTTGGCTTGTGGTCACCTCTTTCTAAATAGACACTGCTCCCACTGCCCTTGCATTTGGACCCTGGCCTCCCCCTTCTTTAGCAAAGAAGATGCATTCTCCACTTCGCAGAGATCCCAGCGTGCATGGCCTGATTGCAGTTTTCATAGGGTATGTGCATTCAGTTATGGGATTGCTGGCCAGTTTCCAATCCCCCACCTTTTCTCAGTTCTCTTTTTTTCCCCCCCAGAAACTGAAGCTTCTCCTTGCCTTCACCAATGCTTTTGAACATTACAGTGTTCTTCCTCCTCTAATCAATTAATTGGTGTGTGTAGTTTAGGAAAAGCCCACCCTCCACAGCCTTCACCTATGTTGCCATTGTATGGATGACACTAGACTGAGTGGTGAGCTCTGTAGGACACCATTATGGCAAGGAGGGAATGCAGAAACATGGTTGATGCTTATTTAACTGATGTGTTGGTCTTAACACAAATGGTTGCACTATGGCTGTACTCTTCATTAAGGCTTCTTGAGGATCTCAGGTTAGCTACTACTCTTGAAGCATCTTCCAAATTCAGCTTCCTCTGTTCTCAGTAAGGTGCCCTCACCCTAATGCTGAGCCAAGAGCTGGAGGAGAGGTCTCATTAAAGCTTTGTTCCCATGTATTACTGAGCACTGTATGTTGTACCTATCTAGGGTATTTTAGACTCCTTACTTGTGGCATTTGAGCACCTTACAATCTTTAATGTACTTACTGTCACAGCATCCCTGTGTGGAAGCATAGTGCTGCTGTTTTCACTGGAGCATGTAAGAGATGAGGCACGGAGAAGCTGAGTGCATCTGTTCTGCAGCTCCATGTAGACGTACCTGACCTAAAATAGCTTGGGTGCTCTAACAGTGTTGTCCCAGTGGGGCAGAGCTCAGCACAGGTGGATAAATCATTTATCCAGCTTTTGGGAACAAGGTTCACAGCCCCTCCTGTGCTCTCAGCTGCATCTGAGCTAGCTAGCTATGTCTATATGGCTGCATTTGCACTCTTGAATATATCTGTAGTGCCATCAAAGTCAGACAGGACCTCTTGGGGGAAGCAGGGTCTCGAAACCTAGGTCTTCCAAGTCTGCTGTCAAACCTTCCTTTAACACGGTGTGCTAGCCTGGCGCTCAGTTCACCCTGTACGTGGTTCATGCTGTACCTATCTAGGTCGGAGCCAAAGCCTACCGAAGTTGATGTTTCACTGGTGCTGGATCCCACCTGTATGGAAGTACTTGGCACAATGAAGCGGCACTTTGAGGAGAATCTGTACTCTACAAATGGGTTTTCTTCCTCATTGGTTTGGGGTATGGCTGCACAAACAAGGTATCTCAAGGTAAGCTAAGGTTCAAGTTTGTAGTATTCTTCAGTGTCATTAAAGGATTAAAAGCATTTGCACAGGCATTGAGTACAGAATAGCTAATGTGCTGTAAGCTCACACCCTCCTAGCTCCTTCTGCAGTATGTGCCTGCGCTGGATCTGTCAGCACAAATTTAACCAGGTTTTGCTTTCTGCGGAACTTGCCAGACAGCTCGCTCCTGGTGCTTTTTAAATACTGTTTTTCTTCTTCCTCTAATGCGTATTTACAGAGAAGCCCACAACGCCCTCTGCTGCTGTTTGTATGGATGGTGCCAGGTTGGGTGGTGAACTCTGAACAACCATAAACTGAGTTCCTGGAATTTTGTTCTGAAGAACTTGTGGTCACAAATGACAGCATGCTTGTGAGTCTCACTCGTGCTCAGTCATGGGCAAGTGATGAGAGTCATGGTTATTTCATTGATTTCTAGGGTTGGAAGGGACCTTGTAGATCATCAAGTCCAACCCCCTGCTCTAGGCAGGAAAGAGCGCTGGGGTTAAATAACCCCAGCCAGGTGCCTTTCTAATCTCTTCTTGAACACTTCCAAGGGAGGGGAAAGCACCACCTCCTTTGGAAGTCTATTCCGTATTTATGCACCCCTCGCCATAAAGAATTTCTTCCTGATATCCCATCTAAATCTACTCTCCTTTACTTTGTGGCCATTTATTTCTAGTAACCTCTAGGTGTGCCCTGATAAACAGAGTATCCCCTATTCCCTGCTGACACCGCCCCCCCATTTTTACCAGCACAAATGCAATGAAAAACATACA
>NW_017728964.1:12605288-12607903 GCF_001723915.1 Gavialis gangeticus
AAGAAAGAGTGCAGTTAGCCTTACTTATTACCTTGTCACATAACCTCGTGGTTTGTGGTCAGCTCAAGTAGGCAATGTGGAATCTCAGGCCTATGCCAGGTGTAGATTGCTACCCTTTCAGTGCTGGGGCAGCCACCTACTTCCGCAATGAACGCTTCCTTCCTCCAACCCCAGCTCCTGCAGACAGCATATGCAAGACCCATCTCCTGCTTCAGGTGTCTGAGTTTCATGACTTTACCTCGGAGGTATTGGGACTCTGTGTCCACCCTCAGGTGAGAAGCCCTGTCATTTAAACAAGGGACTTCGGTACTCCAACAGGCAGGAGCTGTCTGAGCGGTCAAAGGCCTTGCTAGGAAATGTTTGTCAGCTTTGCTCTGCCCTCTGTCCATCCATCCTCAGGTAGGTGCTGTAAGTACCAGTACCAAAATGCTTTTCCCAAGAGTGATTATACCCATTTCCTAAACCAAATAGGTTCTACCACCAAAACCACATTTTGCTGGTATAACTGCATTTAGGCTAGGACTCTCACTTACTGTAATATGTGCCACTCCCTGGCCAGTGTCTCCAGCCAAGACATTAAGTGTTTGGGCTGGCCATGGTGTCCCTGGCTCATGAGAGAAAGTTGGTTAACTTCTCATGTGTTATGCTGGGTGTGAACAGTATCAGTAGGGGCAGGAGGAAGTCATGTCCTTGCTTTAAACTCAAACTACCACATTGGTGGGAATGAAGATGGCCAGCTTGACCCAAGTGAGAGAGAACGGGATGTGCCTTGAGCTGCCATCCTCCAGGCATGAGGAATGAAAAGCATTTGCAGGCAGAGCTGCCGCAGTATAACTGCTGCACCGTCTGATCTCTACCTACCACTACCGGCCCCCTTCATATTGTCCCTCGCTACAAAGCAGCTCTCGCCTCCTGACCGCAGACATTCCTAGGACGCTTGTTAGAGAAGGCTCTTGTTACTCTGCTTTTATTCCCGACAAATATTTCTGAGTGCCAGCAGGCAAAACTCATTCAGCAGTTCTTGTGAAGGGAGGACAAGAAGGCAAGACCTGCTATGGACTGCTTGCAAAAGCAGATAAGACTCTTACATGCCAACAGCTATACACCTCTTACTTTTCAACAAGCCCAGATGCTTGTTGGGGCAACAGGAGGAAGGCAGCAGCATGGGTGGAAAGAGGGGGCGGTCCTCCTGTTTGGTTCTGGAAGCTCCCAAACCTTCAGCTTCTCCACCAGAATGTGGTGTTTTTACCTCTGCCCTTCGTGCATTCGCGTGGATAGCTATTAAACAGACCTATCAGGGATGTATCCCCCGGCATCTCCAATAATGGTGGATGCAAGGAAGGTACAACAGGGTGGATCACTCTAAATATACCCTGGCCATATGCTCTCCCTCTAAAGCATCCACTACTAACAACATTGAAGACAAGATAGCAGGAGATTGCTTTGACCCAGTTTGGCACTTGTTAGATTATGTACCCCACCTGTGTGCTGGCCATTGCTTGGTGTAGCAGGCTGGCAATCCCCAACTTTTCTGCAAACTTTTGAATTGGCTAAAAAGAAAGAAGGTGCTTTTCTCCTGTGACTTTCTCTGCATGCAGCCTGAGCGCCATACCCTCCTTTCACCTGATTTCCATTACAGGATATTAAATTGCATGCTAGGACAAAATAAATAGGCCCTGAGCCTAATTAGAAAATGCAACAAATAGTTCTTTATTTGCCGATTTAACAAAAGAACTAACTAGCAGACCACGGCACTGGATGTTTGCAGGTGACTTGTTGGTCCAGTGAACTAGGGTGGCAGGATCCAAGAGGCTCTTGCCTTCCTACAGAGCTGGTCTGTGTAGTGGAGAAGAGGGATACAGCACTTGCTCTTTTTCTTAAGGAGAAAACCAGGTGTTGCTGCCATCTTGGGTTCTGAACAATCTTGTGCAATGATGAAATCGGTCTGGTAGGAATGATTTGCCACCTGGGATTCTTGGGACCCATTATAGCAGTAGCTTTGATTATTTTTTGCTAGATCAGATCCATGCATGCATCTTTCTTAATGGATCTATTTATATAACTACCTCTGTAACCATGCAGGGGTGGGTGAAGGGAATTGCCTCTCCAGTCTGCAGTGGAGTTGTCTCCTAGCTGTGCTTTTCAGAGAGGGTTCAGTTACAACTCGTTTTGGTCTCTACCAGGCCTTATACGCTGCATTTTTGATAGCATCCCTTGGGCTGGGTTGGAAGCTGGCGCTCTGTTTTGTTGGAACAGGGACACCCATCATTGGCCACCTACTACATCAGCTCTTGGGCTTCCATTACTTGTCAACCTGTCCCGTCAGGAGGCCAAGGATGCGGGGGAGGCTTGCCATAGCCAGCAGAGCTGTCTGTATCTCACTGTTTACACCACATGCACATGTGCACAGATTGCACTTAGTACGTCTCAGCAGAACATGACAGTGAACAGCTAGCATGAGAAGATGTGAATGGCTTTTGTCAGCAGTGAGAGATGCATCAGCCACAGCAGAGCGTGCTCCTGCCTCATGTCAAAGGCTCCAAGGCCATTAATGAAAGGGAAAATAGAGGGAATCAATTAATCAACCCCCGCTATGCTGCTTCTTGGGTAATGTT
>NW_017728964.1:12612903-12613167 GCF_001723915.1 Gavialis gangeticus
TCAGCAGTGAGAGATGCATCAGCCACAGCAGAGCGTGGTCCTGCCTCATGTCAAAGGCTCCAAGGCCATTAATGAAAGGGAAAATAGAGGGAATCAATTAATCAACCCCCGCTATGCTGCTTCTCGGGTAATATTTCCCCCTCTCAAATGGGCTAACCTGCTGTTGCGGCTCTGTTACTAGCACTGTTGCCTTGAAAGCTGGTAGCTAGAAGCAAGGGCTAATGGATGCTCTTGGCAGGGACCAACTCAACACTTATTACACCT
>NW_017728964.1:12618167-12643977 GCF_001723915.1 Gavialis gangeticus
ACAGCAGAGCGTGGTCCTGCCTCATGTCAAAGGCTCCAAGGCCATTAATGAAAGGGAAAATAGAGGGAATCAATTAATCAACCCCCGCTATGCTGCTTCTCGGGTAATATTTCCCCCTCTCAAATGGGCTAACCTGCTGTTGCGGCTCTGTTACTAGCACTGTTGCCTTGAAAGCTGGTAGCTAGAAGCAAGGGCTAATGGATGCTCTTGGCAGGGACCAACTCAACACTTATCACACCTGCTTACTGGGCATTGGGTTGGAGAAAATGAAGTGGCATTTGCTACATTCCCGATGATTTTCGTTCCTCCTGTGCAATTGCCATGGGTCTTACGGGGTTTGGACCAGTTAAGATGTCCAAAACAACAGAGCTTGGGCCAGTCTCTAGCTGCTGGTGAAAAGGCAGCCAGGCAGAGTGCCAGGCACAACAGAGCTACGGAGGTCTTAAGTGTCCGCTGGTTGTTGCAAGGGGTAGGCATAAGGTCTGGAATATTGCCTGAGAAGCATCCAAGTTTGGAGGGTGAAGTGGGTGCCTCAGCACCCGCTGTTCCTGCGCATGAAGGCATGGCCCCCCACAGCACACTGCATCTCAACGAAGGCCAACACACCCACGGTGACCTCGCAGGGGCCCAGCACCCGGAAGCCGCACTTCTGGTAGAAGGGGACCAGGAAGTCCTCGCACATGAGCACAGCCCTCCGCACGTAGGGCAGGCAGCGCAGGTACTGCAGGTAGCGCCACATCAGGATGGAGCCTTTGCCCTGCTGGCGGAAGGTGCGGTGCACTGCCAGCACGTGGATGTGGACCGTGGTGCCGTGGGGCTTGTGCAGAGTCATGGCGTCCTGCCGAGAGAGAGAGGGGATGGAGCAAAGCATGTCAGAGGGAGGGTGGTTCCTGCTGCAGTCCCCTCCGCTCAAGCACATGTAGGATGAATGTTGGCAGCTGGCTGGAGAACTCAGCTGGTGTGAATGGGCAGTGCCACGGTCTCACAGGGTTTCTGGGAGGTGCCTGGATGCAGGTTAAGCAAAGGCTCAGAGCCTCCCTCCCACTATCCCTGCTTTACATATGGGGAAACTGAGGCACTGAAAGCTCAGGACCTGACTTCATTCCCTGGCTAGCTGAGCCTTCAATTGCTGTCTTCCAGTGACTTTGATGGGAGCAGTGCCTGCTCAGTTGTTCCTGATGATCAAGCCCAGAGAAGCCTGGACAGTTTGACAGCTAGGCAAAGACCCCAGGAGTCCTGCCTCTGCCCCCCCACTCCAACAGGTTAGCTCACACTCCCTCCCCAAGGAAGTCTTTATGGATTTTTTTTTAATTACTTTTAACTACATGTAATTGTAATGGGGCTTTTAAAAGCTAAAACAATCATTTCTGGAAATTACTTAGCACATTTTAATCGCAAAGGCAATAAAAATAAGTGATGAGAAGACTCTCAGAGAAATTGAGTTATCCTGCAGAGATTAGCACTCCAAGAACTCCCTCTTCCTCCCCTGCTACACCCACTCCGCGCTGCGCGGCTGCCAGAAATTGATTAGTTTGTAAAGTGCTTCGAAGTTGAAAAGTGCTTTATAAGCAGTAAGTGTTTGTCATTAAGGGAATGGCTGTGTTTGCACTGCTATTAATTGTTCCCAGGCTGGGTGAGGTCATGTTTCGGCTGGCTGAGTGGGAGAACTGAGCTCCTGCTTCTATTTTTGCTTCTTGTCAGAAGGCTGGAGGTGTCCTGACATCCAGACACGGGTCTGGAGCTGTTCTGGGGATGTTAAGCAACTGGGAGAGGGGAGTTATTTAGGGAAGGGCAATGGGATGTAACTGGCAATCCCGGGATGCAATGAGGGGTAAACTGAGGCCACAAAATGGAAGATGATGTCTTAACAGCAAAGTCTAATGATGTGGGCTGAACATCTGTCTCAAAGCCTAGTTCCTCTGCTTGCCTTGCCCGTCCCCACTCCTGTGATAATAGATCCCGACATGGTCCTCAAAGCAACTGCCTCTCCACAAGCTACGATGCTGCCTACTAGTGACGGGGGGAAGCTTTTACATCCATCATAGCGTGACCAATAATGACTTTGACCGCTTGGCCCGGAGGCTGTACTCCTCTTTCCCCTCGGCCCGTTTCTCTTGCAGTGTAAGCTCTTTAGGGCTGCGATTCTGCCTCCCCCGCTAGAACTTGTGCAATGGGGTACAGCCCTGCATTCACTGGGGCAGGCGGGGATGAGCCCACCTACTGCCCCCTATCTAGAAAATCAGTGGGCCTCCATTTCTGGAGTATCCAAGCACCTCATCATCTTCAATGCATTTACCTTTATGAGCCCTCTGTGAGGGGAGGCAAAGCTTTATCCTGTGTTAAGCTAGGGAAACTGAGGCATAGAGGGATAAGGTCACCTAGGAGATCTGAGGCTCAGTAGGGACTTAAGTCCCCAGGGTCAAGTTCTAACCATGGCACCATCCTCTTGGATGTCTTGGGTGAATATAATTCACTCATGTCTTTAACTTTGAAAGTGGGGCCCGTGGTCTCACGGACTGGCTTTCCAAGAAAAGCTGCAGAGCTTGATAAACTGACACCGCTGTGACCATCCCTCCACTGTTCATGTCCCCTGGCTGAGGAGCCGTCCCACCTACATTTGTTGGACTCCTGTCTCCAGAGATCCGTCGTTGTCCTCCTCTTGCTACCAAGCATGAAAAGCACATGGGGGAGAGAGGAGCTATTGGGATCCACTCTTACCTGGCTGAGTTTGTCCTGGTCCCAAAGAGATCCTATAATGAAAGCGACCAGTCGGCCTTCTTCAAACCAGCCAAGTGACAGCTCTGGGCACAAGTTCAGGAAGTGTCGGATCTCATCCATGTGCAGGGGGCAATCGCCCGAAACAGAGAGAAATGCTGGAAAAGAACAAAAAGGCCATGTGAAGAGAGAGCTAAGCCACAACGCCTCTGGGTTTGGGCTAATTGATGCTAATATATGTAAAGGGCATGAACCAGAAGCCTGGGATTGAAGGCCCAGAGGGACTGGGCTAGAGGGCCTCACTCCTCCTCTCGGGACCACACTGACTGCCAAATGGCAGGTCAGGTAGGAGTTTTGCCCCCAGGTCAGACTGGCACAGGCTGTGGGGAGGGGGAGGGGGGGAGGAATATTGCACCGAGGCATGGTCCTCTTTCGGGTTCCTCTGAGCATGAGTTAACTCGCTAGGTCTGTCGCTGCAATGGCAGTGCCCTCATGACCCTGTTTTTAGACGTAATGTGGTGTAGGGTGTTTCTGGCCTTGTGCCTTTTAGCTGTATGCGAGTCTGAAGTGGCTGTCTTGGTGAATCCTTAGGCAAACGGCTGCCTGTGAATGCAGGGGATTGAGATCAGTGGCTGAAGAGGCCCCTTCCTAGTCCTATGCTCTTAAGTCTGGGAAGTTTGGATCCAGCTCTAAACAACTTGAGCCTTTTTCTGCTTTCAGTAGAAGCAGCCAGAAGGCTTTGGGCTACCCCTTCTCATGTGCCCTTCCTCGGCTACCTGCCTTTTAGAGACTGGGTGCTTCACCCTTGGGCAGCGAAGCCCTCCGTTTTCCCCGCAGGGCCACCCTCTGAACTGATGCCTGCTCTCTCATCCACACAGCTCAGACCCCAGAAAGTCCTCAATGGGATCACGACTTGCTACTTGAACCTGTTCTGCCAGCAGTTTTTCTTAATCGTTCCTGCAGCATTGGGGCTTGGTTTCAAGCCAGGCACGAAAGTTTATGTAGCTTCACGTTTCAGTTCCTACTAATTGATATGGGGAAAACCAAACCCCGGGGTTTAGAAATCCAATAGCTGCCAAAGCTTGGGGAAAGGTTGATGATAGGTAGTCGGGGCAGAGGTGAAAGTATGTTGCGCTCCCGAAATGTGTGACCTTCAGGAACACCTTTTGCCTTCTGGCAACAGCTGGGGTAGCCTGTCATTTTTGTCTGGGTCTTGGCCGAATTCCTCTTGGGAATGACTCGTCTTTGGCTGTGCAGGTTTCCTGGCACGCCTTAGAAATGGTCATGAGAAGGAACAAACAGCAAAATTAAATCTAGTGCTAAGCCAGGGTGTAGCTCTGGGAGCAACACTGGATATGGCTCAGCATCTTCAGGGCTTTGAAGACTCAGAGAATCCTCCTAAAAATAACTGGACTGACTACAAATGTTCCTGGATGTAAGAAGCTTTTAGTCTGTGCCCTGCTGGGTGCGGAGGCCAAGAAGATTATTTCATGCTAGCGAGTCTGGTCCAGATGGCTGCAATGTGCAGGAGGTACATGGCAGGGGGGGCAGGTGACTTTTCCTGGCCCAGGTGACTCTGCCCTTGCTAGTGTAGTAGGAGAAAAGGACCAAGTGCTGTCCAAGCCATTGCGAGGCGCGCATTGGCATCTGACAGCAGGAAGCCTGTCTGGGGAGCAGGTTTGTGTGTCCCAAAAACATAGCTTCACGGTGGGCCAAGGCTTTGCCTCAACTGGCCTCATTCCTAGAGGCACAAAATGAGACCCTGACGTGGCCCTGAAGCAGGAGTCCACCCTCGAGCCTCCTCCTTCCCAGTGACCCCAAAGTCACCACCGTCTCTGATTCTCTCTGAGCTTGGGGGCTGGAAGAACAGGGAGCAGTGACTGTTTTTGGAAGGGCAAGATGAGTTTTCAGACACCTCTGTGGACAGCTGAACAGCAGGTTATAATGGAGCTGACACTAGAGACTCCCCTGGTGTTCCCAGCCTGGCTGGTGGCTCATTCTCTCCCTGCTTTTGACTCCATAAAGCTCTTCAGGCTTCGGTTTCTATGAAAGCCGCGGTGGTAATTCCCAGCTATTTCTCAGGTGTGATTTAATCGTGTAGTCTCCAGCCCTGAAGGACATTTCCATGCCCACTCTAGCATTTTTATTAGAGGGCAGGCCGGGCTCTAAACCTAGGAAGGGGCCTGGCAAGGAAGGGCAGCGTGAGAGAGTGGTCCTTACCTTCCCTCTCGATCTCAAAGACGCTGATGGCATCCTCGGGGCTGAGGCACCGGAACTCGCTGGCCGGGAGCGTGTGTCGGCGCTGGCGGCCAGGGGAGCTGCGGGGAGACAGCAGGTGAACGGGCTTCAGGAACGGCAGGGCGCTGATCACTGACATCTCCCGTCTCCTGTGCTGCTGCCCTCTGGAAATGCCTTTTGGTCACCGGCAAGTCGCTATATCGGTAAATCTTCCCTGGCGTGATCAGCCAGGGGCTGGAAATACCTGCTGAGCCACAAGGGATTAGGCAGTGTACCTCCCTCGCTCTATATATATATATATATACACATACCAAGCCCTGAACGTGCTCACACAGCAGGTTGGCCAGCCCATCCAAATGTTCCTGGGCTCTTAGTCATTGGTGCTGCCTGGTGTAAATGAGGTTGGACCCGTCATGGCGCTGGGGCCCATGCACGGGCTGGGCTGCAGAACCAAAGCCCAGCTGCCCACCAGCAGCAGTGCGGGAACAAGAGCCAGTGACCCGGCTGCTGGAGACCCGGGTGGGAACAACACAGCACAGGAGGAACCGTGGCTTTTAGAGGCAGCAGGGTTACGCGGCGAGATGGGCAAGGTTAACGCGCTGACGTGAGCAAGGGAGAGAACGTCGCGCCCCGGTCACCAGAAAGCTGGATCTGGGGGCTGCGCAAGTGCTCTTAGAGCCTGATCCTGGCTGGGGCTGAGCATTCACAAGGCGCTGTGTACCCTCAGACTGCTGCAGCTCGGAGCCCCACAGAAGCTGCTGAGCACTGTGGAGCAGTGGGCCCTCCGAGCTGTCATGGCCTACTGCTTCCTGGGATACCCTTACAGGAGTCTGGGCAGCAGGCAGGCTGGCTAGTGCCAGCTGGCCCTGGGTACCCGAGTGGGTCTGGCTGCCCCTGGCCTGACTGCCTCCATCTGGCCCTAGTTACCTGCAGCTTCCTGCCTGTAAAGAGCAGCCCTTTCAGCACCCTTGTTTCTCTGTCTAGCTCTGGGCTTCTGCCTCCTTGTTCTCAGGTTCTGCTTGTTGTTTCCTGGCTCAAGTCTGGAGCATCTGTGCCCCGGTTGTCCCCTGACACTTGTTACCACTGAGCAATTGGCAAGCTGGACACAGAGGCCAAGGTTTTTCCCGCTTTGAGGAGGGGAGACTGTCCCGCCGCAGGGCCAAGGCGTTGGAGAAAGGTGGTATGCAGAGCAGCTGAGTTTGGACCTGCTGTGTGCTAGGCTGTGGTGGGGGAGTTATCGGGTGTGGAGGGGGAAACGCACCAAAAAAGCTGTTTAGCAGGGCAGGGGGCTGTAGAAGAACTGCCCAGCTGGAGTTTCCAACTGGGCTGGGAGTGGAGTGCAGGCGATGGGGATGCAAGGCCAGCACGGCCACCTTGGTTCTCGCACATGCTCTCCCATCTGCCTTTGCCTGGCACGGGTGCCCTCCCTCCTCCAGGAGCTGCTGACAGCTCCAGTTGAAATGCCTGTTTTCTACCATACGAATGGGCTGTGGCTGAAGACCAGACCAGCCCATAATGCGCAGGGAAGGACTTTGCCAGGACAGATACCACCTGCATGGCTATAATCTGTCTCCTGATCCTCCAGAGCTAGACCTGATTCTACAATTCATCCAGTTTCCAGTCTTTACAGCACCTTTACCATCAGGTTCCCTGGTTTGGTATGAGTAGCAGAAGGCTCTACAAGAGACTCCATGACTGGGGGCAAGCTGGATCATCTGCTCCCAGTTGCTGCAGAGGGCTGCTTAATAGGAGGCTTCCACCATGGCTTGTACTATGGGGAAGGGAGGGATATAGGAATTTGCTTGCAGCTGCTATTTCCTGGCTGTGACTACGGGGAGAATGATACATGGGTCTGCCAGTGAGATGCACCGAGGCTTAGCAAGAGGAGAAAAATCTAGCTGAGATTTCCCAGATGCTCTCAGAGCCATTCAAGGTTTGCTCAGCTTTACAAAACAGTCCTTTATCCTGGGGGAGAAGTCATGCATTTGAGTGGGAGGGGAAAGATTTACTGAGTCCTTTGTCATCTACACATGAGGAAATCTATACTGAAGTCAGGGATGAGGATAAGCAGATTTTGACTTTCTTGGCTCCCTCAGCAGGTGGCTGACACCAGCTTATACTTAGTTATGCACTTAGGACATATCTGCATGAGGGAACAAGTGGTTTATAATGATGTGGCTTGTGAGTGGGCGCTAAGGCAGTATAAAATCCTAGATTGTAGGTAAGCCAAGTTGTAGTAGTTGGATATGGCTGTTTTATTGGAACGCTAGACACCTATGCACTAATGGATCCCTTATGTGACTTAACCCTTATTCTCTGGACTTGGCCACTGTTTCTTAGTCTGAGAGTCAAATTGACCTTTCATGGGTCTGGAAGAAAGGAAGCTGCAGAAAGCTATTCCAGCTAGAGGCGAGTGGAGGCTGCCCCAGGCCTCATGAATTCTCAGGATGGTATTGCAGGGCTGCTTTGGTAAAAGAGTAAAAGTTATCCAGGTGACTGAGGTCTTTCAAGAGTAGCAGAGCAAGCTGTTTACAGTTAGAATGAGTTCACTATGACTTTGGGGGTGGTCCAGTTGTGAAGGGATGACAGGACCTCACAGCAGTGCATCCCTCTGCTTTGAGAGGGCAAGATCTGAACATAAGTTGAAAAAGTCACTGTTAAGGAGTAGATTCAGCTATGGTCCCTTGGCTTCCCAAGTAGTGGGACTGCCTAGGGAGGGAGATGCTGCTCTACCATGAGCAAGAAGAGCACAGACTCATGCTCTTGAGTGGCTCTTTCTTCAAACCCTGACCTCCCATCTTCTACAATATGATTGACTGAAAACAAAGCTCTGGAGACCCTGCCTATGAGTCTGATCCAAAACCCATCCAAAATGATAGAAAAACTACCTTTGATTAACAGTCTTCAGATAAAGCCCTAAACTCCTGTTGGCCAATGTCTTTATTTCATCCAGTGCAGGCTTTGGCCTTGGAAGCAGCTTCAAGCTGGATCAAAGACTTTCAGGACATAACTGGCAGCAGCTTTTAGTGACCACTTTTAGGTTCTTTTAGTATCTTTTCCCCTCTGCTCAGCTGCTGATTCCCAGCAGGTTTGCCAAAGAGCTAGAAAATGACTGGATCCTATAGTCACAGAGAAGGGGAAAAATCACACGGGGTGCATCTCTCTGAGTTGTAGTTTCCACAGGTCATGAGACACTTAGCTCCCACCTCCAGCAGCAATCAGGCTGGGCAGTGAGCCCTCCACTCCCTCCACCTACTGTGGCAAGTGACAAAACCATGTGGGGTGGTGTAGAAACAGGCCCAAGCTGCAAAGTCTGCCCAGCTGAGTCTACAGCAGATTTCAGCGTCCTTGCACAGCGATTCCACAGTTCCTGGGATGTAGGGTTCTTGGTGGAGCAGCTACTCTGAAGGGAAGCCTGTGTTGAGCAGAGTGTTTCTTCCTATATCCTCTTGAATTACCTACACACACTTGGCCTGATCTAGAAGCCATTGAACATAGACTTCAGATCAGGCCTTTCTATGGCCAACGTAGGTGCTAAGGGCAATTGTTTAGTCAAAGTATGTGATCTTGCAAATGTGCGTGTGGCTTATTACTTATGTGCTCCAAGGATCAGGACCTTTGTAACCTGGTCTAGCTGGGAATGGCAGCGGAGGTATAGAATGGGCCTGAAGACATAACATGGTGACAGTTTATCTTTCTTGCAGAGAAGAGGACCCAATGCAAATCCCCCCAAGCTTTGAAGAACCTGGAAGCTGGCTGCAGATACCAAGCTGAATTTTATCACTGGCCCTTAACCTTTTTGTGGGTTTATGGTGTCTCCCCTAAGAGCATAGACAAGCCTTGATTGTGGTGGATGAATACTCAATCCTTTATTGAGCCTAATGAACAGAGGCCTTTAGTTCCCATATTAGCTGGTCATAGCCTGTTGTACCTGACCTCACAAGACAGGGTCGATCCTTCACAGCCAAACTAGATCTGTAGATCTGAACACCTCAGACATGGATTAAACCCCGCACCTTGAACTTGCCCCAAACTTCTGGTGTGTGCACCAAAGAGAGTGAGCACCAAATGAGTAAAACTAGATAGAAGTGCATAATATTTTTGTACAACTATCCATTAAATTCACCGGAAATGCACTTCCCACAGCTGGAGGTAATGGGTAATTGTTCCTAAAAGCTGACTGTCATGAACAGAAGTGCATCATACAATTGTTTGCCAGTTAAATACAGGCAGTGATCATTGCAACCTGAGTGATCAGTGTGAGATCAGGTTACTCAAGATTACTGATGGGCAGGTGCTGGGCTCAGCTTCTAACAATAGGCTTGGAACAGGTTAATAGGATTTGCAGAAAAAAGAAAAAAACACGCATTGCTTGCACTGAGGGAGTGGTGTAGAAACAGGACCATGGGGAGTTGAGACCGTTCTGCTTGGAAATGGTTTCTGTGAGGGGGAAAGCTGGCTCTTCAAAGCTTAAAAGGTTTTTCAGTAAAGGGCCTTCTTCAACACTGATTTTGATTTGGAAAAAAGGTGCATATGAGGGCAGGAGCTGAGCGGAGGAGTGACCAGATTGTTCAAACATCAAATTTTGACATTTTCAGAACAGGGTTTTCCCCTCTTGGAATGACAGTTTGTTTACAAGATCTACCTAATTTATAGTAGGGGGGGAAAGGCCAAATATGAAAAGGTCAAAATTAAAATGTTTTAATTGATTCCATTAATTTATTTCCCCTCTCTCTTATGGATTATCCATTAAAAAAAATTAGATTGACATTTCATGCTCCTTTGAAGTGAGGAGATAAACTCATGCAGTTGTGCCAGTAAACAATGTCCAAGAAAATGGACCTGTCTCGGGCCCAGCTCTCACCATTAACAAAGTATTGCTCCTTTTTTTATTTATAGTGAATTGCTTTATTTGTTGTGTGTGAATTTAGGGGCATGGGACAGTTTCTCCAAAATGTTGTAGTCTCTGAGCTCTGGAAGCAGAGATGTAATATTGCACACATGTATTTGCATGATGAGCGTGATCTTGCACTAGACTTTGAAGAGTAAAAAGAGAACTGGAGAAAACATCAGATGGGAGAGGCCTGATTAGAAGGCTGACTATTCTAGACCCCATGGTCTCTGGCGTGAAAAGCAATTACAGCATGGATGTCTGCAGTCCACTAATAAACAGCTTGAGACAAGGGTTGAAATCCTGTCCCTGTAGACATCAGCGAAGTGAAAATTTCATCCTTCAAGCCTATAGTTTAGATCAGGTGTTGTCAACTGGGGGTACGCGTACCCCCAGGGGTATTTGAGAAGGCCCTAGGGGGTATACATGGGTGGGCAGGGATGAAGTGCTGCCATGCACGATCCCGTGCTGACCGCCACCCTGTGTCCACCCCCCCTAGAGCACCCCCGCCTTGCTCTGCGTCTGGCTGCTGGGGGTTCACCGACTCAAAAAGGTTGAAACCCCCTGATTTAGATATTTAGTTGCAAAAAATGTGAATGCACAACTGCCCTTTTTCTGGTAGTCACCATCATTTTGTGCTTGCTTCTAGCTGTAAATACACAGGAGTCTTTAAAGACCTACATTTTTTTTTTAATGGGGCCTGCTTGAGCTAGGGCCATCACATTATTTTTAAATTCTTTAAAAAAATTACATTGTATTCCAGGATGTGTCTGATAGGTGAACCGTGTGTTAATCTAAGATGATGTTTCTCAACCTTCTCAGATGCAAGGCACCCCTCAGAAAATGCTAGTTTTTAGTTTTCCACTTCTGTTTTGGCAATGGAAAAATAACAGAGTAATTATTGTTTGGCAAAGACCTCAGACCACAACATGACCAAATGTTTTTAACACTCTGGATTTCTATTTGAAATCTCCAGCTTTATCTTGTGAGTCGCATTTGCCCATTAACAGTGCTAACATTGCATGGCAACCTGTGGCACCCTTGAAAAGATCTCAAGGCACCCTGGTTGAGAATTACTGATCTAGGATCTCCCTCATCAGCTACATCAACAAGAGTCATTTCCTGTGTGTAGCTGGAAGTATTTACCACTTCTACTCTACATCACAGGAAGTAACTTGGAATAAGCAAAATGTACATATTAACTCACTCTAGAGATGGTTATTTCATGTTCCCTTGGGCACAGGCTGAGAGTGATTATATAGCAAAGGCCAAATCCCAAGGGGAGTTCAGTGCGGCTGTTTCTAGTAGTATTTGTGAGACTTACTATTGAGCCTAATGGAACGACATGCTGCTAACTGGATTAGCCTCACGCAGCAGTTGGATAAACCCCATTGCACCATTTGATACCTGCACCATTCAGATAAATCCCAGCAACTAATGCAGTTTCTTTACACAGCCAACTATCTATCGGTGGCTTGCTGAGCTCCTGTACCAGGTTCTCGGCAAACCTCCAGATCCTGCCCTACACATATGTTTAAGTAAATACGTGAAGGCTAGGCTCACGTATCCCTACTCATCTGGGCAGCACTTTATTCTGTGAGCCGTGTCCGTGTGATTTATTTGTAAGGAAGGTCAAAGACCTGTCTGAGCTTAGTGCTCCACTACCCCACTGTCTGAGCTAGTGTAACTAAGGCAGTCCACTTTCTGGAGCTGATGGTATACCAGGCAGTGAGGTGGCTAGCACTGTAGTCAGCCACCTTCGAGTCCCCAACCCAAATGGCCAGGTGCCCATTTATAGCTAGACTAGACACGGCTTTCTGGCATGAGTCCAAAATGAGGCTCAAGCTCACATCTCTGAGTCCTTAACCACTCAGCCACTACCACAGCATCCCTAATTATTTGTATAACAAGGGGCAACAAGAGAAGTAAGGGGATCAGAATACATCCCAGTCATTCATTCATGTTGTAATGGGCCAGCCACAGGGGACATGCATTAATTCATAGAGAAATGATTTGCATTGTGATGAATTGGTTTGCCATTCTTTGGTCAGTCCCTTTCTTTATCATATAACTCTTAAAAGCCAGTCTGTACACAGGACCATTTAGAAACCAATACTGAAGTAATGATGCTGCCCTATATGAGATGAAGACACGTATCTACATAGGGTAGGATTTTTTCAAAACTGCCTAAGGAATTTAGGCACTCAGTTCCTGTTAGTAATGAATGGGAGTCTGGTATGCCAGTCCCCGAGGCAGCTTTGGAAATCTCACCCAAAACTTCAGTCTGCTACAGACTTGGGTAGAAGTCAGTAATACCAAGAACAGGCTGCCCAGTTTGTTTTCCTTTTCCAGTCTGCATTCAGTAGGTATATCCTGACCATGTGTCACCAGTTTTACAACTGAAATGCGTCATTTTTATGGAAATAATCATTTTCTTCCTGATTCCCTTTGCAGATCCCCTGTTTATAAAAAAATCACCTACAGATGGGATGACACACACAATAAAAATAGACCAGGTTGCACTGGTATAGTATCAGCCTTAACTACTGGAGAACTGGCACACCACTAAAATCCATCACCCAAGGATGATGTATTGTTTTATAGAGATAAGTAAGTATCATTAGCTCATTTCATACATGGGGAAACTGTGGCATGTAGAAGCAAAAACATTTGTCTTAGTTTACAAAATGATTCACTGTCACAGCTAGACAGAGAAACCTATATTGTCTGTTTTAGACAAAGCTGCTGTTCAAATAAAGCCATGCACAAACTCACAGGAAACATATTCAATACTAATAATGATCTAAAAATTCAGATAGTGAATACTGATGCACAGTCCCATAATACGTAAGGCAACATGAACTCGTGGTGTCTTTGTTTTACTCCTAATGTCTGTTGGATTGGGGTTTAAATGTTCAGGACTCTTGAGGGTTTGTTTGCATCATAAACTATAATATTACACCTGAAAATCCTTTGCAGTAAAGCTGTGACTCATCCCAATTCTAAAAGCTTTTGGGTTTCAAAGATTTGTCACGCACAGATTTAACAAGCTTGGGATAAAAGATGAGGGAGTATCCACATCGTCATCATCTGTATTAGGGTCAATCGCAATACAGGCCAATTCTACTTTTATAGAGTTCCTTCGACGAGACAATGCACCGTGTCCAATTGCACGCTGTGTGGAGAGTTATGATGGTCTCGGTAAACTCTGCTCTCTTCCCTGGAAAATCAGCACTGGAGCAGATACAGGAGAGAAGCCGGCACTTATGTGAGCATGCACATGAAATAGGATTTCCCTTACAGCCCTTGAAAGTTTGCTCCTCTGGTTGATGAGACTGGATCTCCCTGCTGGAGAAGGGAGGAGAAAACAGACAATAGTGAATTTTGATCTGCCTCCTGCTTTCGTTCAGTTGTGGGGTTAGAAGCCCTCCTTATATATTCGTTGTTTATGGAGCATGTGATGAAGTTCTAAGAAGTTTATAAACCCTGATGAGGCAGAAAGAGAGAGCGAGGCTTTAAGGTGATAGGCCAGCAAAAGGAGCCGAGAGCAGGCTTGTCTTTCCTGGCATCAATCGTCTTCAGAGGAATAAAGCATTTTAGCTAATTACTACATGCTTGTGCATGATGCAGGCTCCCAGCAAACAGGTAGATGGAACAGATAACAATGTGCACATCTAGGACGCAGATGAAAGATCAGTATATGAGACACTGCGGGCCATTTGAAATCCAAGGGAGGCTTCCCATTGACTTCCGTGTGCTTTGCAGGAAGCCCCAACTGAGCTGCGCTTGGCTGTGAAAGAATGGGGGATTCAATTCCACTTGCTTTCAGTGCCTTGCTTCATAAACTGAGGCTGCATGGATCCCACATGGTTGATAAAAGTGTTCTCCAGAGCTTTTCACCCCAGTCGGCTGCTCTGAATCCCAGTGAGCACATTATGGAATAGCTTATCTAACACCTCATAGCCCCCTAATGCCACTGCCTAAACAGAGAGAGAAAGCCTGATTCTATTTTCAGGTAGATGAGAAGATAACACTCTTACAGCCAGTCTGGCTGTACTGGGATATAGCCACCAGCACAACAGCACTGGGTGCAGTAGGAAGACACAGACCTGTGACCATGCTCCTGGCTTGATGGTAAAGAGAAATATCTGGTAATTGTATGCAGGTAGGTGTAGGGGGTTAGTTGCTAAAAAGTTACTGTGTGCAGAGCAGCAACAACAATTGTTCCCAAGGTGTTGTAAAAACTCAGTGGCATCCAAGTGTGGACGTCACTGACTGACACTGATGCTAATATAGATGTACTCCAGTGAGGTCAATCGGTTGCACAGAAGCACAACTTGTGAAATTACAGGCAGACTCGATTTTCTGCCCTTTGGAGGAGCTTGCAGATTAAATGGCAAACCCCGCCTGTCTCTCTCTCTCCTGAATAGTCTAGCTCAGTGATCATCAACCAGTGGATCTCGATCCACCCGTAGATCTCGGAGCCTCTTGGAGTCAATCCGAGGCTGGGGTGGGGAGCTGAACGCCCGCGTGCATGCACACGCGAGCCCCAGCCCAGGTCAGTCCATGGGGGAGGAAAGGGGTGGGGGCTAGATAGAGGTCCCCGCAGTGAGGAATAGTGCCACAGAGGCAGGAGCAGGGATAAGTTGAGTGGGGCCCTGGCTGGGTGGGACTTACCTGCTGGGGAGGCACACCCCCAAATAATTTTGTCTTCCTCTGCCTCAATCTGCCCCCTCTCCCCCCTTTCCCTCCCCACAAGCTTACCTGCTGGGCGGTGGCACGCAGTAGATCTTGGATTGCTTTTAAATACCAAAGGACTTAGGCCTCTTTGTACCAAGGTGAACAGTAAATTTCTCAGCTTACAGACATCAGGCTGCTGAGCGCTCCCTCTGTTATATCAAGGAGGATTCAGCTCAAGTGCATCTGGGATTGTGGACAGCCATAGACCATTTAGCAGGCAGATCCAGACTCCCCGGCCGTGCAGGGCTTTAAAGATTAAAACTAATGCCTTAACCTCTCCCTGGACCCACAGAGTCAGCCATGCTGACCCTAGAGCAGTAGGATCACAAGCTCACAGAGAGCTGGAGTAGGGGGTCCTAGTGCAGCAGACCAGTCTCCAGGGCAATGTATACCTGAGGCATCAGATGCCAGCTGGCAAAGGGGCTGGTCTGGCAGAGCAGATGGGGACACGCATGCCTATCCAGCCCTGATTGCTTTCTGTATCCGTTTTATTCACGATTTCCCTTTTCATTTGGTGCCGGTTAGGCCCACGGTAGATCTTGGGTTGCTTTTAAATGCTAACAGTGATCTCCTACTTAAAAAGTTTGGAGACCACTGGTCTAGACTGACTTTGCTGCACGGGTCAAGGCAGCAGGAATAGGCCCTTTCAGAGTATAGTGTTTCAGACACAAGAGAGCATAAGGGAAGGGTTTGACAAAGGAGCCAGAACAGAATCGTGGGCCGATGCTGTTCTGAAATCAGTGATGAAACACGGACTTCCGACTTCCAAGCCTCCGTCAAAGCAACCTCCAAGATTACAAGCTTTTCCCCTTCTTCTTTTTAAGTATTTTCCATGGAATCCAAACCAAAATATCCCCCAATCAACAGCTGATCAGTAGAAAAGACACTGCAAAGCACAAACCTGCCCAGGTGAACACAAATCAGAACAAGGCACCCCTTGCCCTGCACTTATATCTTTGCTGCTTTGCCTGGCATAGACATGGTTTTGCATGGGACCAGGGTGTGTACAAAAACAATCCTTCCCTCCCCACCCCCCATGACTGTCTAGCAGCTGCAGAGGGGTCATCAACTCCATTAAAATGTGAGCATTGGTAATATACTGAGATTTACATATTTAGCAACTCCAGAGACATCTTCAGAGAACCCAGAGCTGTCATTTCTCCATCTCTCTGAAACGAGCCCTTAATGCCCATAACCTCTGAGCCAATGCTGTTTGTTTCGATTTGGTGGCAGCAGGGGAGGAGGAGGGAATGACATTGCTTTTTCATTGCAATTACTTTGGAATTAACTGCCACCCGCACTCAGCCCCCAGACGCAGGGGGAGGCCCATTCTGCAGTTAGGCCCTGTGCCGCTTTCTGCCTTTCCCTACTGCAGTGCATGAAAATGATGACACCCAGGGGGAATTAAGCAGCTTTTAGCATTTTGCAGTGTAACAGCATCTCATCCTCCTAGGGCAGGGTCCCCTCGGGAGGCAGATTTGGATGATGTCATGCTTCTGCCTCACGTTTCATTGGCCAGGGTGTCTTCACAGCCTACTTTTTTGTATGCTTGGAATGAACCAGAACAACCCACCTTCCATCTCCTGTAATTTGAATTTAGCACCTAATCAAGCTCACTTGGCCAAATACCCCCCCCCATAAACTGGCAGAGCAGCATCGATGTCAATGATGCTCTGCTGCTTGATGCCTGTGGATAATTTGCCTTGATGATTATTTTTCCTCGCTCTCCTCCACATTTTTAATAATCAGTGCTCCGGAACGCAGCAGGGGGATGCTGGAGTGCTCCTTATTGCAGTTGTTTCACAGCACTATCTCTTTCTTGGAGATGATTTGATGCATTTCAGTTTCTCCAGGATTGCTGCTTAGCAATTGAAGATGCTGCCCCTCCACTTCACTGCTTCCCCCCCCAGCACAAGTTGGAGCATTGAGGGAAAAAAGTATATATTGGGTGTGCAAAGTCAGACTTCATTGGCTAATTCTAGAAGGATTAGTCCTCCTTGCAGAGAAAAGAGGGTGGTATATTCACCCCATACCTCACGGGAAAGGCCATGGCTGAAGGATCAGCCAGGAGAGGAGTTCAGATAGGGCTGTCATCCCCATTTCCCATCTCATGTCTCTGGCCATGGACTAGGGCCTCTGAAAAACATGTTCTTCCTAATTTCGTCTAGCATGGGAATCCCTCCCCTGCATTTCCCCGTTGTCCAGTGTATCAGCCGCATCCCCTCTTGCACTTCAGTCTCCTCTGGACATTTGTCCTGTACTCAAAGGCTTTGCTGCACTGTGCTGGAGAACTCTGGGTCTGCAGGATTGTCTCCTGCCTCATGGGGGGAACAGAGACAGAGCCATATCCTCACCAATGGCCAGTCAAACTGTGGCACTAGAGGTCCTGTACATCCTGTTCCTGCTGAGTGGCACAACAGTGGTCATAATTCAAGAGGAATGGAGTCAAAATCAGAGACAGGAGGAGAGCTTCATTCAGTTATGTTTGACCAAGCAAGACTCAGTTTCCATACAAACCACTGTCTCAAGCAGAACTTTCACCAGGGTCCCACTGACCCGGAGGCAGCATCTCCATCATCCTCTCCCCAGAGCTCAGACACTAAGTGAATAGCTTAATTTATTTTCTTCTCCCAGCCCAGCAGAGTTCATTTAGGCCACAGTTCACCAAGCATCTCTCCCACTAATCACAGATGATGGGGTTCACCCCAGGCTAGAGAGGATCCCTTGGAGAAAGAGGGAAGCAGAGCTGAATCCAAGGACCCAAAACTTCAGAACAGTTCAGCTCCAGGTTTGGACTTAGGGATCCAGAATTGTCTCCAGTTATTACTGGATCATCTCTTATCATACATAATGGGAGGGGCTTGCCTGCAAGTAGTGGTGGAGATCAGTGTCCATGCACTCTGCATTTTGGGTGCTGAATGATACATTAGGCCTCGGTGAGGGGACCCGTGGGTTGGTAAGGAGTGCCATCTACAGGGAGCTGAATTCAGTGGTAGGATGACAATCAGTGAATGAATATCCATAGAGTTGTTAGTTGTAGCCGTGTTGGTCTGAGGATATAGGCAGACAAGGTTCTTTGGGTAGATGTGATATCTTTTATTAGACCAACTAAATAGTTGGAAGAATTGTTCTTTGCAAGCTTTCCGGCACAAACACCCTTCTTCAAGCAATATCTATAATATCTCTAAGAACCCTATTTTCAGGGGTTAATAACCTCTTCACGAAGAGAAAATAAAATAGGGCTGTGCTCATATTTGTATCTGTGTCCTTTGCTGTGTTTGAATTAACTTGCAGAGGGGGAGAAACGGCTCTGAAGATGAATGTAGTCAGCAAATGGGGCTGGGCAGAGGTCTCAGGATGGGGACTGCCAGTGCCAGTCTGTCCCAGAGCAGTAAAAGAAAGGCCTGGGGCTGTCCTACCCAAGCTCGATTCAGTGCTTCAGCAATGTCTTGCCAGGATCACCCATAAGAAAGGAGGTCATCTCCATTGTCCATTCAGCTCTGGAGCACACTGAGCCTGTTGCTACTGCACTTACACTTGAACCACAGCTCTTGAGCCAAAAGTAGCTCTTCCACTTATCACTTTTGCACAAAAAAAAAGTGTTACTCAAGTGTGTTTTTCTGCACGCATCAGGCATGTCTCTCCTGCAATCACAAATGATGCAAGGTAAGTGCCACCTCTCTTTAGCAATGTTAATTAACTGTCTGTAGGTTTTTTCCCTCATATTGACCTGGAATGCGTTCTACACATCACTTAGTAGTACAGACATTGTTTGGACTCTCTAATTAGCGTTGATTGCTTGTGGCTCCTGAGGGTGTCAAGACTGCTGCTGGTTTTCATGCACACATTGTAGTTCTGTGTATTTGATACTACTCAGCTACTGATCTGAACAGGAGTTTCCAGCTCTTGCTAAGTCAGTGCATGTGAGCTAGTGATGATGACTGTAAGCCTGCTGCTACTGATGGAGCACTGGAGATATTTACCTGTTGTATAGTCAGGTCTGAGTGCTTCCTACTCTTCCACCAACATGGTGGGTTCCCAAGCTTTCCTGCTCAGCTTTCTATCCTCTGCTGAGTGGAAGCTCCCAGAAAGCAGAGCAATGTCTGTGCAGAACAGTTCTATGGGGTGTAGAGTAGCAGTTCAGTGACCCTTGAGGATGGGATGCCATGGGCCTGTCTATAGACAGTTTAGTTCTTCCCCTGCCCTAGAAGGTAGAGTGCAAGGGCTATGAAGATTCCTCTAGCCATTAGAATAAAGTTCAGCTCTCACTCTATGGCTTGCATTGAAAGGGTCTTTTCCTCTCTGCCCTAGAAGATCTCTGTGACCTGCCCTCTACTCAGGCTGAACACTGAGAAATGCTCCATGTCCATGGAGCTGCTTTACAGCATCAAGTGCAACGGCATCCTTGCTTCAAAGATCTTAGCATTCATGAGCTCGTTTCTGCTCCAAAGAAATCAAGGCAAGTTGGGCTTATGGCTTCCATAGTAGCAAAATCAGGCCCTAAACTAAACCTATAATTGACCCACATAAACTAACCCACATTGAGGGTGTTGGGTGTGAGTGAGAAGGGTTGTCCTGGCACTCGAGACCCACTGAATATCAATGGGCAGCAAAAACATGTATGGTATAGAAACATCTGTGCCTTTGAGAGGCAGCAAAAGGAGCTTACAGTAGCTAATAAGCTGATCAGGGAAGGATTTTCTTTACCCAATAAGGTGGAATTTGGACTAAGACCACAGCTGTGTATTTTTAAGGAAAAATGCTGAAAGAGTCCACCTTTAGTGGGTGTCAGAAAGAATAAATAGCTCCTATCCATGACTCAGCTGGGATGCAACTTAATGCCATACTAGGTCAGACCAATGAACGGTCCATCTAGCCCAGTATCCTGACTCTGACAGAGGTGGATGCTATACAGGGGGAGTATTAACCCAGGCAGTTATCTCTAGAGTGATCTATCCCCTATTCACTGGCATCCACCATTTATTGGGTTAGCAATGCCAAAGTAAACATCGGCAACCATTCTGTTCAATAGCCATTAACAGATCTATCACCCATGAATGTATTCAGTGCCTTTTTGAACCTGGCTATGCAATCTGCTTCTTCCACCTCCTGTGGCAATAAATTCCATGAGTTAACAGCACGTTGTCTAAAAAAAGGTACTTTTTCTTACCTTTGACAGGTTTAAAGTTGAATTTAAACTTGTCACCTAGTAATTTCAGTGGGTGCCCCCTAGTTTTAGTATTCTGGGGCTTGATGAACAACAGTTCCATGTTCATTTGGTCAATACCCTTCATGATTTTATGGACCTCTGTCATATCCCACCCTCAGCCTTCTCTTTCCAAACTGAAGAGTCCTAGACTTTTAAGTCTTTCTTGGTATGGTAACTGCTCCAAGCCCCTGATCATTTTAGTTGGCCTTCTCTATACCTTAAGGTTAGGTACTTAGGTATGTAAATGCCGACACATGATTCAAAAGATAAACCCAGAGATTTCAAGCAGGAATCCATAGCATCAACAACATCCTGACCTGTTGTTGCTTTTTGAGGTCTTTGCAACAGAAGAATAGCTTGATTATTTTTCCATATTCAAAAAATTAGTTAAAGCTAAGAGCTGACATTTTCTGAGGGGTGCCTTGATGACTTGGGGGCCCTTGCATCTGAAAAGGGTGAGAACATGCAGATCTAGGATTTTGAAAAGGGAGTGCAAGTGCATCACAACACTACACATTTTTCTGTGGGTAAAAATAAACTAGAAACTGTATTAATATGTAAGGGGCCTAGGGCTGTATTATTCAGTTTAAGATCAAAGCAAAAACAAATATAATTTTATTGAACTGTGCATTAATTTGCTATAGTCTAGATTATGTATGAAAAAACACAACAAAAATAATCAAAAGATGCTTTTTCTTTAGTCTTTTTGTTGTCATTAGAATTAAATGCACATCTCTTTCAGATTCATTAAACAAAATCAAGCCTTCTTGAGTATCTTGACCATGCATCCAGTGCTTCACTGAAAGTTACTCCCACACCTGAACTGATATTCACCTGAGTTAATGCTTCCACATCTGAGTTGATGTTTTTAGCTACAGTTAAAAACACCCTGCGGGGCTGTGAAATATGAGTTACATTAAGCAGAGCAGCTAAATAGCAGAATTGCAGAAGAAAGAACTGCTCGATTAGTGGAGCATCAAGACCATTCACAGAAGAGAGAGGGACATTAACACCTGTGGGATAAAGAGTTTAGAAAGAATCAAGCAGGTTACAACTAGTCATGAAGCCAAGTGACTCCCTCACTGCTGCCTGAATAGAAAGGCTGCTTCAACTGCAAGGTGCTTGTTTTAAAATGGTGGGTAGAGCAGGAATCAAAGGATGGTGTGACTGCACCACTACACCCCAACTGGGTACTGGCCCAGTTGAGAACCACTGCTTTCGGTTATCCTTGTACATATAAGAAAGAGTCACAAGATGGCATCAGAGTACTTCTGATGGAAAGGGGACTTGATAAAAGTCATTTGGAAAAGCAAGAGAAGCTGCAGGCCACAAAATTACTGCAAGCATAAAATTGGCTTTTCACTGCCTCTTATAAAGCTTTGGGTGAGGAGGACACCTACTAATCCCAGGGTCCCAGTTACATCAGACCTAGTTGTTACTTTCCTCTGTGAAATACATGCCTGGCAGTAACACAATTGGTTATCATGAACAGTTTTACTGAGGGAGTTTTGGGCATTATATGTAGACATTAATTAGATTTGGGCAGCCAACGTACAAAGTAATAATGCATAAACTTTGAGTTCAATGTTCTGCTAAAGCAAATTGAACCTGGGCCAGTTTACACATGTAGAGAATTGAACCCATTTTCCTCCTTGTGAAGAATCTATGCACAGCTGTGGCTATCTGCATTTCTACTTCAGCCGCCACTGCAGTATCCGAGCACCAAGAAAACAAAGCTGTTCTTGAGTTCACGTATCGTCCCTGCACAGGGGTCAGGGACAACACCATCTATCCATAGACCAGGAGGACACACATTAGTAAATCAAGTCTTGCAACCACTGCTTTGTATCAGGGATGTGGTTTACTAGGGATGGGCTACTGATCCACCAAGAGATGAAGGCCAGCATTTCCAAAAATAACCGCTGATTTAAAGGTGTGTCTATTTTGGGTGCACAGGTTTACACGCTTCACTTTTCAGAACTGCTGAGTATTCACTACTGTAGCTGAGGAAACTGGGAGATCCAGGGCTTCACAGATAGTCTGAATTTTTGGTATAATTTGAGCCATCTAGAATGTGATGCAATTAAAATCAGCCGCTACTTCTTTTTTCACCTGAGCTCCCTTGGCAAGTCATGGGTGGATTTGAGAACTGAACCCAAAATTCCTAATTCTTACTACCATGGTCTACCTAATAGAAGCTGCTCCCTCCTCCTATCTTGTGTCCTTCCACGGGACAGAAAGCCAGCAGCAGTATGCCAGTCTGGAGAAGCAGCTCAGATGCGGTGCTACTGAGTGCAAAAGCAAAGGTGATCTCATTACCAGCATGAGAAGTTTGCTTCCATATGGGAGTACCTCAGAGCCACAGTCAGGAGTACAGGGAAGAAAACAGCTCTCACCTGCTCTGTACCTGACAAGCAAATACTCCTGACTGGGTTCCATTAAAATGCCCATGTTGCATTTCTGGTGAACAGTTTGATCTCCCCATTTGCATCATACAGCTATGGACAACCTGAAGTCCAAATGGTGTTCTAAAGAGGGGAATTACTCTGAATAACAGGTGGTTCCAAATAAACTCATGATTTATGCCCAGGAATAAATTATTTTTAAAAGCAGTGTTGGTACAGGCTGCAGAGGGAAGATGGAAAAAGCCGGGGGACTGCCAGAATGCTGCCACATAAAATCCTTTTCTGTCAATGATGGAAAGAACGTAACCACTTGTTCTAGTCCAAATTACCCAGCCCAGCGGATTCGTTTCATTCCTAAAGACTTAGTTCTGTTTCCAGTGACATCAGCCTGGTTTCAAAGGACTCAGGATCAATGCCCAACCACCCTGCCATTGCCTTGAAGGTGAAGTGGCTATGCTGAGAAGGTGAGCAGGCTATGTAGACAAATTAGTAATCCCCTCCACTTCAGCCCTTTCCCTAGCACCACCACAGTGGAGTATCACACGTGAAGCACCATCAACTTCAAGTTGGGACAGAGAATGTTTTATCACTGAGTTTATGCCCGCTGTTCCTCTCCCCTTGTGAGCAACTAATTAGTGGCTGTTACACATCACTGGCCTCTGTGGTATGCAGATAATGGCTTCATAGTATTAAAAGCACTCCTCACCCCTATTCATGAATGTTTTATCTCAACCTGACATATATAAGAGACTTAACATTTCTTTCTTGATTGATACTATCCTTTTCTACCCCAAAAGACAATGAATCCTTCCACCCCCCTGGTCTGTTTCCAGGTGTGAAATCACAAAAGAAGCCATGATTCATGTTGAGAGATGCTCTTAGAGGCAAAATAACAGTGTTAAAAAGCTGTATCCTTTCCCTTATACTTAGAGATTAGGCTCCTGATATTTGGTTCTAGCTTTGCCAAACCTAAAAAGGAGGAAGAAATGATGGCTTTGTATCACCTTTGCGATTTCCTAATTTTGAGACAACGGGGGATCATTTTATCACCAGGCATATGCTAGAACAGCCCTAGAATTGATCTAACTTCTACCTAGAGATCCCCAATGGCCCATTCTGGCAGCTGAGAACAACAGAAATGTAATGCCTTGGCTTGCTATATCCTTTTCACTGATTTGACACTGCACATGGTTGTAACTCCAGAGGATTGCTGGGGAAGTCAATCACGTCACTCCATATTTACCCTAGTCTGACTGGGAGCACAACATGAATCCTTTAAAACACACTTACACGCACAGTTGCACTTGTTGTCAACACAACTTGTTGGCATAAAGTTGGGAAACACACAGCTGCTCTTTGGACTGTGGGTGGGTCTTGTCCCCCAGACTCAAGGGGACCTGGAAATACGAGGGAGTATTTCTGCTGGCACTTGATTGCATTGCTGGTTTTCTTTTCCTTAGGGAGAAACCTTGGGACTAACAACCACTCACTCAAATGGGAAAGAGGTCAAGTAATGGGCTTTGATTTGCAACGTAGTGAGAAGCAGGTAGTAATGTTTGTGACCTTTTCCAAGGGATTTTATTTGACACACTAGGATCAGCCCCTAAGAAAATTCTGTCTCTTGTAAACATGCGTTTTACCCAAATTCCAAGAGGGACATTGTCAACCATCATCTTCATCGTGGAGTTTGAGGTACTATATTAGGTGCTCTGGGCCTAGGCCATGGAGTGGCTTGAAATTATTTGTATCTTTGATCTTCTTTGCAGCCCGTGGAAACACTCCCCTTAGGACACATGGGTCTGGCAGATTAGGCACTGCCTCAGGAGTGAGACCTAGTGGTATTCTCTGTTTTGCAGCTGGTCTGGTGTCCGACCCCTAGATACCTCTGCTTCTCCTACTCCTTGGGGCTCACTTACAGTCTCTGGGTCTCTGAGACCATCTTCAGAGCAGGGTGAGGATGAGAAAGGTGGCTTGAAACATGTTTCATCTAGTTACACACCAATGAAACTTCCTCGTTGCCTTCTCTTCTCCCCACAACAGAAATGGTGTTGCCCCTAAAGTGAAAGTTGAATCTACTCCATATCCCTCCCAGCTCATGAAAACCAGCATTTGCAGAGCCTCTTCCTCCCTTCCCAGAAGGAAACAGAGGAGCCATGACAATCCAGCTCAGCTGACTTAGGCCTCTTCGTACCAAGGTGAACAGTAAATTTTTCACTTTATGGATATCAGGCTGCTGAGCACTCCCCCTCAGCTATATCAAGGAGGATTCAGCTCGAGTGCATCTGGGATTGTGGACAGCCATAGACCATTTAGCAGGCAGATCCGGACTCCTCAGCCATGTAGGGCTTTGAGGATTAGAACTGCCTTAACCTCCCCCTAGAGACCTAGAGTCAGCCATGCTGACCCTAGAGCAGTAGGACCACAAGCTCACAGAGAGCTGGAGTTGGGGGTCCTAGTGCAGCAGACCAGTCTCCAGGGCAATGTGCACCTTAGGCATCAGATGCCAGCTGGCAAAGGGGCTCGGCTGGCAGAGCAGATGGGGACATGGGCTGTGCACGTGGGGCTATGGGTGGGGGAAGATCAGACAGGGAAGAAGGTCGTGGAGCCGTTGTCTGCTGCCGTTAGGCTGGGCATCAGCAGGGGCACCAGGAAGTCCGGCAAGGCCTGATGAAGCATGACCAGGGACCCCCAGCACAGAGCTGGACCAGCAGCTGGGGTAAGGGCAGAAAGGGCATGCTGCTCAGTAGGGCTGGGAGGACGCAGGGGAGGAGGGCACAAGCACACACATGCTCAGCTTTGCTTGCCAGCACCGAATGCGGGATGTTTGCTCCCCCCAGGTCTTGAGACTTTATTTTGCAGAGGAAAAACATCTGTTTTATTCACAATTTCCCTTTTCGTCCAGTGCCGGCTAGGTCCAGATGCGGCAGCAATATGTGAGCCCCACGACTCCAAGGCGATACAGAGATGGCCACCCCTGCCCTGGGGAAGGGCCTGGCACAGGGTGGCTCCTTCAACAACCAGGGGGCGATGCTTTTCCTCTGCAAAATAAAGTCTCAAGCCTTGTCAAGCCGGGAAGCAAAAATCCTGCACAAGAAGCCCTCCGGCATGATGGCTCCTTCCCGGGAGCAGGGGGAGCCGTGTCCCCAGACACAGAGGGGACTATCAGTCTATGAGGGGTGCACATCAGGGCCTGGGGGAGCATCTATTCACCAAGCCCCCCAGGGGAGGACAAGATACAATGGGCACGAAGTGTCTTGATGCCCACCTTGCTGTCTTTCCTACCCACGTGCAGGGGGGCTGGACCTGATGATCTGTAAGGTCCCTTCCAGCCCCTAACATCTATGAAACCATGAGCAGGGCGGGCAGAACTCCTCTGCCACTGACTGAACCCATCGCCCTGTCCAAATCCCCTCGCAGGGACGGGTCTGCCGAAAAGGCGGGCCAACATCCGGCTTCTGGCGGTGGGCGGAGCTACCGCAGGCAGGGCGACGTCACTCCCGGGCTGCCCGCGGTGGGCGGGTCCTCGCCGCCAGGCAGTGACGGGTCTCCCGAAGGCGCTGGCTAACATCCGGCTCCCGGCGGTGGGCGGGGCTACGGCTGGCTGCCCGCGGT
>NW_017728964.1:12644464-12645734 GCF_001723915.1 Gavialis gangeticus
GGCGGCTCCGAGTCGGGCGAGCCCGGGGCCGGCGGCGCGGACGAGAGCCGAGCCAGCCCCCTGCGCCGCGGCTACGTGCGGGTGCAGTGGTATCCCGAGGGCGTCAAGCAGCATGTCAAGGAGACCAAGGTGGGGCCCGGCCCGGCCGCCTCGTGAGCACCTCGGGGCGCGGGTCCGCGCGTGTCCGCCCGCGTCTGCGTGTCGAGCGGGACCCTCGCGTGTCTGGCACAATATCTGCGTGCTCGTGTGGGGGCTGTGCCCCAGACCACCCGGTCCCCGCCACTTTGCTATTAAGTGGGGATATTAGCACAGATGCATGTATTTGCATAATGCCTGCGTATTAAGGTATGGGGGCTGCGCCCCAAACTGCCCCATCCCCTCTTCTTTCCATATTAAGTGGGGATATCTGTATATATTTGCATAATATCTGTGTACACCTCTATGGGGGCTGCACCCTGAATCCCCCATCCCTGCATATTTGTATATGAAGTGAGGATATTCATATATTTGTATAATACCTATGTCTTCATGTGTGAGGGCTGCACCCCAAACCCGCTCCCCTCATGTTTGCATGTTAAGTGGGAATATTAGCACATATAATATATTTGCATACTATCTATGTATTTGTTTCTGGCGGCTGCATCCTGAACCCCGCCCCCATCCCTTCATATTTGCATATTAAGTGGGGACATTGGTGCACATAATATTTTTGCATAGTATCTGTATTTGTGTGTGGGGGCTGCACCCTGAACCATGCTCCCCACCCCCTCATACTTACTTATTCAATAGGGCCATTGGCATATATGTATATATTTGCATAGTATGCATGTGTTCGTGTGTGGGGGCTGCAACCCGAATTCCCTCCCCATCCACATATTAAGTTAATGTATTATGATGTATGCATATATTTGCATGTATTGAAGTGCACCCAGAACCCCTCCCCACCCCATAGTGCTCCCCACCCTGGCCCCAATCCTGGCGCAATGTGACGTCTGCCGTTGTTACCAGGCTAGGCCCCACCCGGATCTGAAAGTCACTGGCACCCCCCAGTGCTGCTTGTATCCTGCTAAAGTCAAGTTTTGCCCCCAGGTGTGCAGCCCCCCCATGCACCTGGGCTGGCTGTCAGGCACATGCGTTGGCTGCAGCCATGTCTGAGTGAAAGGCACGTTGCTTGGAAGCTGGTTGCTGCCTCGGTGCGTGAGGGACAGGGATCCCGGGGGCCGCAGTGGCCTGCCTCAGCCAGCCAAGCCTGCAGGCACTCCCCCTAGCC
>NW_017728964.1:12646282-12646870 GCF_001723915.1 Gavialis gangeticus
GGGAAGCAAAAATCCTGCACAAGAAGCCCTCCGGCATGATGGCTCCTTCCCGGGAGCAGGGGGAGCCGTGTCCCCAGACACAGAGGGGACTATCAGTCTATGAGGGGTGCACATCAGGGCCTGGGGGAGCATCTATTCACCAAGCCCCCCAGGGGAGGACAAGATACAATGGGCACGAAGTGTCTTGATGCCCACCTTGCTGTCTTTCCTACCCACGTGCAGGGGGGCTGGACCTGATGATCTGTAAGGTCCCTTCCAGCCCCTAACATCTATGAAACCATGAGCAGGGCGGGCAGAACTCCTCTGCCACTGACTGAACCCATCGCCCTGTCCAAATCCCCTCGCAGGGACGGGTCTGCCGAAAAGGCGGGCCAACATCCGGCTTCTGGCGGTGGGCGGAGCTACCGCAGGCAGGGCGACGTCACTCCCGGGCTGCCCGCGGTGGGCGGGTCCTCGCCGCCAGGCAGTGACGGGTCTCCCGAAGGCGCTGGCTAACATCCGGCTCCCGGCGGTGGGCGGGGCTACGGCTGGCTGCCCGCGGTGGGCGGGGCCGTGACGCGCGTCTCGCCGTCGCGCACTGCGCGCGGT
>NW_017728964.1:12647029-12667840 GCF_001723915.1 Gavialis gangeticus
GGCGGCTCCGAGTCGGGCGAGCCCGGGGCCGGCGGCGCGGACGAGAGCCGAGCCAGCCCCCTGCGCCGCGGCTACGTGCGGGTGCAGTGGTATCCCGAGGGCGTCAAGCAGCATGTCAAGGAGACCAAGGTGGGGCCCGGCCCGGCCGCCTCGTGAGCACCTCGGGGCGCGGGTCCGCGCGTGTCCGCCCGCGTCTGCGTGTCGAGCGGGACCCTCGCGTGTCTGGCACAATATCTGCGTGCTCGTGTGGGGGCTGTGCCCCAGACCACCCGGTCCCCGCCACTTTGCTATTAAGTGGGGATATTAGCACAGATGCATGTATTTGCATAATGCCTGCGTATTAAGGTATGGGGGCTGCGCCCCAAACTGCCCCATCCCCTCTTCTTTCCATATTAAGTGGGGATATCTGTATATATTTGCATAATATCTGTGTACACCTCTATGGGGGCTGCACCCTGAATCCCCCATCCCTGCATATTTGTATATGAAGTGAGGATATTCATATATTTGTATAATACCTATGTCTTCATGTGTGAGGGCTGCACCCCA
This sequence comes from Gavialis gangeticus, assembly GCF_001723915.1. NCBI lineage: Eukaryota > Metazoa > Chordata > Crocodylia > Gavialidae > Gavialis > Gavialis gangeticus. The sequence continues at coordinate 12,647,579 of NW_017728964.1, forward strand.
AACCCGCTCCCCTCATGTTTGCATGTTAAGTGGGAATATTAGCACATATAATATATTTGCATACTATCTATGTATTTGTTTCTGGCGGCTGCATCCTGAACCCCGCCCCCATCCCTTCATATTTGCATATTAAGTGGGGACATTGGTGCACATAATATTTTTGCATAGTATCTGTATTTGTGTGTGGGGGCTGCACCCTGAACCATGCTCCCCACCCCCTCATACTTACTTATTCAATAGGGCCATTGGCATATATGTATATATTTGCATAGTATGCATGTGTTCGTGTGTGGGGGCTGCAACCCGAATTCCCTCCCCATCCACATATTAAGTTAATGTATTATGATGTATGCATATATTTGCATGTATTGAAGTGCACCCAGAACCCCTCCCCACCCCATAGTGCTCCCCACCCTGGCCCCAATCCTGGCGCAATGTGACGTCTGCCGTTGTTACCAGGCTAGGCCCCACCCGGATCTGAAAGTCACTGGCACCCCCCAGTGCTGCTTGTATCCTGCTAAAGTCAAGTTTTGCCCCCAGGTGTGCAGCCCCCCCATGCACCTGGGCTGGCTGTCAGGCACATGCGTTGGCTGCAGCCATGTCTGAGTGAAAGGCACGTTGCTTGGAAGCTGGTTGCTGCCTCGGTGCGTGAGGGACAGGGATCCCGGGGGCCGCAGTGGCCTGCCTCAGCCAGCCAAGCCTGCAGGCACTCCCCCTAGCCACCCTGTGCCCCAGTTACAGGGCTGCTTTGCACGGCTGCTGCTGGGAGCCAGAGAAGAGCCGTGGTCTGGAGTCACCATGGCTTAAAATAATTCCTCATTTCCTTTGGAAGCACTGCAGGTTCCTCGTGTCCGCTGGTGTGTTTGGGAGGGGGGAAATGAGCCACGTCAGGTCCCAACACATTCAGACTTGGTGTTGGGTTCTGCTTGTGTCTCAACTACAGACGGTGCGAAGTCCAGAGGCAGCCACCCGGAAGCCTGGGCTTTTCAGTTGAAACTGAGCCTCCCCTTCTTTCCCCACCCAAAGCTTTGAAAACTATGTGAAGGTGAATTAAACTGTGAAGAGGTCATAAAGGAGTTTCTCCACTCTTGGTAGAAGCCAGTACAGCGTATATCCTGTATCTCCTTCTCATATGGAGTGTGTGAGACGTCCGTGCTAGGTTTGGCCAGCTGAAGGTTTTAGACCAGGGTGGATTCACGGATTTACCCGTTTTTCTCTGCAGTGGTCCTTGCTGGCAGGCAGGCCTGTGTAAAGTTGTGACCCTTTACCAGTCTTTGAGAAGGGCTGCAAGGCATTGCTAGAAGGTTTTGAGGCCTGCTTTTCCACTGCTCCCACTTCCCAAAGTTAGCCTAGTGGTGGGATTGTTACACACAGTGACTGATAATACAGGGGAGACAAAAGAGAGGGTGAGAGAGGACACTGTATCATAATACAAAGGGGTCTGTGATGAATGGGCGTCACGCAGAACAAAACAGGAGGCCTGTGCTATCCTGGCAGCAGAGAGGTTGTATTCTGCTCTGTGGGGCTAAGTGCAAGCGTGATGCTGTCTGCGCAGTCTTTGACCTCCCTCTGTAGAATCCTCCCTGGACTTCTGAAGCAATCAGTGCATTTGTAATTCTAGTAGAAATCGGTAGGATCATAAAATGCTAATGGTCTGAGCTAAATTTGGGGTCTGTCATCACCAGGCACGTGAACAGTTAAGGCACACAGTATGAAATATAGAAGGCTATTAGTACCATGCACAGTATTTCTGCATTTCTTTTTCAACCCTTTTTGGACTTGTGGTCCATCAGGCAGTTGTTCCTTTTCACATGAAAATTCTTTCAAAAATGACTGAATTAAGAACTTTTAAATCAATTTTTGGCACCCAAAGCATGAAGCTTTGAATTTAGGATTCGTTATCAGGGTCCTTGAGTAGAAAACAGCAGTATCCATTTTCTCATGGCACCTTTTTTTCCTCTCTTCAGTATAGGCAGAAGGCTTGGCTCTCTTGCTATGAGAAATCAAAAGGGGTTGTTTAAATCAGTAGCCTTTTTCCTTTCTCTTTTATTGCCCTATTTCCTTTGCGAAGGTCAGAGACTTAACAGATGAAATGTGTTGTCGGGGGAATTCCAAAGTGCTGAAGGAATTTAGGAAGATGTATCCCTTTGACTTCCTCCTGCCCTTCCCCGTCTGAAAATTTGCCTCTACTCACCAAACTGAGAGACTGTTTGGTACAGTTTGGACTGCATTTGTGATTTTGGTAAACCTTACAGGGTGTTTCATTTCACATCTGTTCACAGTTCATAAAACTGTGTACCACTTCTGACCTGAATGCTGTAGGTTTTGCTAATACACAAGAAGCTGATGGCTTTCATTGTCCAAACGTGACGATGCAAAGTGTAAGTGCAGTAATGCAGGCTGGGAAGGAGGAATGGTAACTATTGCCGTTACAGTAGTTTTAGGCAACCAACTGGTAATAAAGATAGGGGAGGTTTCTAAACTGTTTTGAACAAGACTTTCAGTGGCAACTTTATTGATGAAACTACTCATTTTGCTTTCACAGAAACTATTTCACGCAATTACTGCTGATCTGATAAAATGTTGGATACAAGATGAACAGTTTTTCCCGGTCTCCTTTCCTCTCCTAACTCCTGGTTGGCATGTTATGCTAGAAAAGGAACAAAGGTAGGCCTGTGGCCAAGACCCAGGCTTTTTAATGAGCAGCTTCAGTCCTTTTCCCTGCTCTGCCACGGGTGGCTTATGCAATTGAGCAAGTCACTTGCTCTGCAGCTCAGCTTTGCCATGTGGAACTGTGGGTGTTCCTTGATTTTTAAACGGATGACGTAAAGCTCAATTCATCAGTCTTTGCAAAGAAAGTAAGGAATTTGCTGGCAAGTGCAAGCATCAGGTTTTAGAGACAGCAGAAAAACCCAAGTTGTAACTTCATGCAAAGGTGGCAGCAGATAACTAATTGCTTATAAGTATAGAAAATTGCAAGGTTGTTCTCTAGACTCTTGCCAGGTAAACTGAATTGCAGCACTTCATGCTTAGTCCTTCTAAAACCACGAAGTTCAAAGTAAATCTTCCTAATGGCCTGGGAAATGCACAAGCATAAGGTGCTAATCCTTTTCGCTTCTAGCTAACTTTCTGGCTTTTCCCATGCTAACATATTGTGGCACTGTGTATTGGTAATGCTGTAGACTAATATTATAATCCAACCCAGTTACATTCTACATTTAATATACCATAATACCCAAATTTGGGGCCTACAGTACTGAAAACTCACTGGCTCTCCCACCTGAAAAAAGAAGTTGTTCACATTGTTCATTCCTGGCCAAATCCTAAATCCTGTAGCGAGATTCTTCTCCGACTTTGAATGTCCTGGCTCTGTGGACTCCTTTGTTGCCTTCCACACGCGGTGTTGCATGCCAGAACAATCTAAAAATCTCCTCTGGCTATTCAGAAATAGTCTTGTATTTGGGGGAATACATGCTGTCCTTGGCCTGGCTTATCCTCCACTTCTTCAAATTCTTCAAGACTGAATAGTTCTTCTCGTTGATGTAAAACTGCAAACATGCTTCACATTGGAATTCTTGCCATTTCCGCTGGGCGTTGTTTGTCATCCTAAAGAGGAGGAGTCATTGCTGCCTTTGCAGTATTAATATTTTGTACCCAACCTAACTTAAGTCTCAAGAGTAGTTACTTATATTTTAATACTCCCAATGGAGCAGTGAGCAAAAACACATTGTGTATTTAATAGGAATAGGGATTACAAACTGCCATAAATACTACATTTCCTTCTCTTACCAGTTGCCAGCTCAGCTTCTCAATTCTCTTCACCAACACTGAGTTTCACAAAGGGAGATAGTGATACCGGGGCACAGGAGTTATCTGGGCAGCGGGGATGCCACTTTAAATGGCTTATTTCAGGGCCCACAGCAAACCAGCCTTTATTCATGGTCACAGTGCTTTCCGCACGAGATGTGCTTGCCTAGTGCTGAAGTGAAGTTGTTGCTGTGATGGTCCAGGAAATATGTGAGAGGTGGGAATTCTTATGCCTGATACCTTTTACTCATGGGACCCAACTGTATGGTCTAGGTGCGTTTGCTCCATTAGTAATAAACGGGGCACATTTAGCAATAAATGGGGTAGATGCAATATCCATCTGCATCCCAAAGATAATAAGTTACTGCTGTTTCTCAAGCAATGAGCACTGTAGGTGTGTGTGTGTGTATGTCATTTTTAATCTCCACATTGGGCTGCTGCTTTAATAGAAAAAGCTCTGGATGTAGTATATCATAAAAGCACTGGTAAAGCAGTTTGTTTGCCTAGCCCAGGAGTACACTGATGACATTGTATTGGCAGCAAGGCAAGGGGGCTGGGATTCATGGTCTGACCCAGTATGGTGCTGCTTTTGTTCTTGTGACTGGCATAGCAGGGTTGTGGTACTGTGGCAGAACTATGTTGGAGGTTTCCTCTACCATCTTGTTAGTTTCCCGAGCACCAAAAGGCAATCTGGCTTGAAAACATTTTTGTTCCTTTCATACCGGCCTGGCAAACTGATTCACACTAGCAAGGCTCCTTCAGAGCAAATCCAGTGGCTGATCAACTCTGTTAACGAGAGAACTTGTTTCCAGTAGCTGCCTTCAGAAGTCTTATTGCAGATCCAGCTCTGCTTCATCCCACACAGGCCTTCTGTTCCCTCCCACTGTTCATTGCTAAAATTTCTTGACCTCAAATGCTGACTCATGAATAGGAGAATAGGTGCAGGCAAATGCTCTTTCTAAAGAAACGAGTCCCACATAGTTTCCAGGTTCCTCATGGTTTGGATTTTATTGTGTACATTTTGTGTAGGCTTAAATGTGGCTCCACATCAGCATCATGCAGGCAGGGCCTGACACAGGCATTGGCGAACTGGGCAGCTGCCCAGGGCCCAGACAGAAAGGGGCCCTGAAAATGGTGAAAATAGTAATAATAATAATAGTAATTATTATTATCATCATCATCATCATCATCTCTTGCTAAGGGGTCCCGATACTAAAAGTTTGCCCAGGGCTGCCAGGAGTCTAGGTACAGTGCTGCGTGCAGAATAAGTATGTCTGCTCTGCTGGTGAATATTTGTGCAGACTTCTTTCAGTTTCTTTCTTACTTGATCATAAACTATACCTTTCAGGACCAAGCACCTGTGTTTACAGTGTTACATGAACTGATAATGAGGATCTCATCCTGTGAGGTGCATCTGTTGGCTTTAGGCAGCGCTAATGCTACAGGATGTAGAAGAATCTTGATGGTTTCAACCCCAAATTTCTAGTAGTGGGGACAGATGTGTAGAAAATGTTGCTGATGTATGACAAGGACAAGAGGACAGCATGACACGACCATGTCTGTTACACCTGGAAGGCTAAAGTTTGAGCCCCCTCGTACTCCTTCCCTATTCCCCACATCCCCTGGCGGAAAAACCAGAACCCCATAGATCCTTTTGAGCTATCCATTGTTTCTGTGCAGTCCCATTTGGAGGCTCTCGTATGGGCTGTTCAGGTGCTAATCATAGCTAGACAGTACATGTTGCATAAACATGAGTGGATGAAAACATCCAGAGTCTGCAAAACCTTTCATCTTCAAAGCCAAACAATACGATTTCTGTCTAGAAATTCACAGATGCCAAGCATTTAGCTTTCAACAGGTTCTAGCTCACAGAAGTATAATTCGTCGTCAGGAGCCATGAATAAAGGCTGATGACCGTGCAGAATTGTAGTTCTGAAGCTGCACACAAATTTAATGCCCTAAACCATTAATATTGGTATTTATTGAGCGGAGAAGCTGTATCTTAACTCTCCTCTTGCTTTTGACATTTCAGTCAGTGTCTCGAGGGATTTCTTTGAAACCACCTGACATTCACAGCGGTTAGAGACAGGAGAAGAGCAAAAGGATTACTGGAATTTTTGCAGTTCTCTGTAAAATTGAATCACTTTAATGGATAACCTGTTCCAATCCTCTGAATATCCATTGCAAGGTTACTTGCCCTTGACTTAATTTTCCATTTTGCTCTGCGGGTTGAGGACTTTGATTCGTTTGATTCTGACAACATAGTCTTGAGGATCATCATAAGTATTTTTTTATAAAATGAAATCCTGTAAACCTCCAGGGATCTCAAACATCTGAGTAACAGCAGGAGAAGGGTATACAGCCTTGGAGGAGCAGATACTAACATGAATTCTAGTGTGAACATGGTGGGTCAATAGGCATACTATGAAATCCACACGATTATGCCAGGTCTAGCCATAATCTTTATTTAAAACTTTAATCTGGCAGATGTGTTGAGATGCAGCATCTCTTTCCAGTGCCAACCTTGGAGCTGAAAGTTAGCTGTGTTCACTGTGATGTCTTGGGTATTAACTGCATCTGAGATCAGCTAAGCTCCCATGATTGTTGAACAGTAAAAATAATTATGTTTTGGTTTTTTTTAATTGACCTGCAAGACAAATGGGGGAAAATCTTGCCAGTCATTGATGTGTGTGCTTTTTGCCTTGACCATCTTCCCCAATACAGACAGGGGAATAATCGTCTAGGCCAGTGGTCTCCAAACTGTTTTGATTGCGCACCTCTATCAGTATAAAAAAAAAAAAAATAAAAAAAAATTTTTGAGCATGCACCCCCGATATATGTATATTTATAGAAATAGAAGTTCTAATATTTTCTTCCGGCACCCCAGTGGATTGTCTTGCGCACCCCCTGGGGTGCGTACACCCCACTTTGTAGACCACTGGTTTAGGCTTCAGTATTGCAGAAAAAGGACTGGGGGGGGAGGAGGGGGGAGTGATGTTACAATGGACCAGAAGCTGAATATGAGCCAGCGGTGTGATTTTTACTGGAAGAAAAGCTAACAGGGTTGTATTAACAGGAATGTTACTTGCAAATCAAGGGAAGTTATTCTTCTGCGCTGTTTGGCATGAGTGAGGCCTCACCTGGAGTACTTGCCTGTGGCCAGTTTGGGTCCTAGATATATAAAATAAATAAATAAAGATATGGACAGATTGAAAAGGGTCCAGCAGAGAGTGACCAAAATTATTAGGCCTATTATGGGCCTAGAAAATGTAAATTCTGAGGAAATGTTGAAGGAACTAGGATTATTTAATGGTCAGGCAAGTGGGGAAATGGTTGGCAAGTATTATTTGATAAGTCATCAAATTCCTAAAAGTATTTATAAATGAGGTTGAAGGCAGACCAGTGGCGCTCAGCCATTTCAGACTCAAAACACACCATACCCTTCATTAGACTCAAGGTACCCCTCTGAAAATGCCAGCTCTTAGCTTTATAAGGTTCTTTGGGTAACTGTGATGCCTTTTATTAGCCCAGCTAAATAGTTGGAAGAATTGTTCTTTGCAAGCTTTCAGCCACAAGCATCCTTCTTTAGGCATAGAAAAAGTGTCCCTATGCCTGAAAAAGGGTGCTTGTGCCAGAGAATTTGCAAAGAACAAATTTTTCCAACTATTTAGTTGGCCTAATAAAAGGCATCACGTCTACCCAAAGAACCTGGTCTGTCTATGTCCCTAGACCAACATGGCTATAACCAACACCCCCAAAACTTTTTAGCTTTTACTCATTTTTTTTTTCACTATGAAAAAATAGTAGAGCAGTTCTTTTCTTGCAGAGAACTTGGAAAGATCACAACAGGTAAGAATGCTTTTGACACATTCTGGATTCCTATTTGAAATCTCTGGTTTATCTTGCTCTTCGTGTAACTGTTTGCACACTGAACGGTGCTCGTGTTGCATGGCACCCTTAAGGCTCTCGCAGTGTCCTGGTGGAGAATCACGGAGCACCTCTGTGGCCGTAGGGGACAGGACTAGGAACAATGGTCTCAAACTGCAGCAGAGGAAATTCAGGTTGGAGATTAGGGAGGATTTTCTCACTATGAGGGTGGTTATTCATCAGAACAAGCTGCCTAGACAGGTTGTGGAGCAGGAGGCTGAACTACATGGCCTTGTGATGTCCCTTCCAGCCCTAATTTTCTATGATTTCATCAGCGATTCTTCTTTTTCATTGACATTGTACAAGTCAGGGTGCTGACCTCCACAGACGAGCACCTTCAAACAGCATGGAGAAGGTTGCTCTCTCTCTTGGGGTGTTGCAGACAGCTCGAACACCAGGATTTTTCTGCCAGATTCCTTTTGAGTGCAAGATTTTACTTGCCCACCTCTGCTTTCCCTAGGCCCCTCCTCTCTTGAGAAAAAAGAAACGTTATTTTGAACATTTTGGTGTCTGTGTTGATGCTGGAAACAGCCGTAATAACTGACATTTGCAAAGCTAAAAGCCCCATCCCACCTGACTGTTTGACTGTTTTAATTACCTGTGGGATTTCAAAAGCTCTGAACATTGACAACACCTTCCTATATGCTAGCTAGCTAGGAAGAACCTGCTTCATTGTTTCCACTGTGCCTGTTCCCTTTTTTACTATGCGCTTCTATTTTCTTGATGATCAGGATAGAAAATACGTGTTTATACCTACGGTTGCACCTGACACCTAAGAACTGAAAGAGAGACATTAGTAATATAAATACATTTTTAAAATTTGCTCTCTCACTGCTTTACGTTGTACATGTGACAGCACTTGATATGGAAACAGCTGGTAGTTTTTCCTATATATTACTGGTCTCTAATACAGGTTGGGGAAAAGAAATATTTTTCTTAAAAAATGTTTTTGACTCGGTAGTAATCAGTAGTCTCCCTTTCTTAAAACAAACTAACTGTTTTTCAAGTGCTCTCTCTCAAGTAGTAAGGATCCTATTTGCTGTCATTATCACACCTGCTTATTTCTTTACAGGTCTGCCTGGAAGCCTGCTCTTAATTACCAGGGACTTTGTGCAACTGCTCAAGCTGATGCAATAGCTTTTTCTTTAAGAACTGTTCCCAAGGTGAAGTTGGTGTAACCTCAGCAAAGCTCAATTTGTGTATTATACTCCTTAAGTAGTGCTGTCATTTAAAAAGGAAATCCATTATTGTTAGGGTAGAAGGGTTTCTTTGCTCACCTGTTGATGGTCTACGGTTGTTTTTAGAAAGGGATAACCTGAGCATTCGGAGGACACGGTAAAACCAGCTGGAAAGGCAGTGCTATCAAATGTGCAAAATAGATTGGTTTTTGTTAATATTTTTGTCAGTGGTGCTATTGGAGATTTACCAGGGATTCGGGTTTTTCCTGATTAAACCCCGCCCCCCCCCGCCCGCAAATTCTCTGATTTAAACCCTCCCAAATCTATGATTAAAATGAAAGGCCCCTCACTCCTTCCTGCCTCCCCCAGCCCTGTGAGAGGGAGCCCCCAGCTGCCAGGGCTACAGGTCCTGGGTCCACAGCCCCCTGCCCCTGGGAGGAAGTGGCAGCTGCTGCACGGGAGCAGAGCCCAGCTCCCTCGCCTGCTGCAGGCTTAGGTGGGGGGTGTGATGGCTCCCTGCTGTTGTGTGCTGATCTGTGCTTGGGGTGGGGGCAGGCTTCTGCCCTGTTGCCCTCCCCTGGGGCCTCTGTAGCCCAGCAGGTGCAACTGGGCAAGGCAGAGAGGGGCTGCGCAGAGAAGCTCATTGCTGCTGTGACCTCCACGCTGCCCTGGCAGCACATCCCCTGCCCATGCAGCAGCAGTGAGGGGCACAACTCCACGCTGCTGCCCCTGGTGCTGCTGTGTGCACAGGAGCCTACTCACTAGGGCAGCACAGAGCAGTGGCAAGGAGCTTCCCCACGTGGCCCAGCTCTGCCCTGCTACATCAGGTCACACTGCTGGGGCCCTCCGCAGCCCAGCAGGAGAGCAGCGGGTAGCGGAGCTGCAGCGGGCAGCCTGCCCTGGGCACATCGGGGGGGCATGGGTCCCCCCTGCCTTTTCCTTGTCCAAAGGGGAAAATCCACATTTTTCTTCATTTTCCATAAGAAACGGAAAACCCGGGTCCCTGCTGATGTCTATAGGAGCTACAACATGTTTAGTCAAATATCATTTTCCAGTTGACAGATATCTCTTCAAATTTTTCCCTCCTGTCAATTCTACATACTTAATAAAGTACGCACACAAAATTACAGTGGCTACCAGCGGTGTGAAACATGGTAGCTGTCCGAAAGCAACACTCCAGTGCTCTAGGGAAGAGTGAGAATAATACCTGGGACAAATGAAAACTTGAAAGAGGAGCCTCTTGTATGTAGAGCACAGTTATTTTGGACACAATCTGGCAAGAATGAAAGGGCCTAAATTAAGTTAAGCACCAAAAGAAAGCTTATTAGATGGAAAATGGTGAAATTGTTGCATTGCGTCTTTCAGTTTAGGGCCTCTCCCTGACATAGAGGGGGTAGCCCAGGGTGCGACTGTCCCTCACTGATACTGCAGTGCCCCAGCTCAATATCTTGTATTATCTGTAGCTTGCCTTCATTCCCAGATCAAGTGTGGCAGCTTGTTGTGCATGGGACTGTGTCTTTGCGGCAATGAAAGTGGGATTGAGCATTTTTTTTCTCCAGACTGGTGGTGTTTTTTTATTACAGGTATGTTCCCATAAGGAATTGCTTTGGCTCTGTAGAGGAAGTGACACATTCTTTTTGCACATTTAACTACCACATGGAAAAAAAATCCTCTATTTTTAATAGATGGGGATAGGGAGATGCATCTATAAATGTATTTTGGACACTAATGAAGCAAACTGCTTTGATAGGAGAAACTGTTAAGTTAATGGCTTTTTTCCTGCAGCATATTTCATAGATTCATAGACATTAGGGCTGGAAGGGACCTTGGAAGATCGAGTCCAGCCCCTGCCCCAGGGGCAGGAAGTCAGCAGGGATCATAGGATCCCAGCAAGAAAAACATCCAAATGTCTCTCGAAGGTGTTCAAAGTAGGTGCTTGAACCACCTCCGGCGGCAGGCTGTTCCAGACATTGGGGGCTCAGACAGTAAAGAAATTCTTCCTTATGTCCAGGCTGAAATGGTCATGGAGGAGTTTGTGACTGTTCGATCTCGTCATCCTTTGGGGCGCTCTGGTGGTTTTATTAAAGGTTTTAAGGCGGTGGGCAGTGTTCTTTCCCCTTTCTTAGGCTATCTGTTCCTCCAAGTAGATTAAGGTGAAAGGTACCAGTTCAAGATAACAGGTGAAGATGTATTGTTTTCAAATCCTCCTAACACGGCATATTTTAAAGAAACCCTTCTCAGTTTTAAGCTTAACATATTCTTTTCAGGGAGTGTGTGGGTACACGTATGTACATGGATACTAATGGGAAATACTGTGTGAGCATTCATATGTTGCTGGCATCCTTAGTAATGAGAGTGTGGAGCTGATGGAGAGAGGACATCAGTTGGTAATCTCCTTGTGAAGCATGACCTTGTACAAGGCCAAGCACTTCGTTGGTATTAACAAGCCAATGAATAATTATAAGCTAATGTAAATTGTCTCTTGGCCTTGTTCCCCTTTCTCTGCTGCTTGTGTGGGAGGCTTCTCATTGAGGGTACACAAATGCTGAGAGAGGTACTATGGGTAAGGGCAGATAAGCACGAAACTGGGCAGTTCATTTGCTTGTTTTTCTTTTTTCAGCTTTGGGCCAGGACTTTCCAAGCCAGATACTTTGGGGTCTAACTTTAACCAAGTGGCTCAGTTCTTCAGCAGCTCTGAACAGTCACCCACCCCTTGACAGCAAGCTCTTTTTGCCTGGTGCCACTTATTTAAAACTATAAATACGGGTTTGTTCCCTGCTTCAGGGACTCCGCTTTTAAAGTCAGTACTTCTGCTTTATTGGTCTCCATTGTCAACATGCGTCCCTGGGGTGAAATGGTTGAACAACCTGAGGGTGGTGAGACAGTGACTCCCTTTCCTTTTCCCGAAAGCTTACCCACAGCTCCTATCATTCAATTAGTTTGATTTCTTTTCTCAATAATAAGTTTGTAGCGGGGATCCTCTGCTCATTCTGTATTTGTGATGTATTGTCTCATAGCTTTTAGTTACAGTCCCTTGAGTCTGGCAGACTGGAGGTAGCTGTATCACTGCTCCACTAAGCAGTAATTATTATATGCTGTAAAATCACAACACTGGTGCTGTGTGTAGCTCCCTAGTTAGCATACACGAAATGCAGTCTAGGTGATCGCTGATAAGCACTTCCTACCTGTTTGGGATGGTACCAACTCTTCTCTCAGGTAAGAATGGGGCTCAGAGACGGACAAGGTGGCCAGGTGGGAAGAGCACTATTAATTGCAAGGTAACTGCCTGTTTTGTGTTTCTTAATAAATTTAAATTGGAAGAACTGGGCAGCATTTCCATTATAGTTAGTGGAAGATAAGCCTTTGTAATAATAAAATACATTAGCACTAGAGGATCTGGAATTAGTTTCATCATGACTGATTATACCTATCTTTCAAAAGCCATTGTTTTAATTCATGGATAAAAGATTCCATATATGAATTGTTGTTTTAAGCAATGGTGCCGTTTCTCTGCTGCTAACAATACTTGGGGCTTATGTAGCGCTTCTGTTCAAAGCGCTTTCTACTTGTTAATGTTGTGGGATCTGTATGGCCATTTCTACGGGGAAAGTTATTGCAAAAATTTCTCATTGTTGCTGATGTTAGTTCAGTCAGCTGGTGCTTGCTGTGTTGGGAATGCTAACATAGCTGGCCTGCTGATGTGTTAAGTATTCTGTCGATGAGACTAAGACTGTCTTTAAGCTGGGGTAGGCATGATGATAAAAACCTGGAACCTGCACCTAACACACATGCCTGGTAGGCACATTTACTGAAATCATCAGTGAGGACAGAGCTTCGCTAGGCATGTGATCCCTTCTCCCTCAATGTCCATTATTAATTAATCGCATGCTGCATATGCTCAGAGTGTTGCCATTTCATGATTGTAGTAAGTGCTCTAGTTTTGTTGGATATCTTTGCTGTTCTGGGGGTTTGGATCTGTTATGAATAGTTATTCACCTAAGTGAAAAAATCTAAAGCTATTGCATGAACTTTTCTTCTTAATACCAGTCACCATTACAGTGTGGGCAAGGACACCTCTTGTGGTCTAGTAAATATTCCTGGCAATTTTGCAAGGTTGGCTCATGCTCTGGATTAGAAATGTGTTCAGTGACATGTAGCTTCTAGATGGTCCTGGTTTCATGTTCTTAATTTCTGGAAGGGTCTTTACTTGTTTCTAAAATCAAAGAAGTAGAGCGAGAGCCTCGATGTCCTGGAAGATCAGCTGGTTTTGACGCTCAGTTGTTGGTAGAGCTATGATGGCTACAATTGTGCGTGAACACAGTAAGTCCATGTCCCCCCTCCCGTCCTGTTACCCCCTTTGCTGCAGAATCGAACTAGTGACCACTGCCAGCATGGGAACGTATTCCCTCCTACCCAGTCCTGTCTCTTGGCTCGGGTGCGCTTCATGCAGAAGCGTTCTGAAGGAAGTTTCATTTTATTTCAAACAGCCAGCTGGTATTTTGGCTCAATGATAATTCCCAGCAGTGTCCTAAAGTGCGTTTCGGGGAGACTTTTTTTCTCCCTCAGCGTAGCTCTTCTATTCTCAAAACTGGGAGCTTGCTTTCTTTGAAGCCCGGTGTTTCCAATTCACAGTGATAGTCCTCCTGACCTCCCTCACAGCATTTGTGTTCAAAATAAGTTCAAGAAATACCTTTTTCTTCCATTTATTAGTACTGTCAGTCCTGGAAGCATATTTATAATCCTCCTTAACTGAGATTTGTTAGGCAACCCTGTGGCTTTGAATACATACATTCAACAAATTTTTTACCATGATCCTAAAGTCATTAGCCAAGGCCACTTTTGTTCATCCCCTGATACCCAGAAGAAGCTGGTAGGCTTGCAGCTTTGAAGAATGGGCCTGATTCTCACCTTGCTCGGCCTTCACTACTGTGTAAATCCTGTTGTAATGGATCTTTGGACTCTAGCATGAAGAAAAATAGGAAGACTTTACCTCTGGTTATCAGAAGCCTTCCTCTGATTGATTTAATAAAGTCTACAAATCTAGCCTGCCCTGGAGGCAAAGCAGCCAAATAAAAAGGTAAATTGACCTGCAAAGATTCAAACGTGTGTTGTTTGGGGCAGTTCCTGCTCTGTGTAGTAGGAGAAATCATCATGGCTTTCCCTCCAATATAATTAGTACAGTCTGCAATTTAAGAAAATAGACTTGAATTATCCTGCCAGTAGAAATTTTCCCAACTGGAACACATCCTGTGGGGGGCGCTTCCTTGCTGTGGACAGACTGAAAGTACCCACTGAAGCAGTCTGTAGACCTTATTGCTCCAGGAAGGGAAATTTTAGGTAAACATATAAATATCGTTATTCTGAAATGTTATTGGACTGTACAATCCAGGGTGCGTAGAGGTGCAGTCTATAGCTTGGTTTACTTGGCATCCTTTAAGGGGAGGGAGAAATTCCTCTGCCACAGCATTTCTAGAAGCTTAGCTAGAACCTTACTTTACTAGCCAAAAAAGTCATCTCAGAAGGCCCTTCCTCAAGTTGATCTGCTTCTAAAATTTGTATGTGGCTAAAGGAGGTTTTCAGAATGCCAAAAACAAGCCAGCTCTCTGACAGTAACTGCTGTATGTACACTTCAATTAAACAGGTGGCTGCAGTACAGGTAAAAAAAGACCTGTGCTAGCTGTCATCCTATTTGCTCAGGTGCCAGTAGCAGTGAAATGAATCTGTGCAATTGTGGTTTTGTTGCTGCCTGGGTTAAACCCATTTCATATCTGCCTACATATATTGCAGTCCAGTCTCTTGCTTGGTGTGTGGTGGATGCACCTTCAGTCTCAGAAGGTGGGAGATGTCACAGGTTTAGCTGAAATATTTCAGTTGATTTTAGCAGGTGTACGTACGTAGGAACTGGGGGGGACATCATAGTCATTAGAGCAAAACTCTTTGCTTGTTATCTCTCTATGTCCAGAAGAGCTCAGAGGACATATGAGGTTCTTCTTCCTGGCTCTAGTGTACAAGAGCGGACAAAATGACAAAGGAGGAAGGGAGAAATTTAAAGGCCAGCATCACTTTTGAGAGACCCTGCTGCATAGGAAGCACTGAGAGAGGTAATAATAGAACCTCATTTGTTTTACTGCTGACCCCCCAAGCATCTCCATTCTCTGCAGCTTCTTCCCAGTTCATTAGCTGGTGTTTCTATTAAATACATCTGTCAATGCTACTGAAGGCTATGCACGCTCTCTTTATAGAGACACCAAAGCCTCAGACTTATTGCCACTCGCTTTTTCATCGTTTCCATAAAAACAGCACAGTAAGATTTTGTGCAGTGGTGCACTCGTCGGCATAGTTAACCACCTATTCACCCCCCATAACCACTGACATATGCGGCTGAATTTGCTTATCTGCCCTTCAGGTCACCAAGGCTAGAAACTTCCTCTGTTTAGCTGATTGTGGGGTTGGGGAATTGTTCTTCATAGGCCATCTCTCCTAGCATGCAGTGTAAATCTGCCACATTATGCTTAGTGTTGAGCACTAGGGCTGTGCAAAGCTTTGCTGGCTGTTTCGTTTCAACACTGTTTTGACTCATTTTGAGCTAGAAACAGCAAAATCGAAATAAAGGGCTTCAAAACGGCCTCAAAACAAAACAAGGGCAGTCAAAACGTTTCAAATTTCAAAGCGGCCAGCCGGGTGGTGGGAGACGGGAGAACCAGGGCTGTGCTCTGATCGGCTCCGCCAGCCCCATGGAGCTCAGCCCCATGGTGGAAGGCGGGCAGGGCCAGCACCTCCTGCCACCGGGCTGACTTCCATGGGGCTGCGAGCTGCTGGGAGCTGAGCCTGGTGGCAGGAGATGCTTCTTCCCACTGGGCTCAGTTCCCCAGGGCTGAGCTGCTGGGAACTGAGCCCAGCTGTGGGACTTGCCTCGTGCTGTCGGGCTGAGTTCCCAGCCCCTCGCAGGGGAAGCGAAAGAAACTCGGGGTTTTTTTTACCTGTGTGAGAGTAACGGGCAGTCTGAGACCATGTCAACACTGCATGGCTGGTGTTCCCGAGGAGGGTTCCTTCCAAGCACGCCCGGCCTAACCACTCTGGCAGATATGTGCCAGGCAAGCCTGGAAATGTGTGGTTGTGAAGTTGCCCCAGGGGCATCCTCTGCCACCACTCTCAAGGCTCTTCACTTTAGTGTGCAGTTTCCCATTATTCACAGCTACACACAGCATAAAAGGCCAAGGAGTGTGGATGGTGAAAATGCTACAAGGCGGGTGAGGTACAAATTGAGGTAGAATCGGCTCTCGAAGCATTGCCCCTTACTAGCACGGGACTGGAAGGGACCTTTTGTGTCTGAGTCCGATCTTTCCCTACTGCAAGACATAAGATTGTATACTGTATTTACACAGATCTGAGACGAAAATTTCCCCCCCTCCACTCTTCAGTTTGCGGGGGGTGGGGGAAGAGGAACCCCTTGTCTTAGATTTGGGTACAGGTTGGGGAAGGTAGGCAGCTGCTCTGGCTCCGGTTCCAGCCCAAGGTTGGAGTTGGAGCTGCAGTAGCAGCTGCCTCCCCCCACTGTGTCTGCTGCCCCTCCTCTCCCCCCCCATGTTGCTGCTGCTGCTTACCCTCTGTGGCCCTGGGTCCAGGCCCTGCTGTGGCCTGCGACATGGAGCACACAGTTGGGGCAAACGCAGGGGTGTGCAGACGAGGGGGAGGGGCAGGGGCAGGGGCAGGTGTTGTGGGGGAGCAATCACCATGGAGTGAGGGAGGCTGGAGCATGGAGGCACTGGGGGGATGGAGCAGGGGATATGGCTTAGGCCACTTAAACTGCCCCCCCCCCCTTGCTGCTGCTTTCCCTGTTATAGTGGTGGGACGATGAATTCAAGACAGCCCTCCAATAATTAGAGTCTAGACATGAAAAAGTATAACAAATTTAGAAGTTTTCCATGTCTAGAATTTAATTATTGAGGGGTCATCTGAAATTCAAAGTAGTCTTGGATTTGGGTAAATCCGTTAGGTCCATACAAAAATGTGTCTGGTTCTATTCCAAAATCTTTGAGGTTGCTCACCCATACTAGTGCTTCTAGAAGGCTGTTCCAGAGCCTCAGCCCTCTTATGGGACTTGATATCCAATCTAAATATCTTTATGACTACTCTTGTGCACCTTTATTCTTATGCCAGTGTTGCCATTTACCTTCTCCATCTTTAGCATTTAGATTCCTGGTTTTTCCCTTCCCCTTTGAACAGTTATAGCTCCTTTAAGCCTTTCTTTAGCCTTCTGTATGATAAGCTGTTGGTTCCGCACGTCGCTTCACGTTCTCTAGTTTGAAGTTATCATCCTGAATGTGGGCGACAAACTGTCTGCCACTGTCCAGGTATTGCCAGTGCCATGTACAACAGTACTGATGCTATTCTGTCTGCAGCTCCTTTTAAGTGTTGCCACTTCAGTACCCAGCTCCACCTCAGTTCAGGACAGCCTGCCATCTTCAATGGGGACTGGATAATCTATTGGTTTTCTTTTTTTATTGTGCTTCTAAGTGGAAGGTTTAAAAACTAATGAGAACAACTTGTTCCTAAGAAACTCTATGTGCATCTATAGGTAATGGAAGAGAATGCAAAAGTGAGAGACAGCCTTCTCAAAATTTTTCAATTTTGATCTTTGAAACTTTGGGAAAAGTCCAAGCTTAGATTCTGGCCTCTTTTTTTTAGCCATACTGTGGCTTTCTGTTCTGTTCTCAGTGGCATGAGTTAAAGCCAAAGTGTTAGCTTAGACATGAGTTTCAATTCTGAACCTACGGGCTTCCTTTCGCAGTAATGAAAGAAACTTTCAGTTGAATTTATGGCTTACACTGGCATAGTGAACATGGCAGTAGCTTCAATATCATGTTAAAGTAACATATTCTGTGATTTTATTAATTTTTTTTAATTGGCGTTCACGTTGAAAACGCACCATGCACATTTTAGATTTTAATTCAATCTCTTCCACTATGATGCATGGGCTTCAACTTTGTTTTTTGTCCCGTCCCTCCCCCGCCCGCTGCTTTCTCTTCAGATGATAGCAGTATTTCTGATTAGTGCCTGCATGGTCATGCAGGGCAGCTTTTTATGGGGCAGATGCTCTAATCTTTGAACTCCTGTAACTGTCTTAGCACAAAGCAGTTGGAATGAGACTGGATTTTTGGTAGCACGCACATCCTGGGGGAGACCACTGGGAGGTAAGTATAGCCAGGGAACTGGTGAGAGCCCTGCATTCCTCGAGCTGCAGTGTTCAACATTTGCAGTAGCCCATGAAGGTAAATTCTCCAGCTCAGTCATCCTGTCCAGCTAATTGGCATATCCAGTGCATTGCTTGTAGAGAAAGGTCAGCAACATGCATCTCGGGTTTCTTTTTGTAATCTAATTTGAGTCTGCTAGGAACAGGGGTTTGCAGGCAGGAGACCTGCTATGAGAAGGCTTAGGTCCATGATTCTCACTGGAAGATGCGGCATCCTTTTAAAGGTGCTGTGGTACGCTACACAACATTGCTGTTTGGCATGCAGACACCTACATGATTCACAAGATGAACAGAGATTTTGCACAAGAATCTAGAGTGCCTGAAACATTCTGACGTGGTTTGGTTTTTCTGAGTTTCCAACAGAAGAATTACTCTTTCTTTTTCTGTAGTCAAGAAACAAGTGAAATGTAGAAGCTGGCACTTTGAGAGATACCATGAGTCAAACAAGATTGAGAATTGCTGGCCTCGGGGAAGTCCTGAGCAGGCTGGTATTCACATAGCTGACTCCATCACTTCTCATAGAGTTTGCCACGAACTCCCTCATGCTGGTTTCCAAGGGAGGGCTGTGGACCAGGGAAAGTCTAGAGGCAACCTGGAGAGAGCTTGTTTCCTGGGGACTTCAGAGACTTGAGGCTAGTAGATATTTTGCAAAGTCTCTCAGCCTGAATGCTGCTTCTGAGCATTGTCTCAATCTCTCTCCCCTGTCCTAGAAAGCGGTATGTTGGTTTACTGGTATTATGTAACAGCCCCTTGAATGAAGAGTCCCAAAACATTTTGGAAGATGTTCAGTTGGTTGTGTAGGTTTTTTGGGGGGAAAGTTGATTCTTGTTGGCACCAATACTCTTGAAACTAGGCCGCAGCTTCCAGCATCAGGTGGTGGTCAGTGCATCCCACAAGCTGGGGCTGCTAAAAACAGTAAGGCAGGAAACAAGACCACATGCCAGAGACCTGGAATGTCATTCATGGCATAGATCTCCAACATTCATGGCATAAATCTCCTCCAATTGATGTGTAGTAGGAAAAGACTGTAGGGTGAGACTCTTTTAGTTCCTGGATATTCCCAGTATTCCTAGATTGGCTTTTCTGTTCCTATTTGACTTTCTAAACGGTAGCACACTGCTTCCATAGGCTGAGCTCCCTGCATCCTTCCATCTTCCCCTGTCAAGTCCCCATGTGCCACCCATCCTCCTGCATTTCGGGAACTCCCTGCCCTCATGACAGGGTTGGTCTCCCATTTTTTCCTTATCAGGGGCTTGGTGTCCTCATGCTCTTTTCCCCATGCCAAGATCTATGTCCCTTCAAGCCTCCATGGCCCATTCTTATCTCTCTTCTTTTGGGAGAAGAGTTCAGATTATTTCAAATGGAGTTTAAGATGTTGGCGATAAGGGTGAGCCATCAGTCAGTTTTTTTTGACCCGTGGGCCTTTGCAGACCTGTTTTAAGCTGGGTTTTCTGCTCTTTGGATGCTAGGGTCTTCCTGTGGACTAGCTGAGAGGTGTGGGGCTGGTCCATGGGTGGGATTAAGCCCACAAGCTGGCTTCCCATTGGTGCTGTTTGCAGTACAAGTCCCAGACAAACCCAGTTGCAGCCTGAGCACTGGCTGCAGTCCCACGTGACCTGGGCTATACATGCCAGCCTCAGTCCTGAATGCTGGCTCCAGGGTCTGATCCAGGCTGGCCCCAGATCTAGCATGCAGAGCTGGTCCAGCACAGGTGCCACATGCACCGGAGCCAGCGTTGTATACCATGTGCAGGGCCAGGTTTGTGCATTCTGCAGGTGGTGCATGGTGCTGGTTAGAGACCTACGGGCAACACTGCAGGCTGGTGAGAAGGCTCTGCCAGCTTAATCTGCTCCACAAGCTGTCTCTGATGTCCCTGACCTGAAGTACTGGGTTTCTCCCTGTTGGTACCTAGAGTATTCCCCGAAACACTGTATGTATGTATGTATGTATGTATGTATGAATGAACAAAGATCTTGTTTTTTTTCTGTTTAAGAATAGCAAATTCTTTGTTAATCAGAGCATTTTGGATTTAACTACCCCCCCCACCATTCCACATTTTTTTGCAATTAAAATGACGCACCACTACACAAGCATTAC